>NW_027176506.1:1980237-2300237 GCF_023349555.1 Cebidichthys violaceus | reverse complement strand
TTGTTTGGTCGTATTCTGCTGTATGTGGCCCCTGATCTAGACAATCACAAGCATTTCTAACACATCCTTCTTGGCCTGATTGATTTTCAAAGCAATACATGCATTCAGTGCATCTTTGCAGAGGTTTGCTTTCAGCTGGTTCTTGTGCACCATCTTGTGGACATAGAAGTACATCACATGGACTTGCAATCTGTCCATAGATTAGACATCCTAGTGTCTCACTGAAGCCTTTGAAGTGTATCAGCTGACTCACTTTGAATACACACAGACGGCCAGGACTGCAGACAAGAAATAGTTGAGATATTTCTTCTGCAGATGAAGGTCGACATTCTCTTCAGATTGATCTGGATGTGAAACAATCAAGCATGGACCCTAACGGGGATCACTGTGAAACGACAACATGAGAGTTCAGACTTAACAACATGTTGAAGTATTTGTTATTCCTAGTGAGATGAAAAAGTTGATATCGTATCTTGTTTGTAGAGTTGGTATAGTGATACGAGGGTGGTCCTACAGGAAAGGTCACGGAGTGTCTGGATTAGTACAGACCATGTCATAGCATGCTCCAGCTCTGACCAGGGTCTGACAGGCTCGGCTCCATAGACTTTCATCAATGGTTTCAAGAAGATCGTCAAAAATATGGATTCATAATGCTGTCATTTAGTATTTTGGTCATTACTGCTCATAGTGGCATAACTCACATCTACAGGTGCATTTTTTAAACTCATATCAGGAGGAATGACATTCTTGATATTTCCTTCTCACGCTTATTGACGACCCTTCTGTCTTCTTCTCTCTGAAATCACTTCATTGCTATTTATTCAAGGAGTGTAGTTAGTGACAGTGTGGGCTCCATGCTAGCAACAGTCGCTACAAACAAAGGGAAGGATCAATTGTGGCAAAATATGGAATCAGTCAATCAGAATCAGCCTCTGGGTACCATGAAAATCCACAAAAAATGTCATAACAATATACTCTGCAGTGTTCAATATATTTCTGATGAACAGATTACATTTTTTGCAAAAAGCATGTCTGTTATCAATTTCTATAGTGTATAGTCTTCACTTTAGATGAGGTCACAAAAAATACTTAACTAATGACGAGTAACTACCTGAATTAATCATGAATTGCAGTATTAATGTGTGTTTATAAAGCATATATTAACATAGTCCCTAACCATTAGTGCATATCCAAATCATATATATATATATATATATAAATGCATGAAAAATAATAATAATAACACTGGGTGCATGATTGGTAATACTGTGGTCAACTATATCATGTATGCTGATGACCTTGTGATGTTTAGTCCATGTAGTGCTGGTCTTCAGCGGCTCCTTACTATATGTATATAGACTGTACACATACTATTTGTGCCGTCTATGGTGTGGAACATGACATCATACAACGCCAGTAACAGTGCTATCTTGATCTGTCGAACCAGAGAGGACAAATGTCTAAACTGCCCTGACTTCAAATTGTCTGGTAACAATATTGGTGTCTGTGATGAAGCACCATATCTTCTTTATTATATAACAGAACACATGACCGATGATGAGGACATTTCCAAGTTTGGTTTGTGTACAGATGGAGTGAAGATGTGTCTGTTCGGAGCATATTGGACACCACTCTGCACTGCACACTGCAAAAAACAAGCTTACAGAGACGTCAAGTAGCTTCTAATGACGCCATGACAACATTACTAAAGAGACCGAGATGGAGTAGTGCTAGGGAAATGTTCTGCACGAGTCAATACTTTCTAAACTGTTTTAAGAAATCTTATGTATGACTTTATTTGTCGGCTTAATGACTCTGAAAATGTCATCATCTTGGTTTTAACCAACATGAGGTTTAGTAGTTTGATTGATTGATTGATTGATGTACATCTAAACAAGTTCTTAATCATTTACGCCGTGTCAACATACGCTCGTTTCATGTATAATGTCTTCATCCATCTTCACAAGGACTTAGGTTTAGGCAGCAAAGCCACTTAGTCAGGTTTGAGAAAAGAGCGCGGTTGACGTTAACTCGACTGACTGCTAGAAAATGGTGTTATCACGGCCGGCACGTTGGGCGCTTGGTCGTGCACCTCTGAACTTTTGGAACTTGCCGCGGGGGCGATCACGTGACTGTCACAAATAGTTCACTGATAAAAGCTCTATTTAGAGATTATACAGGGTTTGTACAAAGACACTAAAGTAGTCCATGAATATGAGATATGTGTTTACAGATAAATACAACTCCTCCTCGTCATTGTGGAGCTTAGTTTGTGGCTTTTACCAGTTACCCCTACAGTCTATGGGCATATCTCTGGGTTACACTCGTGGTCTTTTTGACACTTCATTTTCATTTTGTTTGTACGCCCTCTGGCGTTAAGTAGAATAATGCAGCACACAGCCTATAGAGTATAAATAAATCATCCGTTCATCCTCGGAGCTCGTCTGCAGAGGCTCGCACTACAGAGCGAGTACAAACAAAGCTTCATGACACGCATTGGCTACTGAGTGACTAACGAGTCACGTGACTATAGCGACTCACGTTACTCACGGGGCTGATGAACGACTAACAAGTCATGTGACAACATGTCTACCAGGAACAGCAGTCTCCTTGAGGAACGTCCTGTGTTTGTTTGACCGTCCCCTCCCACCTGCTCTATGTGGACAGTCTCATTCTTTTTACTACGTCAGTGGCTCTTATGGTCTAATAATGCCGGTGGGTTAACGTTGGAGTTAGTTAGTTAGTTGAAAGCTCAGCGAGTCGCATACAGTCACTAAAAGGTGCCTTGACACATGGGTGTCAGACGCTGAGGGCAAAGCATCTGTATTTGATGAGTGGGGAGTGAGAGCAGGTTGGGATGTGAGTGTAGGGAATGGGAAACAAGAGCAACAAGGCACTTCACATGACAAGCTCTGGAGCCTCTCCTGTCTTCACATCTGATTTTCACTTTTTATTGCACAGACTCTCAGTGTAATTCTTAATTTTACTTGTATTTTAACTTAAACTTGTAAAAATACAAATATGAAGCTAGCCACAATATCCTATCATTTCCACATTATCCAACGTCCCATGCTAATTATTTTACTCCATATGTACAAATTGAAATGCTGCATCATTCCATTCTTACAAATTTAGATCCTCAATTTCCACTTACCAAATTTGAACTCCCAAGAAGATAAGTTTGAACTTGCCATACTCTGTGGTGAGAGAGACCTCTGATCAGCACTTGACAAGTTCTCAACCCACGTTCAAGGGGCCCTCATCGATTCCTCCTCCTGGATTCCTTGACAACCGTGACTAAAATGTTACATTCAGCTTTCATGAAGTAAAAACACACGGTGAAAGTGTTGGAGTTGTAAAACAAAAACCACAGACAACTCAGACTGGACAACGCTGTGGTTGCAATCTGTCAATCAACGTGTAGCCCCGCCCTAAATCATACCCTGCTTTGGACCATAATGCACTAAATGAACATCATGCTGTATTGAAGAAGACTTGAAACTAGAGTCCACTTTTCAGAAGCACTGAATGAATGAATGAATCAGTTGCTTTCAGGAGCTCCTCACTGCTGACTGAGAGCCCCGCTGTCAGCCCAGTGATGCAACCTCTTAGCTTCGGAAAAAAAGTGAACTCTACTGAACATGAATCATGAGCAACAGTGGTTTGTAACCCCCCCCCCCATACCTGCAAGGCATGAGGGTCACGTGACAGACGTAGACAGTTAAAGACCGTTAAACTAGGCGAGCACTGCTTATATTGTAAGAGGGTAATCAGGGTCAGCAGTGAAGCTAGCTAGAATTAATGCTAGCTCGCCTTCTACCACTGGTCCCAGAGGAGGAGCTCGTCTCTCTGTTTGACAGATAGTTTGAGATAGCAGGATTTTCTTCTAAAGAATGTTGTCAAACTGTACAAACATCATTTGTATCCATCTGAAGCCCATATACCGACCCATCTCATTGCTACTGAAACATGTGTGAGATATAGCTTGTATGTTACCAGGTGGGAACTGGGTGTGAGTGTTTAGAACCATTCACTGTGTCCCCTGGAAGGACCTGTAGGGGGCATCAGCCTTGAGTCTGACTACAAGGGACTACATTATTAAGATAATTAAGACGCTTTCTGTCCACAGTCTTTCCAGCCTGTCTCCAGAACACTCCACTTCCTGTTAAACAAGACAACAAGCAGGCAGAAAATGATTGTCATCACAAGATCTATCTCTTCACCATTCACCCCTCCCTCTGTTTCCTGTTCAATACGTTACATGTCAGATTATCATCACATCCTTTTTTCCCACCTGTACAGGTGAAAGTTAGCATTTTACCATATAGTTAAATATACATACAGTTGTGGTCAAAAGTTTACATACACTTGTAAAGAACATAATGTCATGGCTCTCTTGAGTTTCCAGTTATTTCTACAACTCTGATTTTTCTCTGATAGAGTGATTGGAACAGATACTTCTTTGTCACAAAAAACATTCATGAAGTTTGGTTCTTTCATGACTTTATTATGGGTTAACAGAAAAAGTGATCAAATCTGCTGGGTCAAAAATATACATACAGCAGTGCTAATATTTGGTTACATGTCCCTTGGCCATTTTCACTTCAATTAGGCGCTTTTGGTAGCCATCCACAAGCTTCTGGCAAGCTTCTCGTTGAATCTTTGACCACTCCTCTTGACAGAATTGGTGCAGTTCAGTTAAATTTGATGGCTTTCTGACATGGACTTGTTTCTTCAGCATTGTCCACATGTTCTCAATGGGATTTAAGTCAGGACTTTGGGAAGGCCATTCTAAAACCCTAATTCTAGCCTGATTTAGCCATTCCATTACCACTTTTGATGTGTGTTTGGGGTCATTGTCCTGTTGGAACACCCAACTGCGCCCAAGACCCAACCTTCGGGCTGATGATTTTAGGTTATCTTGAAGAATTTGAAGGTAATCCTCCTTCTTCATTATCCCATTTACTCTCTGTAAAGCACCAGTTCCATTGGCAGCAAAACAGCCCCACAGCATAATACTACCACCACCGTGCTTGACGGTAGGCATGGTGTTCTTGGGGTTAAAGGCCTCACCTTTTCTCCTCCAAACATATTGCTGGGCATTGTGGCCAAACAGCTCGATTTTTGTTTCGTCTGACCACAGAACTTTCCTCCAGAAGGTCTTATCTTTGTCCACGTGATCAGCAGCAAACTTCAGTCGAGCCTTAAGGTGCCGCTTTTGGAGCAAGGGCTTCCTTCTTGCACGGCAGCCTCTCAGTCCATGGAGATGCAAAACACGCTTGACTGTGGACACTGACACCTGTGTTCCAGCAGCTTCTAATTCTTGGCAGATCTGCTTTTTGGTGGTTCTCGGTTGACTCTTCACCCTCCTGACCAATTTTCTCTCAGCAGCAGGTGATAGCTTGCGTTTTCTTCCTGATCGTGGCAGTGACAAAACAGTGCCATGCACTTTATACTTACAAACAATTGTTTGCACTGTTGCTCTTGGAACCTGCAGCTGCTTTGAAATGGCTCCAAGTGACTTTCCTGACTTGTTCAAGTCAATGATTCGCTTTTTCAGATCCATGCTGAGCTCCTTTGACTTTCCCATTGTAGCGTTTGTGGGCGTTTGTATCCAATGAGCCCTATTTAAATGGCCTCAGAGAAGTCACCAGCTGTAGTCACTCATAATCACTCACAAGAAGTTAAGAGGCCATGCTATGAAGCTCATTTCATTGACACAACTTTCTAAGTCACCAAAATTGCTAATTCATGTTGCTGTATGTATATTTTTGACCCAGCAGATTTGATCACTTTTTCTGTTAACCCATAATAAAGTCATGAAAGAACCAAATTTCATGAATGTTTTTTGTGACAAAGAAGTATCTGTTCCAATCACTCTATCAGAGAAAAATCAGAGTTGTAGAAATAACTGGAAACTCAAGAGAGCCATGACATTATGTTCTTTACAAGTGTATGTAAACTTTTGACCACAACTGTACATGTCACATCCAAATGAATGATAAAAATGCAATCCTCACATTTTACAGTTTACAGTACAATAATGTACATAGGAGTTTAATTTACATACACGATCAATAATCTTTATCAATTATAAGTAGTGCATTGTGAGGATTTTCTTCTTTATGAACAGAACCAGCTGAAACTCCTGCTGCACTCTAATTAGCTTCACCTTCTCCTCCAAGCAGTTCAATCATCAGCTGTTGTTCAAGTACCACACAAACACACAGTCATAACAGTGTACCAACAAAAAGAGCAGCATTCCCAATGATGATGTTGTGGTGGTAAAGACACAGTACATTTATTTAACTGTCGGAGTGACGGCTAGTTAATGAAATAATCAGTAACGAGTTGTCAAACTTAAGGTCTGACTGTCACAACTTCAGCCAGGCTTTAGTTTTTCATTTGTCTGTCTCCTGTTTTGCCACACTAACTCTCATGTCATTTCAGAATCTGCCACTCCCTCCCGCTCTGCACTAATTGCTGATTTAATTTTCACCTGGCCTGCCCCACCTCCGTACTCACCTGCTCCTCATCAGCAATCAGCCCCTCAGTGTATATGTACCGGCCCATTTCCCTCAGTTCTCTGCCAGATTGTCAAGTGTGTTTCCCTTGCTATCCAGCAACCTGTCATTCCGATTCTGATCCTGATTATCCGTGTATTGACCTGCCTTTTTGGACTTTGGACCTTCTCTTTTGCCTGCTCCCACTGGATTTGTTTGCCACGCGGGTTACTACCTGGTTTGACATCTGCTGGTTATTAAACCCGGTTTCTACACCTGAACTGTTTTCTGTGTCGTGCTATTGGGTTCTTGTCTGTCGTTTTGTGATACCTGACACTGACAAATGGATCTGTGACCACTAGCGTTGGGCCATAGCGCAATAAATTGGTTTTGATCTGATGTTAGTAATACAGGACCAGAATCACAGATATTGATACAATACTTTATATAACTATAAGCGGCTTAGGCATTTCTACTTCCATGTCGTTTTCCACTGTTGATTACTTAAAGCTGCTAGAAGAAACTTTCATTTTGGAGGTTCTCATGGACAAAAGTGTTTCAGAGCCCCAAACTCCGTTTAGAAAGCGTTTCATTTGTTTCTGGTTCTCCTGTGCCTCCCTGCCCTCCTAGGGGCCCAGTAATACGTCTCCACCAGCGTGGTGTCGGCTCCCAGCCTGGACTAACGGAGCAGTGAGGAGAGGCTCTGGAGGAGGAGGAGACACTGCTGCCGGCGCTGAGCTCTCCTCCTCCCCAAAGGGCTCTGTCTGCAGGTGCAAGGCTGCAGAGAAGCCGGATCTGGTTCTGTCCACGGTGGACCAGTCTCTGCTGGAAGATCTGGCTCTGTTCACGGTGAACCGATCTCTGCTGGAAGATCTGGCTCTGTTCACGGTGGACCGATCTCTGCTGGAGGATCTGGGTCTGTCCACTGTGGACCGGTCTCTTCTGGAGGATCTGGGTCTGTCCACTGTGGACCGGTCTCTTCTGGAGGATCTGGGTCTGTCCACTGTGGACCGGTCTCTTCTGGAGTCTGACCTGAAGGAGTTTTTGGTAAACCTGCATGAGTTCATCTGATTTCACCAGAATCAGACCCGGTGGCCCCAATGACGAGCATTAAGAATAACTCTATTGAAACAGACCATCTTCTCTCTGATGGTCTCTGTACTGATGGAGGTCTGATAGAGGATCAGGACTAAATTGAGACTGGTTCATAAAGAGGATCAGGACTAAATAGATTGTTTCACAACCAGTTAAAAGTTCCTCACTGTCACTTTAATCGCATGTATTCTAAAACGCAGGACAGTTTTTGAAGGCAAATAACAAAAAACATTTTTTTATTATTGTAAATTGAATGTGCAAACATGAAAATTAAACAAAGTACAAACATGTATTTGTTGAGAACAATAATTGTGCAAATAACGGCACAAACTACCTTCAACCATCATTGACAGCTTTAAAGAAATACTAATGACTGTCGAGGACAGAAACGTTTTCCTTTTGACGCTAGCATCGATCTTCAAAAAGAGACGTAGGTTCTTTTTGCCCACCTCTAGTGACCACAGCGTACTGACTAACCTTCAGGTGGGTTGCCAGTTTGAACCCAGAAAGAAAGATATTTGCATGCACTTTTGCACATTCGTGAATCAAATCTAAAATTGTTAGTCCAAAACAAGGGAATGGTTCCTAACAGGGGTGCAGTGGATACACAGTGTAGATACTTTGGCTATTTAGGGTGCCTGCTTCCCAGCTGCCCGTAATGACTCTATCAACTCCTTTCCATTTAGTTGGAATTATTGAGGTACATGGTCCTACCTGTGCTGGCCCAACCTAAATGCTTTTGGGCCTTTTGAGACTGCAGGAACTGAATTAAACGAAACGTTCCATTGTCACAGGTTCCACTTGTGTTTCCGCCCTTCTCTGTCCATTTTGGGGGCGAGTTTCAGGAACCAAATTTGGGCTCCGCTCAGAAGGTGATACTCAACTCAAGTTCAGCTATTTTCAGGGGTTGGCTGTAGTGCTGTTGACTACGACTAATCAAGCAGTCACGGTGCCTGCAGTGGAGCAAACCAAAAAGCTTTAAAGTGATTTCACATACAAGACACCAACAGACCATTTGTACCACTGCTGCCTTAATAACAATCATCTGAAATATTCTAGTTTGTAAGTGAAAATATGAGCAAGAACCTTTAACGAAAAGCTCCTGTAGTGAAAAGTGGCTTTAAGGGTGATTTTAGGTGATTTGGAGATGACCCTGGAGTGGATTTAGTAAGCTGTATCCAACATTTTAACTAAATAACTGACTGAGAGCGCCAGGCTAACAGGGCTAACCGCAGTCTTAGCCCGACGCTCAATGTACTGTGACAGGCCCAACAGTCTCTGCAGCACATACTACATGGCTCTATGACAGCGGGGAAAGGCGACATTCACTTTAATTCAAGTTGCTCTGGCAATCAGTTCTACTGAAAGCAGTTGCTAAGATCTGGTAATGCAGCAACATCACTACAATTTAGTCCAATGGGGCAACAAACATAAGCAATCAGATGATGAGTTAAGACATCCTCATCGTCTGACCCTTCATGTTTCTGACCCCATTGAACCAACTGTAGTTTTAGGGATGTTGCCGCGTTCCCAGATGTCAGAAATAACGTTCAGATATGTTATCTTCAACAAAAAAAAAAACAATGTCCTCATCTAAAAAAGCCAATGTCCATTTATTGTGGAAGAATTTATTATATTTGTCTTTTTGTCTTTGATACCTGAATGACTTGTTTTTCATTGTAAAAATGAATTCATGAGTTTCCATATTAAAATGACAATTGTCCTTTGACAAACTTAACCCTTCCACAGATTAGGATAGTGTTCCATGCGATGCAGAATAAACGTATACCATAACAGGTGATCAGATTCAGGAACAGTGTAGTTCTGGTACATTGCCTCTAATTGATTGAAGTCATTGTAGTTGTGCTTTCTTAACGCTACAGGCTCAGGCTGCTGTTGATGGTATTTTAACCCAACTGTTCATGATGTTCACATTCCAACCACAGCAACTGACATGCTGACCACATGGACCGTACTGTGATGACGCATATTTAATTCAACCTGACAGCAGCAGCAAGTTTGTGTATCTTTTATTAGAGCTAGCCCCCACCCCTCTACTGACAGTGACACACAGTCATCAACACATTTCTATGTTCAACCCACCCTAGTACAAAAGTAATTTTCCATTACTGTATGTGTAAGTACTGTTGTAAATGTACTCTGCAGTGTACTCCATGGTATCCACACAGGTGTGCACACGCTGATTAGAGGGCTATGGTCCATTTCCACTGGAGATGTGTGAAAGTCACGGGATTCGTAGTCTGATCCCAAAGATGCCGAAGGGATTTGTAGTCCATTTCCCGTGGACATTTGAACAGAATTCCCACTCGGTGGAAGTGAGGCTGGGACATGGTGGGATTTGTAGTCCAACTCCTCACCTCCGAATGGCCGCTGCAATCTAAATTGACTTGCAAAACCTGGATGTCTCTTTTTTTTCTCCGTATGTAAAGGTGAAGAATATTTCAATGAGTACACAATACTACCATGCAAAAAAACACACGTGGACACCCTGGGACATGTGTACTGTTCAAATACACAGAGGAGACATCTACAAGACAGCAGCTAAAGGCCGGGTTACACGGGTAGCATTCGGTAGCAATGGTGATCAGTGATGCCGACGCAACATCTATTCCTGGTGAACGTGCGCGCTTTGCAAGAAAAGATCTGAGAGTGGTTCATCATTCGGTAGTGAATGTTTCCGTGATGTCAGTAAAACATTTGGTTAAACTAGGAGTTATAGTTCAGTTAATGTAGAGGAACGTCCTACACTCTAATGTCTTCAATGAGGTATCCACATGTGGGGAAACAAATCTCTGTATATCAAAACTAAAATCACAACATCGTACTTTAACACCAATGCTCTCTAACTAATAAATCCTTTACAGATGAAATGATAAAACATTTGATAAGGATGATCAGCTGACTTTGGTTAAGCCCTTCCTGCTTGCCGTACATCCCACACTGTTAATGTAATGCCTTCTTGTCTATTTTCATTGCTTCAAAAAGTTACCTGTGTAACAATGCCTCAAAACTTCAGACACCGCACCCCCACAGAAAAACATTATAACAAAGTTACATATTTCATTTACAGCAACAATAAATCTCTTTTTAATAAGCAACCTCTTTTGATAGTTCATGATTGCCAAATGGGATTTTCCCCCACCCTTTGGAAAGGGTTGGTTCCCTTTGTGATTAAAAACTCCAATCTTCCTTCCTCCATCCATTCCTCCAGTCTCTTTTCCTGTGATTCTCTCGTTTTTTTTCCCCCCAGCATTTCTGTCTCATTATCCTGCAACAAAAAACAGCAACAATTCGTAAGCATGATCCTTAACTTAACTTCAACTGGATTCAAAATGATTAGAAGAAATACAAAATGTGAGGACATTTTAAAGTGCTGGGTGAAAGGCACCTCGCTTTGCTACAGATGTCTTGAGAACAATTCACCTTTCATAAACAACATGTTTCATGTGTCTTGGGGAGCCACAGACATTCAACCTCTGTGGGGTAGTTCACACAGAGTGGGCGATGTCACACAGGGGTCATGTCACGGGTGCCTTGTGTGATGTCAGTTAAATGCCTGTGACTTCCCAGCAGTCAGTCTGTCAGAGCGGAAGAGGCTTTTCTGAAGAGAGGCTTGACATCTTAAGTCGGAACATAGTGACACACAAGGAAATAAACTGCACTGCTGCCCTTTTCCAGAAGATGGTGCTATGATAGCAGCAAACAACTACTACATTGTTTTGACCAACACCCTTGGTTTATTACTATTGTTTATGATTATTACTCCGATCTCACTCAGCCAGAGGTCAGGAAAAACAACATGAGGATATTATATAATACCCAACAAAACAGCTGGTGTCCACGTAATCCACTGCCAAATGTAAAACCTTCTCAGCAGAACCTAACCTCCATGCCATGATTAGAGGAGTTGCTGCTACAGCCCTTCTTATCCTTCCAGTGTGGCATCAAGATACACTGTGTCGTCTATCATAGCAGCAGGCAGCCTTTCACTGGTAGATCTGTGAAGGTGCCGCTCTAGGCTTATTACTTACTTTGACTAGTTATTACGTAAGCATGTTGCTGTTCCTTTTGTAATTCAAATGAACACTGACATATTATTTTGTCACTGTTATCACTTGATTTATTATATTGTCGTATTTGACAATAGTACAATATAAAAATACATTATTAACATTATTGTTATCATCTATATGATATATATTATTATTACTATTATTATCATCGGTATTATAATATTATTTATATTATATTAGCAGTAGTAGTAGTAGCAGTTTTAATAGTATTTTTATTAGTAACATTTTTATTATTAATATTGTATTTATTATATTAATTTTTTTCAGAGAGATCACAGGGGAAAGTTGTTTGGCAGAAAAAGTTTTCACAGAAAATAAGTGAAAACTTCTAAAAGTAAAAATTCCAACACAGTGCTGTGTGAGTGTGTGTGTGTGTGTGTGTGTGTGTGTGTGTGTGTGTGTGTGTGTGTGTGTGTGTGTGTGTGCGTACCTGTTAGAGTGGCTCAGGGTAGGCCTGTCTTGGGTCATAGGTCATGTCAGGGATGTAGGGCTCGTGGAGGTCAGGATCTAGCGGCAGGCTGTCCAGAGGCAGGTCAGTGTAGCCATAGGGGGGGTAAGAGCCATCTAACTCTGAAACACAGACGCAGGAGAGCACAGACTGATCAGCCACGTATATTTTACAGATACACTTCCCATGACATGCATATTTTCCATGTTTTATTAAAAATGAATGAATGAATATGCGCCGCCACTAAATCTTTCACTCGCTAAAAGACATAAATTGTTGTTTTTTATGCTGCATTCACAGGAGATGGGAAATGTCTGCGTCACCACCTGGTTTCTTGGAACAGAAATGTGCTTGTAACTGTTATGGTGTTGACTGCTGCAGACTGAACGATCAATAAATATAGTTGAATTATTACTAAGATATATGACAACAGAGGTGTTGAATGATCCTAATGCTGCACAGGATGAAACGTTTACATTAAGTTAGAGCATAGGAAATTAGTTTTGTGTGAAGCTAACGAGGTACAATGCAGCAGTTAGTGTTGACATCATGCTCCGTTATAAAAGACATGTAAGTGTGTAATCTGACATTTTCCAGCTAAAAGTGAACGTTGATTGTGCCGACTAACAACGATAAACCCTGGTTTACTGCAGAGGTCAAGCAGCTCAGTCAGGCCAAAGAGGAGGTCTACAGTAGTGGGGACAGCATCCTGTACAGCCAGGCCAGCGACACACACACACACACACACACACACACACACACACACACAGGATCAGAGGAGTGAAGAGCAGCCACTCTGCGTCAGTGTGGAGGGGCCGGCAGGACATCACCAGCTGTGACAAACAATCTTCTCATTTAATTAAGGTTTTCTGAGAATTTTGAGTCAGTAAGTGCTTGTTATTATCAATTTAGATAACCCTAACCTGATGCCTGGTTTAAAGGCACTTCAGCAATGACTTCACTTTTCAGGACCAAAAGTTGCCGACCGGTGAACCGTAATTATTGCCGTCAGTGTGAAGCATTCTGTAGGCACTCAAACACGAAATGTAAAAATCATAGGCCTGAGGGTGAATGAGTGGAGCATGAATGGAGGTTTTCATGAGGTGTAACTCTGAATAAATGAGTTCATTTGGCTCCACCAACTACACTATACAATCAACTGGCCTCCCCCTTCAACTACTGACAGTGTGTGTGTGTGTGTGTGTGTGTGTGTGTGTGTGTGTGTGCACTACTGTTGTGGTTTAAGCGTCTGGAAAGAGGGACACCAGCTTTAAATATAGGACCAATACGAGGGTATTCAATTCAATCTCGACACACACACACACACACACACACACACACACACACACACAGGATTAAGCATTAATTATAGATGGTGAGATGGAGGGATTTGCACAAAGTATGTACACAGAGGAAATGAGAGAAGAAGAACCATTTAGTGACCTCCCCTTTCTTCTTCTCTCTTCTTTTCTTCATGCTTGCATCCTTTTTCAGTATCTCCTCCGCTCCTTCATTGTCTTCCTCCTCTCCTCTCCTCTCTATCCCTCTTTCTCTCCTCACCACTCACTTCCTCCCACACAGTCCTTTCTGCTTGTTTCCTAACACAGGTTTTTAATTGGGGTTGGTAATTTACAGGCTGCTATAAATAGCATTGTGCTACTTTCTTCATTGGAGTTATTGCATTGTTTTGATATAACACATCGTTGATGTGTCCTACTGTACAGTCTGTACACACAAGCATATATGTAGTAGTTTAAACATGAAGTAAACACTGAATGTGTATAATTCATGTACATCCTATGGATGTCTCAATGAAACAATCCAATCTGAGTCCTTCAATATTCTGCTGATACCGAGTCTGACTGGATAATTACATTCACCTGAATATTGATTAAATATGTATCTGACATAAACACAAAAGGTGTTCCTACCTCATCTGACATACTGTATGTTTCACAGGGTTCTGATGGTCCTGGTTAAAGACAATGTCAGATTATGCTTTATTTGAGCCTATCCATTAAAATATGCTTTTATTGGTCCTGATGCCCACATTTATGGCAGATGTCACTTTGATGTTTCCTACTTTTTTCACATTGCAATTTCTCAAATGTGTGGTAACACGTTGCTCTAGTCATGGACCTGTAATAAACATTGTGTTTTGTTTTAGGCAGCTATTCGAATGTTACAAGTTCAGAATGTAAAACATTATGATAGAAGTCTATGAACAACACATGAACACGGTTAAGCTCATTGAAGAGTCTCAGCCCTCCAGTCGTACCCAATGTATGCAATTCAACGCTGTTTAGGGACCCCAGTGAGCAGAAATATTCAAATACACCATTTTATGATGGCCGAAAAATAACACATTTATACTACGTGCAAAAAAACCTGCAGGGATTTAGCTTTTTTTGGGGTATAGTCCTGTTCTATTGCTGCAGGTCTGTGTGTCAATATGTTGAAAACCAGAGTGGATCTAAGGCGTCTCGCTGTCAGCACCTGAGAACATCATTATCACAGGAGAATTCTGTGAACTGTGAAGTGAAGGCAGCTTTTTCTCATGTATTGGTGGTGAGTGATGCTGCTGCCAGTGTTGCTGTTGCCTCTCTGAAGTTTTCCATGGCTGTGATCCTGATCCTGTCCAAAGTTGCAGACACATAGTACCTCCCAGTAGAGTTAAGTTAAAACCTTTTGGACCCTAGACCGATTTTTAGACCCTCAGCTCGAAAATAGCATGCCCATACGATAATGAGTGTAGCGTTGCAACTGTAAGGGCTATTTTAATACTTTTGGTATTAAAATAACCCTAACACTTGTGAGATGTGTTGATATGTGTAAATATCAGTATATATGTTACTGGTTAAGAGTAAATTAAAATGGCACACAGCACAAATTGAAAATTCTAATTTTTGACTGGAAAAAAAAGCAATTTCAGGATATTTCTTTATTAGAAATCATGTAGCTACAAGCTTTCCAGCTCTCCCAGATCATAAAACTATATGTTGAGGGTCTCTAAACACATTTTTACTTTCATAAAGTGAAGCTTTATCTAGTACATCTTGATCTAGTACGGAGAGGTCAAACAAGGTCAACGAAAATGTAATCTTGTTCCAGCTGTTTCATATATTTTATATACTATATAATTATATATTTCACTTCTTTTATCACTAATAGTGTTCAATCTATCCATATGCAGCAGTTTGGCATCATTTTGAGAGCCTGGATCCTCTCTGAGACTGTTAATGTTTGTCATCCATGGGATTTTATCGTCTGAATTCCAGTTTTTTTTCTTCCAGGGCCTTTCAGCCTGTGTGAAGGGCCGATTTGACCCAATGAACCTTCCATAGACGCGTGACTTTGATTGACAGAATCCGTTAGCCAATCAGAAAATAAAAACTACCCGAGTGTCAAATTTCTCAAATCCGATTTGCTGAGACGTATAACCCCGCCCCTTCCGGTAGCAGCACACAAGGCACATGACGGCAGCGCCAGCTTTGAATCCACATAGAGGATGATGAGTTGTGCAGATAGACAGTAAACATGAACGGATTCATATTTTTTTTTGCTGCAGAACATCTCAAAGTAAGGAGCTGGTTTATGATGTGATCGATGATGTGGATTATGATGATGGCTTTGTTTTGTAAGTAAAACTGCAAGGCTGTGTCGTAGCGGAATGTGAAAAAAATGTCTGCGACCGTCTGTTCGCTAGCAATCTCCGGAGCTAACAGGTGTTAGCATTGAATTCATTTTTCAAAACGTTATTGGCATAAATGTGGCGAGTGGGACTGCCTAGGTGGCGCTATATTGATTGTGTTACTTGGTATTATACGTAGCTTTGTCATATGTTGTGTTTGGAGTTTGTACAAACAGCTGAGATGACTTTGTAGCGCAGGAGCTGCAGTTTGAGCAGCTATGCGGCATCATTATATTCGTTACTGATGAGTGCACGTTATGAGTGGATTCATTTTTGGATGCATGCTCCGCCCCCACCGGTGGGGGCGCTTGGGTCAGATTGACCTATGCTCCGCAAGTGATTTGCAGAAGTCCGAATGGACATTGGTGACAACACTGTCAATGGCAATATGAAATGAAAGCCGCAGTGGCAGACATGGCAATATGAAATAAAAATAGACATTATTCTAATGTTGATCTCTCTCTTTCTTTCAGTACAGCTAACCAACCATCCCTCCTGCTTCTATTCCATAACGACTTTCTCACTAACACACACACACGCACGCCCACACACACACACACACACACACACACACACACACACACAAACACACACACACACACACACACACGTACACAACTTCATGGCCCAAGTCTATTCTGTCAACAGCAGGGAGCCTACCTGCATGATTGCCTCATGACGTGTGTGTGTGTGTGTGTTCTGCCCTGCTGTTGAGGTGGTAGAAGACCAGAATACTAATATCATCTCCCTGTATGTGAGCAGGGGATTGTTGTGCATGTCGATGCCCGGATCTATTTTAACGTAGTGTTGTTGTGTCTGCTGCTAAGCGGACAGCTCCGTGTCCTCCTGGGACTCCTGTCTAATGAGCCAGCATGGTGTGTTTGAGGCTCTCTCCGCCTATTGTGAAGCTTCGAGGTGTTTTGATGGAGAACACAAAATGCCTCACTCCCACTGCTGCTGCTGCTCTGCTCGACTCACTCTTCGGTAAAAGGTCCTTTTCTCTGCCTCCTCGGGTTGAAACAGGATTTTCAGCTGATCGTCGTAGATGACATCATCTTCGAGGCAACACTCACCAAAGGGCCTTGGACCTATAGGACCTACAGTTGTGGTCAAAAGTTTACATACACTTGTAAAGAACATAATGTCATGGCTCTCTTAAGTTTTCCAGTTATTTGTACAACTCTGATTTTTCTCTGATAGAGTGATTGGAACAGATACTTCTTTGTCACAAAAAACATTCATGAAGTTTGGTTCTGTCATGACTTTATTATGGGTTAACAGAAAAAGTGATCAAATCTGCTGGGTCAAAAATATACATACAGCAGTGCTAATATTTGGTTACATGTCCCTTGGCCATTTTCACTTCAATTAGGCGCTTTTGGTAGCCATCCACAAGCTTCTGGCAAGCTTCTCGTTGAATCTTTGACCACTCCTCTTGACAGAATTGGTGCAGTTCAGTTAAATTTGATGGCTTTCTGACATGGACTTGTTTCTTCAGCATTGTCCACATGTTCTCAATGGGATTTAAGTCAGGACTTTGGGAAGGCCATTCTAAAACCCTAATTCTAGCCTGATTTAGCCATTCCATTACCACTTTTGATGTGTGTTTGGGGTCATTGTCCTGTTGGAACACCCAACTGCGCCCAAGACCCAACCTTCGGGCTGATGATTTTAGGTTATCTTGAAGAATTTGAAGGTAATCCTCCTTCTTCATTATCCCATTTACTCTCTGTAAAGCACCAGTTCCATTGGCAGCAAAACAGCCCCACAGCATAATACTACCACCACCGTGCTTGACGGTAGGCATGGTGTTCTTGGGGTTAAAGGCCTCACCTTTTCTCCTCCAAACATATTGCTGGGCATTGTGGCCAAACAGCTCGATTTTTGTTTCGTCTGACCACAGAACTTTCCTCCAGAAGGTCTTATCTTTGTCCATGTGATCAGCAGCAAACTTCAGTCGAGCCTTAAGGTGCCGCTTTTGGAGCAAGGGCTTCCTTCTTGCACGGCAGCCTCTCAGTCCATGGAGATGCAAAACACGCTTGACTGTGGACACTGACACCTGTGTTCCAGCAGCTTCTAATTCTTGGCAGATCTGCTTTTTGGTGGTTCTCGGTTGACTCTTCACCCTCCTGACCAATTTTCTCTCAGCAGCAGGTGATAGCTTGCATTTTCTTCCCGAACGTGGCAGTGACAAAACAGTGCCATGCACTTTATACTTACAAACAATTGTTTGCACTGTTGCTCTTGGGACCTGCAGCTGCTTTGAAATGGCTCCAAGTGACTTTCCTGACTTGTTCAAGTCAATGATTCGCTTTTTCAGATCCATGCTGAGCTCCTTTGACTTTCCCATTGTAGCGTTTGTGGGCGTTTGTATCCAATGAGCCCTATTTAAATGGCCTCAGAGAAGTCACCAGCTGTAGTCACTCATAATCACTCACAAGAAGTTAAGAGGCCATGCTATGAAGCTCATTTCATTGACACAACTTTCTAAGTCACCAAAATTGCTAATTCATGTTGCTGTATGTATATTTTTGACCCAGCAGATTTGATCACTTTTTCTGTTAACCCATAATAAAGTCATGAAAGAACCAAACTTCATGAATGTTTTTTGTGACAAAGAAGTATCTGTTCCAATCACTCTATCAGAGAAAAATCAGAGTTGTAGAAATAACTGGAAACTCAAGAGAGCCATGACATTATGTTCTTTACAAGTGTATGTAAACTTTTGACCACAACTGTATGTAACACTTTAAAATGACGCTTTTCTATTTTTTGCCATTGACAAATTCTACAAAGCAATGTCAGACGCCCCAAATCATGTTTTTAAAATAGAAAATGATAATTTATCCTCGCTTTACATTTTGGGTTTTCCTCTCATTGACTCATTTTCGTTTGAAGTTCTCCAGTAAGAATTCTAAACAATTCAAAATTGTAGGCATGTAGGCATCAAAACCACTTTAGAAAAGAGCGTGGTTGACTTTTGGTGACTCAAACAAACAGCGGCCTACTGAACGAAGGTCCTGTGGTGCTTTGACCCTTCCACCTCTCTTACCTCCTGTCGGTGCGGACTATCGATACACGATGTGCTCCATCAGTGGCTCTGACCGCGATGGCGGGGGTGTGTGTATGTGAGCGGCAATCCCTTAAATATGAAATATGATGTATATTTGGCAGTATTTCCATGTCACTCAAAGTACTTACCATCGGCTAGGTATGTATGCTCCAAAGGAACTGCAGTGTGGGCCTGGAGAGAAACAGATAGAGACAGAGATGAAGAAAATAATCAATGCTCTTTTACACCGCTTTGGCAACACTGTTTCTCTCTCAGGCAGACAGGTCAATGAAGTATTTATCACAGGGGAGACACACACAGACAAACACACACACACACACACACACACACACACACACACACACACACACACACACACAGGCCAACCAATTCTACTGACCAAACAGAACGATTGTTAGCCAACATCAGTCCACTGAACTGTAATTGCTCACATAAGAAAACACAAGTGGATGAAAAAGTGAAATTGGAGACAGTTTATAACTTTGAAAAAGCTGAGTCATAGACAAATAAATGAACTGTTTCTTATTCAGACCAAACCCGTCAAACTTCATAATGACCAATGCTAAATGTATAGTAAATCACACCTCATCGTTATTTTACTGTTAACAATTAAATTGTATTTATTAATCATGAAATTTAAAAAATGTCTTGATGATCACAAAATGATAAGTAAACCTTTAAGAAATCAGAAATTGTAAACATTATGGACCATTAAACACTTTAATGAAGTTAATAATTGGTTTGTAAATACGAAAAATATTATTTGTATGACTATTTTCAAGTCGTTGAATGGTTAATAAATACCTTGTTAATCATGTATAAACATTATTTAGATAGATACTACTTTGTTAATAGTCTGGTCCATATATAATGTGTATAGATGATTTGCAAACAGATTTCTTAAAGTTTCACAGCTCATTTGGAAATCATTAACATATATATACCTTATAAAAAATATTAGAACATGTGTAACACTAAACTGTTAATAAATAGTTTACTAATGTAAACCAAATTTAATTCTTACAGTCTATATCAGCTATAATACATATTATTTATAAATGAATAATTTCAAGTTACACAAACTGATGATTATGGTTATGAATGGTTATTATAAAGGAACAATGTGTCTGTTTTAACCACATGACATAGTTATGGTTCTACTACCTGTAGTAGCAGTATTGGCGCTGGGTCACTGCTTATATATGCTAGCATACTGCTGTGTTTAGATGAAGTGGAAGGGGAGTGTGGATGCAGGTCTGTCTTCATAAGCTGGGTAGAGTAGGTGGCATACAGTAGATGAATGATATCCAGAAATGTATGTTGTGCTCATGCCTGAGTTACATTAAGTTTTCTAACACAGTTGAACATTTGTATCCTTTCCCATTCATGTTCAGTTATTGGTAACACTTAATAATAACTACACACTATGAAGCATTAGTTAAGTATGAGTAAACACCTAATTCATCATTTATAAAGCATTGATCCTACATTAACACTCATTAGTATACAGTTTATAAACAGTTATACATGTTTTATTCTTGATTAATAAGCCCGTCTATTATGTGTTTGGTGATTATGTTTTCATACTTTATAAATGATGGATTCCCCATTTGTAAATGAAGTATTATATATATTAAAAAACAATTATTAAGGAGTTGTAGATGATTAACAACATCCTTTATAAAGTGTTAGTAAATTATTAAGAACTTATTTAGATGTACATTATTCATGCATTTATAAACATAATGATTTAAATATGCACTAATGGTTAGGGACTATGTTAATATATGCTTTATAAATCAGCATCAGGGTCAGAATGAGTTTCATCTCTCACAATGTACTTATTAGAAAAATAAATAACAGCTAACAACAAGGCTATGTACACAGGTAGTAGTTCATTATAATTCATAATGTTATGCAACATGCATATATGCTAATAATGATATATATATATATATATATATATATATATATATATATATATATATATATATATATATGTATTTTTTTTTCTTCTTTTAAAAAAACAGTTACTCAGGATATAGTTTTACTGACCTACAATTTCACTTTGATCTAAGTTCATTTATGAAGTTCTTGTTCTTGAGTAGGATATTCTAGTACTCCCTAAGCTTAATGGTAATGTAAATAACTGCAGGTGTGCAGTAAAATAAAATGCACATGACCTGAGCAATATTTATTTTTTTAAATAGTGGGTGCGCTCGTGTAGAATTGTTAAAACACATTGATTGTGATCTATGGGGTCTATCGTTTAGCAGTGTCTTCTTCGGTTGGTGTTGAGGTAGAACGTTTGTGTCATGGCGGTATCTCTTCATCCACACACACACACACACACACACACTCTCACAGGACTCTTACCATTTCCCAGGCAGCAGGGTCATGTTTGAAGAGTGAGTGCGTGAGCTCCACTGACACTCTCTTCCTGTAGTCTGAACTCTTGTCCTCCGAAATTCGGAAAAGCACTGCTGCTGCATAGGTGGCTGGAGAGACGGCAACAACACGGTCATTTACAAACGGATTCAAAGGAAAAAGCACTCATTTCACCCAGCGCATGAATGTTAAGTTCCTCCGTGAATTTGCAAACGTGTGATCATGAGAATGAACAGAATTTTGTGTTTAGACTAACCAATATGAAGCCACATTTATAAGCCAAATTTAAAATAAATCAGCAAAAGAAAATGCAAATGAATGTAGTGTATGACGACACAACACGATGAGTTAACTAAAAGAGCTCCCGTCAACGCTCAAAGGATGGAAAGCCATGTGCAGCGTAACAGAGATATAACTACGTTTCATGTATTCATCTCAGGACGGTGACGGTTCCTCCACACAGATCACATGGTATGCCTGAACTGAATAGAGTCCCCCATTCCAGCTTAATTAGCTGGTTAAGTGATTAGCTGGACCAGCTAACCAGGCAAAGGGACCTATCACCTGTGCAGTGGCAGCACACAGTTACAGCTCTGCCTGAAGAGTGAGACACGGATTCTTCTTTTATACCTTCTCTTTTACATTTCTGCGGGGGATTAACCGACTCGGTTCTTGTTTATGGTTACGGTAGGAGTAAGTCCAGTTTTATTGCCGTTTAAAGATAAGTGTGAAGTATTTAATTGAGGAGTTTTAGGGCTAATTGGGCGAGTGAGAGATCAGGCTGCTCTCATCCAGCATTCCAAGCAATACCTCCGGACATCTTTTAGCCCAGAGGCCGCTGTTTGTTCCCCCAGTGACGTGAGAAGCCAGTGCTGATGTCTTTGTCAGGTAACTTGTGCGCTTCCGTAACGCCACCTCCAGAGTTACTTAAACGAGTTGCAGGCTTTGCTAGGATAAAATGAGGAGTGCATTTTCACAGGATATCATAAGAACCTTTGAATGAAGATACTTTGCAGCAATGAAGAGGATGAACAAATATGATGTTAAACTAGATTGTGGAATATGTGCATTTGGTTTAATAACTGTATCATCTTGGTCAAGTGCTTTTTATTCATCTGCTGCTTCCATCTGCTTCTCCTTACTTAAGTTAAATCATTTTATTAGTGTAGAAACACATCAGTCGTTACAGAAATTTGCCAAGTTGTATTTTTCATGCTATAATCATTTTTTTTTGTTTTAGAACCACATTCACCCGCCCACAAGAACATGTATTTCAACCAGGAGAGACAAGTCAGATAAAGAAAGGATGATAGTCCATCCGTTACCGTTATATTACAGCAGATATAAACATGCATTAGTCTGAACTAGCTTTGCATAGGACCAGCACACGCTGGGCGACGGTTGTCGGGAGGAGCGTGTGAAGCGGATCGGAGAGAGAGAGACGTACCGATCCCCTCGTTGTTGGAGTGCAGCAGCTCCATGAGCGGTGCTGACGCTCCCTCTGCATCGATGAGCTCTGCAGACTGTTTGTCCAGGGCCAGCTCACACAGGACGCCCGCTGACACTCGCTTCACGTTCTCCACGTACGAGTACAGCAGCTGAACACACACACACACACACACACACACACACATGGATCTGTGATCTCAGACTTGCCGTGTATTTTTAACACGGGTTATTTGCATACTTTTTGTTTGTTTTCTGTCACAACATTTGGTACTTCCTCTTTGATTTTTTGGCTGGTGCTCGTCGTGTCCTTAATAATATCAAAGTGCTGCTGAATTGTTCTTACTGATCTCAAGATGATCTCGTCATTTAAAGTCCACACAGTGCTATTGGTAAGACCTACATGCCAGGTCTGTGTGTTTTCTGCAAAAAGTGGGCTATTTTTATGAGAATGAAAATGCAAGATAAGGGGAATACTTGGTAATCTGGCAACCTGCTGCAGCTCTGGCAACAGTGGTAGAGTCTGAACAGCGACGCATCAATGGTGCTGTGAGGAGGTTATAACTGTAGTTTAAACATTTCAAACATTGCTGAATATTTGCCCGATATAACAACTATTATAATTTGATTTAAATGTATGTATTTAAATTTTCGGCGTAAAGTGTTTGGCTGAATTGGGATCATTGGGATCATCATCTTCGTCATCAACTTTGCTTATTGCTTGTCTTCTAATCCATCACAAATAGCAGGTCTGGAATCTGATGAAGATTGATTTCCACCAATGGGAGCTTTCTATCGCCTCCTCTATCCCTCAAACAACTTTCAGTACCCACTGCAAACTGTTCAGGACACCAATGAAAGAATACAATTCAGCAGCGGGTTTGTGACGCTGATATCGTGTCGTCTGTGTCTGGAGTTTGTGCAGCCTGATGAGAGTATACCTGTACAAACAGAGGTATGGTCTGCATGCTGGCAATCTCTCCTCTGTTCATGGGGTCTCTGGCAAGAATGTGAAGCGCTCCTGTGCAGCCCTCTACTATTTCCTCCATACGAACGCCATCCTGGGAACAGAGACGGAAGCAGAGAGATGTCAAAGAAAGCACTAAGGGAAGAGCCCTTCAAGGACCTGTATGCATGAATGACTACCTGAGTGTTGACTACAAAGTCAGCCCTTTGGTGTGTTTGGCTAACAGAGCTAACAGCTAACAGAACTAAAAACACAGCAGGACTGACGAGGTTCTGGGTGCTTGCCATTAGTGCAATACATGTTCGGGCACACATCACTTCTGTGTGTGTGTGTGTGTGTGTGTGTGTGTGTGTGTGTGTGTGTGTGTGTGTGTTTGTGTTTGCGTGGTCCAGACCTGGTATGTCTGCTGTGCGGAGGAGGCATGTCTCTGTGTGTCCTGGTGAGCCTTCAGCAGTAGGTTGACCAATCGTGGAATGGCACCGGCCTCCCTCAGTGGTGCCTGATTGGCCGGGCACAGCGCCAGGTTCCGGATCAGACCAACTGTAGCCTGAGGAGAGGGCAGAGGTCAAAGATCGTTCTCAACGGGAGACTCCGGCATCTATTTGGGTCAGCTTGAAAGGCAACTGTACATGTGATGTCTCCAAATGAACTTCAGCAAACAGCATCGCATCAAAGCAAACCCCAGGGATGGAAAAGACTATTGGACGGTCCTCTCGCTCAGTGCTGAGGAGACAGCTGTTCCGACTGCCAGCTATATCATACATAGTACATTTCTCAAAGTCAGGTAAGTTAATAAGATAAGTTATTATGTAAACAAGCCCTCAGACCTGACCTGGCTGGTACCAGGGGGCCGGCCCTGCGGGGACATTGCAAGAGTACCAGGGTTTTGTACCACAGCCTAGCTGTTCAGTGTCAGGTATTGATCTAAGTCTCCAGGACCTACAGTAACAGAATAGTGTAGCCGCACCTTCTTGCAGGTTTCCAGTGGTGCAGCTACAATGAGTCATGACAATTTCTCCATGACCAGCACATGATGAACTGGGCCTGCAGATGTGTTTTACAGTAGTAACAGGCAGCGTGGAAGAGGGAACACATTATTGAATACCTGTGTTTTAAAATATACACCGATCACTCGTAATCTTGCAAAAATGCTGCAATGTATGAAAATAACTTTACTTCTGAACTGGTTTTGCAAGAACATATGTCAAAATATAGTCAATTTAATTTCTATTCAAGTGAAGGTTACATTAAAACATGAAAAGCCGAACATCTTGCACTCTCAATGTAAATGTGTTCAGTTGTACGCTGCTACTGTAGTAATGGTGGTGTTATTACAGACAAACAGACAGCCAAGAGGCAGAGAACACAGCGGTTTAGCATCATGATACCACGTCATTTTAAACAATTAGAAGTAGCACAACTTAAGCCTTACTGCCTCTCTTCCTCCCTCTCTCTCTCCCCAACTCCAGATCTGTAAAGCGTCCTTATGAAGTCACATTGTCCATTTCTCTATTCCACATCATTAAACTCCAACACCTCAGTTCATTAATATAATCTGCCTGAGTTGGCAGAGCTGTCCGACTGAGAGACAAGAGCGTGTGTGTGTGTGTGTGTGTGTGTGTGTGTGTGTGTGTGTGTGTGTGTGTGTGAGAGAGAGAGAGAGGGACAAAATGGAAAGAGCCCATTTCACTCTACAAGGTAATAGAGCAGGGGTCCCCAAACTTTTTCCTGTGAGGGCCACATAACTTTTCCCTTCTCTGATGGGGGCCGGGGTCAGTTTGTAACAGAAAAAGTGTGACGATCGCAGGGGTGCCGAAATGTAAACATTTATTGTTTTCCAGAAAGTCACACATAACCAAATATTAATAACCCTTTCCGGGATCTTCACAGAAAAAAAGTCAGGAAATAAATAATAATACTATTAATGAAATAAATAACACTATTTATGAAATAAATAATAACCAAATAACCCTCTCTGGGATCTTCACAGAAAAAAAGTCCATTTAACATTAACTTTCTGTTGTGCCGTGCACAATCTTAACAGGTAAAAGTTTAGCTTAGTTGTCAGAGCAGAATCTCTTACTCAAATGACTCCTATGAGCAGTCTCTCAAAGTTCTTGTGTTCCTTCCTTATAATCCTTTTGTAGGTTCCAGTAGGCTTGTAGACACCGCTGTTTGCAGCTCTCTCTCATCAACTTCCCTGTGAAAACCACAAAGCAAGCAGGCTGAGAAACCCAACTAAGTGATACAGCACCTACACAGCACAATACATTTCACTACCAGTATGGTTGTGGAGATGGATTTTATCCCAGTAGATTTTATTATGATTAAATTTGTTTATACTCAGAATGACTCATTCAAGTCAGAAAAGTGAGCTTACCTATGTATGTTCATCAGTGTGAACTGTGGGCCTGCATCTGGCTGGTGAGAAGTTGAATGTCAGGTTCCATTTTAGTCACAGCCAGTCTCAAACACTGATGCAGATGTTCATCTGTCAATCTTGATCTCATCGGAGTTTTCAGGTGTTTCATGTGTGAAAAGGTTTGCTCGCAGATATACGTGCTGCCAAAAAGTGTAAACATCTTCATTGCGTGTTTTTTTATGTTAGGGTATGTGTCGTTTGGGAGGGCGGCATAGAAGTCAATGAGACTGTTGGGCTTGAATGCGTCTTTCAGAACATCACAGTTCTGTAACTCGGCCAACTCAAACTGATAAGAAGGCTGGGCTTCATCGATGTCGGCAAGAAAGGGGTTCTGGAAAAGACGGATTTCTTTTGCATTAACATGTAGTTGCCGGAACCGCACACCAAACTCCGCCTTCAGCATTTCCAGTGCTTCCACACACTTTTCAGCTGGGAACGGGACCGCTGGGTTCTCTGCAGAGAGGTTTTGGGTAGCAGGGAGATGGATGAAGTTGTGATTTTTCATTTGTTCCAAAAGCAGCGCAAGTTTCACCTCAAATGCTTTTATGTGAGAATAGATGTCGCAAATGAGTTTCCCCTGGCCTTGTAGCTGCAAGTTAAGGCTGTTCAGCATTTCTGTCACGTCTGTTAAAAATGCGAGGTGCCATTTCCATTCTGGGTCGATCAGCTCTGGGACCGTTTTATCTTTTGAATGAAGAAATGCGTTAATTTCGGGTAGCAGCTCGTAAAAACGCCTCAAAACTCTGCCCCGGCTCAACCATCGGACCTCTGTGTAGTACAGCACATCGCCGTGCGCAGACTCCAGTTCAGACAGGAATTGTTGGAACTGCCTGTGTTTAAGTCCCTTTGCTCTGATGAAGTTTATGCATGACACCACAACCTTCATGACAGAATCCCACTTCAACACTTTGCAGCACAGTGCTTGCTGGTGAATTAGGCAGTGGACTTGTAGCGGGGCGGTGAGACCCCGTTCTTCCATCTCCCGGTTCATGCGTCCTATTAGACCCCGAGACGCGCCCACCATACTAGGAGCCCCGTCAGTCGTGATGCTGGCAAGCTTTGACCAGTCTAGGTCCAACTCTTCCATGGTTTGGCATACTTTGCCGAAAATATCCTCCCCCGTTGTAGTCCCTTTGAGACTTTGGAGGGCTGCCAGCTCCTCGCACATCTCAAAGTTTGCGCTAACTCCACGAATAAAAATGAGCAGCTGCGCTGTGTCTTGCACGTCCGTGCTCTCATCCAGTGCTAATGAAAAAAAGTCAAATTCATTCGTCTTCTGCTGCAGCTGGGCATATATACATTACCCCCGATTTCTTCAATGCGTCTGGTGATTGTACTCGCCGACAGACTCACGGCATTAAAGACATCTTTCTTCTCGGGACACACCTCTTCCGCGACGGCATTCAAACATTTCTTGACAAACTCTCCATCAGTGAAAGGTTTACCGCTGCTTGCTATCAGTTGAGCAACCCGAAAGCTGGCCCGAACGGATGACTGGTTCAGCTGAGCTTGGCGTACAAATGTATTCTGCTGCGCTAACAGTCCACTTTTTAGCTTTGAGAGTTTGTCTGCTCGCATTTGGCCTTGCAAGTTATCATACTTGTCTTTGTGACGGGATTCATAGTGTCGGCGCTGATTGTATTCTTTGAATACCGCCACCGCCTCTTGACAGATGAGACAAACAGCCTTTTCTTTGCATTGAACAAAAAAAGAATCGTTTGCCCACTGCAGGTTAAATACCTTGCATTCTGAATCAATTTTTTTCTTACCTAACCTTTTCGCCATTGTTCCGTTCTATTTGACAGGGGCTAGTCTAGGATTTGCGTGGCCAGACTGAAAAAAAATCATAATGCGTCTCTGGTATTGTTCAGGGGGCCGGGCCAAATGTGGAGGCGGGCTGTATCTGGCCCGCGGGCCTTAGTTTGGGGACCACTGTAATAGAGTGACAAAGAACGATGAAGCACAGATGTAAAAGTATGAGTGCTAGTACAATTGTTTTTAAATGATGCATTCTGAACCACACCAAAAGTACATGTATAACAAGTACAGCGTGTGTGTTCAAGGCTGATGTATCTTCTTCCTCTGTGCCATCCAGCACCATTGTTGTCCAAGAACAATTAGAAGCACATGAGTGAGCACCACTGTGTTCATGGTAATGAAGGAACAAATCTGCATTTGGACTGCTGAATTTTGTTCTATTACCTCATGTTTGAGTAACCGCTTTTAAAGGAAATCCCTGAGCCTGTTTTTAAATGAAACTAAATATTATAATAATATATATAGTGAACATGTATGCATATATGGTCAAACGGGCTCTTGTCTTGTAAGATCCTTAAACAGCATCGGAGCCCAAACTACCCCCACATGGTATGTGGCTTTTCCTGCCAGACTGACCCAGCAGGGGGCAGCGGTGCACAGAGCAGATGAAGTGTGAAAGTTGACATTTTAACTAAAACATCAAGTTTAATTTGTACATCAGAATACCAAATTATGAGTCATGTTAGGCTTAGAGTAAAGAGACTTTTAGTGTCTTATGGATCAGCAGATCTGAAATTGAGACACACACACACACACACACACACACACACACACACACACACACACACACACAGTGAAGTGCAACTGGAATAAATTCAGGCTATAAAAGCAAATCTGGTTACGTGCAGATGTGTGTGTGTGTGTGTGTGTGTGTGTGTGTGTGTGTGTGTGTATGTGTGTGTGTGTGTGTGTGTGTGTGTGTGTGTGTGTGTGTGTGTGTGTGTGTGTCCAGAGGCTGTGTGGAGTCATCTATAGGAGAAAATGACTGGGGCCTGAATTAGCTGCAAGAACAATTCCACTCTGCACTCAGCTGACACTCTGGAGTAGATGCTACCGGCTGAGTGTCGGGGGGGGGGGGGGGGGGGGGGGTATGAGGAGTGTAGTACCTGGGCCGCAGCATAAATGCACAACATAGCCCAAGCTTTCAATTGCTTCAATCACTGAACTCATGGATCTGTGTGTTTGTCCGTCTACATTTGAAAGCTAGTTTTTGGTAGTTAGGTAGAGTTCCTTCAAGTTGTTTTTCCCAGCTGCTTCTTCAGCTTGTTGTGTACCAAGTACCAAGTAATTCCCTTTGTTCCGTTTGTCACTTTTCTTCAACTCCTTGTTTGCTGCTTCATAATCTATGGGTTTCCACCTTTGTACACAAAGATCGGTGATGAACAGGGACAACTTTGTCTAATGAGAAGAACATCAAAGGTGGACGGAGCACTTTCGGGAGCTCCTCAAAAGAATTGTTCAGATGGTAGCGATCCCACCAGCCACTTCCATGCTTGAGATCATCTGTGACCCACCAAACCAGATTTGAAGTGAAGAAGACCATCAGGCAGAGGTTTAAACTTCAACCATCATGCTATGCCAGCTATCTAAAATATTTGCGTGGAAGGAAACATACCAACGGACTGGCGAGACAACTCATTGCTATTGTAATCAAGGAAGACCTCAGGGATTGTAATAATTACCGTCTTGCTGTGAACGCCAGGTAGTGTTCAATCACTTTGGCTGCAATTATCTGCGCAGAGAGACTGCGAAGTGGATAGAAAACTGAGGGAAAACCAGACAGGTTTCAGCCATGGAAGATCATGCAGTGACCAAATTACTACCCTCAAGATCATCACTGAGCAATTCAAAGAATGGATCAATCCTCTACTGACATTGATTTTCAAGGCTTTTCACAGCATAGACCATGAGTTGCTATGGAAATTCATGGCACACTATGGTTTCCCCCCAAAATACATCAGCATCATCAAGAACACCGATCAGGGGATGCGGTGCCAGGTGCTCCACCAGGGATGAGCACAAGAGAAGGTTGAAGTGCTCACCGGGGCGAGACAAGGCGACTTGCTCTCCCCTTTCCTCTTCCTCCTTTGTATCGACTGGGTCATGAACCAAACAACCAACAATAATCAGACCGGCATATAGTGGAGCTTGACGGAAGATCTTGAAGACCTCAACATTGCTGATGGCATCACACTACCCTCACATACCCATCAACAGATGCAGAACACGTCTCAGCCGTTAGACTTGGGCTCAAAATAAATGGATCGAAAACCAAAAGCGTGCGGATCAACAACAAAAGCAGTAATCCTGTAACCACTGAGAATCAGACACTCGAAGAGGTCACTGAATTCACTTACCTAAGAAGTGTTATAGCTGTGGATGGAGCAGCAGAGGAAGGTGTAAAGGCAAAAACACAGCATTTAACATTTTAAACAGGATCTGGACATCCAAATATATTTCACTCAACTCCAACGTTAAAACCATACTGCTGCATGGATCAAAAACTCAGAAGACCACCATTAACATCATCAACAAGCTGCAGTCATTTACCAATCACTGTCTATGACGCCTTCTAGGAAACTACTGCCAAACCCAATCAGCAACATCAACCTGTGGGAATGCACCAAACAGAAGCAATAGAAGTAGAGAGTGGAGATGGATCGATCACATCTTAAGGCAAAGCCAAACAGCAACAACCAAGCAGGCACTGACACCAACAAGGAACGAGGGGGGGGGGGGGGGGGTATGCATATCACTTGTATGAAAATTAGGTTATCGATTAACTTATCAATTGCACATCAATCACTTGATCTAGCTCCAAGAAAACATTTTATGACACACAAGGATTTACAGCAACTGGCATTCTGACCAACACCTCTCTGTATTCTCTTAAAATCCACATTTTGCGGAGCAGTGAAAACTAAACAGGCAAAAATAGGGACACCTCTATTTTGTAGCCAACAAGATAACTAAAACAAACATACCCAACAACATGATGCAGAAGAAAAGAAACTATCGTTAATGTTCGTTAAAGTTAGCAGATGAGCAACAGACATCACCTTACAATATTCACAATTTGACGCAATGTTTCCGTGAAACAAACTGAACAATTGAATTGTGGAATATCTAACCGATCTAAAGACGCGTGTATTGTCAAAAGTTACCCAACAAATAAAGAAAAACATCAACGATGAAGCGTTCATTCTTTTTTCAGCTGAAAGTTAAGGCTTCTGTCTATCGCAAAATATCATCAGTACTCTTCTGATGACATCATTACGTCACGTTACACACTGTGCTCTATATCAAGATATGCAACTACGACTTTCAAAGTAGAAGGTTCATTTTTTATCATTTTATAACACAGGGTTTTATAATGAAATGCTAGTTATAGTACCTTGATGGTGGAGTGTGAAGACTAGACTTATAGTACAGTATATGTGTGTATATAGGTTTCATGTTTTACGGTTTGATTTTCAATCAAGCAAAGGGAGTACTTAATGCCAAAAGGCACGGCCATTCATGACATGTTCAGAAGTTTTCCATAGCAGCTAAAAGCATGAAGTCCTTAAGCAGGATCACGCCGGCCTCATTCAAGCAAAGTGCCCTGGTCATTGCTGACCTCATCACAAACCACAATGAGCATGCTCAGTTGGCATAACGGCAGCTCTTCCACGGTGTACCGGTGTATTTCTTTTGACCTGGAAGTTGTGACTTATGTCCATCGGTGGGCTTTTGAAGGACATCACGGTCAGTGGTTCTCAGCCTCTGGTCTCCCTCTACTCCAGATTTGATGTAATCTGCATCGTGTGAGATGTCTGAGCGCAGAAGCTCTCATGTCTGGGGCCAGCAGCAGAAGCACCAACGCCTCACTCTCATGCCTAAATCAGTCGTCAGCATTTCTCAATGTGAGCGTTCCTCTTCACGATTCATGCGCTAGCATCACGCAGTTAGCTGCCACACAAAGTCACCATCGCCACCTTTCACTCCATAAAGGTGCCTTGCTCAGATTCTGTATACATATGCAGATACGTAAGTTGTGGAGGAGTTTTTGATTCTCAGCTACTTTGAGCTCACTGTCCTCTCTGATAACCTGTTTTTCTGTCTTTCGACATTACATTCATGTCTTTCTGGGCACAATCATTCAGATCATCAAAGCTTTTTTTAATCTTTTATTATATTCTACTATAACTTTGGCTAAGTACTCATTACCAGTGGCCTTAGTGTGCGGCTGGTATTGGTTTCACCTTGAGCGTCATCATGGAACAAATGTCGTCCTGGATGCAACTTCTGTATGAACTACCACAGAAGCGGTCTTTAGTACTTTGCCAGTTGTTTGTCTGTCTGTGGTCAGATTTGTCACAGTAATATAGTCACAATAGATGCAGTCATGAACATTCTCAGGTGTAAAGTAGGATCACCTAGAGTATGTGGGTAAGAAGTGGTGAATGGGCCATTAGCCCAGCCCACTTTACACCCCGGCCTGACTTGTGTGGTTCCATTGCAAGATGGCCTCCTGTTGATGAATTCTACTTATTCATTCATTTGTTATTCATTGTGTTCTTTTCAACGACTATCTATTCATAGCTTTCTGTCGAGATTGAAAGGAGCCTCTGTGTTGTTTTACACTTTGAATACGTCTGTTCTGCACATTGATGCCTATGTTCACTGTGCTAACGGCCAGGAAACTCAACCGTGTCCTACAACTAATTTACACTGGGTTTTTTTTTGCTGCATAATATTCATGTTCCATGTGAAAGTACTCATGATAAAAACAACAGTTGAAAAAGAATAAATAGTGTATAAATCCACAGTCAGTGTGGAGAACAGAGGATGCTCTGTCACAGTGCTGCCCTGGGCTCAGACGGAGTCTAGCAGGGTTCTCAGACCAATCCATGTTGTCAGGGCTTAAGATGGAAGCCTAGAGAGACACTTTGGGTTGCAGTTGTACACCTAGAAGAACAGGTGCAATGTGAGCTGGTACATGGTCAGTGTAGACAGCTGTATTAATTCATAATGAAGAATATCTGATGCGTCTGGCAGCTGAATTATTACAATGTAAATGTAATAGTAAAAATGTTGTCAAATGTCTATGTTTCGTATCTCTACTGATTCTGTTGGCACACTCCAGGCTCCATGGTAAGGTTCTAGAAACAGCCGTATTGTCAGTATGTTAGTCACTTCCTCCAACACGTGCTTGCAGGATTCAGCCCGTATGCTTTGTTCATTTTCTTTTCAGTCTTTTCTCTCTCTTGCTTTCTAAGTGACGCTCAGTCTCCGTGTGAAACTAAACAAGCAGCTTTGTCTCTGGAGCTCTCGGTGTGTCCCTCCCTCTTTCTCTGTCTCTCAAGGGACACTGCATACCAGCGGGTGTTGTCACAGCTGAAGTGTTTGGAAGTGAAGCATGATGGGAGACGCATGTCATAGTGTGTGGGTTTGCTTGTTTGTGGGTGCTGCTCTGGTTCTTTCTGCACTTAGTGTGTGTGTCTTGTATTTTTGTCTCAGTGTTTCATCATCTGCCTTCAGACTAGCTGACATATAAACACCATCAACGCCATTATCTTTCTTTACTTCGTTCCCCTTCATTTTACTTTCTTTGTCTTTCATCCTGTCCCGCTGAGGCTGTTTCAATCGGCACATTTCACAGCAGTAAGTTATTGCAGGGTGAACACAGGTGGTATTGATTCATTATGGCCCCGTTCCATTTCGGTGGACCATGCAGAGCCCTGGTGCTGTGGATGCGAGCTCACTGTAATGGCTGTGACACTAAACTGAACATTTTTAATCTGCAATGTGTGAGTATCAAATGCCTATTACTCGTTCCATTTGTGCATTATTATGAAACCCACTGCTCCTCTCAGCGAAACCCGTCCTGTGCGGCATTGAAGTGCTAGGACTAGGACTGGCTTGGAGCGGTACTGGTAACCTGTTTAGTTCAGGTCCTATGCCCTGACCAATGGACGGTCCTGACCCTAACTAGTCAAGGTTAATACCTAACCTTAACCAATCACCTCTGCCTCAACCAGCTACGCGGGATGGGTTTTGTCAAGAAGAGCGGTGTGATTCATAATAACGCTTCCATTGCATGTCAGTAGTATACAAACCACCGCCTCCATTCACCTTCACTACAGGCCAGTAGTGCGGCTGCCCCAGCAACTTGACGACAGCTGGGATACCGTAGTGCAGCCGCACGGCATTCTGGGCCAGCTCGGCGTCCTGGTGGCGAGAGGTGAGGTGACGCAGGGCGCAGACTGCCGGCTCAGCAACGTCCTCCTTTTCCCCGGCACGAAGCACGGCGTGGATCAGCGCCTCCACTCCGCCGTACTGAGTCACCAGAGTCTGAGGGATTTCAGGCAGAAGACAATAGACCAGAACAGCTCACCTAGAATGCAGGCGCTTCAGTTAAAAGATGGAGTGGAACGATAAATGAACTGACATGTAAACTGCAGTTTGCCTGAGATGAAGAGTGTAACTAAACACTGGAGCAAGAACACACATTTCTAATGACACAAGAATAAGCAAGACACAGATAGACGTCAACTTGTGACCAGCTTTAAAGATCTGCATGGCACTCAGTAGTATATATGTGAATTTAGCATGAATTCAAAACTACTGTCGAGGAAGCAATCTCTCTGAGTAGTCTACATAAACCATATCTTTTGGTAACCATGGTTTTACCTGGTCATTTAGAAAGTAAAAAAAAAAAAGATGTTGCCACCACACAATTGTTATTATAATTTATTGCAGAACAAGGCATCTTGTCATTTATGAAACATGAGCTTGCTGTGGACCTGCTGTCAGAATCAGATTGTCTTCCATGCATCTGTGTGGTACTGATGATGCAGGACGAATCAACCTAAACTGTCCAATTAATGAGTTACCTGTCCAAACTGGACTGGAGCTTTATCAACACATTTATTATTATTAATCATTAATAAAAGGCAATGGTGGATCTTTTATTTCTCAGTCCGGGCCCAGTGAAGGCCCTGCAGTTGTGAAAGAGACTTCAAATATACTGAGGTGTTTTTTGTCCTTGAGATTGAGATGTATGGACTGAAAATACAAAACAAGAATTATGACACAGGTAGCTCAGATCAAGCAATCTGTGGCGAGAAGAGGCAGAGCCCAGGTCTCTGTGTCGGTTAGTGTGTGTGTGTCAGTGTGTTGTGTGGATTCTGTTGTAGGGCGTAGTTGGTGCGTGATTGTTGTGTGAGTGGCCTTATTATTAACAGTAATAGCCTTGCTGATGTGTTTGCAAAGTGCATATGGTAAATTGCCTTGGCTTGCATCTATTAAATCTTGTATGTATTTGGAGCACTGGATCCACACCACTCTGAGTCTGAGGAATAAACACGAGCACTGCTGTTTAGTTTAGTTTTCCTACTTAGTTAATTTAATACAATTTTATTGTATTGTATATATTGTGCTTTTCCCGTAATTAATATTTTTATTTTACTGTGTAACTTTGTTTGCTGCTGCTACAAACAAATAAAGTATACATCTATCTATCTATCTATCTATCTATCTATCTATCTATCTATCTATCTATCTATCTATCTATCTATCTATCTATCTATCCATCCATCTATTCATCCATCCATCTATCTACTATCTATCTATTGACTGACTATAACCTATAGATGTGGTGACCTGTTTGCTCAGCAACTGGGTCAAGGGAAGATGACTTCCATCACCACAGAACAGTTTACAGAACACATATGATTCATTATATAATCTCACAGTCATGTCATAGAAAGTACACATCTTGATAGAGTATTTCGCACTGATGATTGCACTGTAGGGGACAAATTACGACTTGAACTGACTTTGAAAAATGAGGTTGTGAGATTGTGAGACTAGGTATTATGGCAGCAGATTATAACCGATGGTTTGAGAATCACATGATCACCTGTCACATGTAGCAGAAACGTTCCATTGCTCAATGGTTACCTTGTTGCGTGAGTTATTACAGGTGAGGTTGGACAGGATGCCAGTTGCGCATGTCAACATGTTGACATCATCTGAGCCCAGCTGGGCGACCAATATCTGCAGCAGACCATCTAATCCATCCTATTTAGAGAGACCAGGGGAGCAAACAGACAGAGAACAAATCAGTGATGGCCTCCTCACTGCAGTGTTGGAGTGCTGATGCCTCTACATGAGCTACATAAGTAAACAAGACCATCAGCGAGAAGATTGGTCATTTCAATATAGTTCTTAATGCCTGCCATTGGTTCTGATTCTCTCTGACATCAGACAAAACGATTTGCAGGTTCAGGTTCACACTACTTCAGCTCAGACTCCAGCAGGGCCCCCGCAGCAGCCAGTCCTTCAGCAGTTGGGAGAGCTCCACCACCCGCCGGCAGTGGCTCCTCCACCCGCCAGAAGCAGGGCTTCGCCTCACTGCTCCGCCGGTCCCCACTGATCCAGATGGATCTTTAGCCAGATTGACCTGTATGTCAACTTTGGCGACAAGGCAGCCGGAGAGAGGCTGCAGTGGGGCAGCAGTGGTTCCAGCAGCTTCAGCACCTGGAACTCAGCTGGGGGAATCAACGCCAACACCACTAGAGGTGTGGGAATTTCTTGATTGAATGACAGAGCACACTCTGGAGTTTGGCTTCATTTCAGTTTAGTGCAAGTCTTTACTGCATTTTGCTGTCATTTACTGTCTGTTTCTCTGCTCTGACCTCTGTATTTTACCGGAGGCGGAGCTTACACAGTACAGACACTGTGTTCGCAGTGCAAAGAGATGGAACTCTGCAGTCTGTTAGCTTGTTGCTCTCGCTACCAATATGTTCTGTTGTCATCAATGTTGGGCTGAAACTCAACTGTGTATGCAGGCTGAAACTCAACTGCACTGTTGTTCTGTCTGGAGATGCAATGATGTCCACTAGGCTAATTCATCCAGTGTAAAATGCCATATGCATTTAGTGCTCTGTCTTAGAGCTGTTATGTAAAACACTTTTTTTAGAATACAGCACACGTGTAATGTGCTACAGAAGGATTTATGTTTTGTACTTTATGTACTTAGGTAGGCCAGTGAAGATTCACGCTGCTAGATTCCATGCTGCTGAAAGCACAGGCTGTAATCCTGCTGGAGGGGAAGAGAGGCACGGGAGAACCAGAACCAGGACTGAGTGGAGCAGACTGTCAGAGCCTGCTGCAGTAAAATGAGAGGTTTTCTAAAGGGAGTATGGCAGCGAGGCGGTGGTGTTCATGGAAACATTACTGCTTTTGTCCACAGGGGCCACTAAAATCAACACAAAATTAAAGTTTCTTGTAGGAAATAAAAAAAATAAACAGCTTCACATAACCTGAACTTTGAAGTAATGAGGCATTTGCTCTTGTCTTGGAAACCAGAATGTTTTGGATCTCTATTAAAGGTGTCACCGGGCTGAACATTATCATATGTATGCATTTGTATTACGTATACAACAATAAAAGTGACCGATATCAATTCTGTCACATTTTTTAAATGATGACGTCACCATCATTAAATTGATGGAAGGGCCAGGTTGACAGAAATAAGCAGAGTGAATGAGACGGGCACCAGACCAGCTCCTTCCCTGCTGACCAGCTCACCAGAGTTGGCTGCCGTTCCGCTCTCTGTTTGCTCTAAACTGTCAAACCAGCCAGCTGCTACAGATCCTCTGCTCAATCATAAGACTGGGAGAAGCAGGTGAAAAGTGTGGTGGAGAAAGTGCAAGAGTGCGGTGCAATCATTGTTTTGTTTTTTATCCCCCTTCATGACAAAAAACTGCAACATACAATCATAGATGCCCTACAACCAGCAAATGACATTTTTGCAGTATTGAAAATTAAAATTTCCATTCCATCCCCCCCAAAGTACCAGTAGCTGGTTGCACAAAACAACCGAGAAAAGACAGAGGACTTAGATCATGTTTCTAAGCAGGACAAGATTAATAATGTCATTATGGAAATGCTGAATGTTAAGGCTGTTGTAACTATACAACATAATTGCATCAGACATTCAAAGATAAGCACACACCAGTTCTTCCAGAAGCATTTCTAGAACTGTATAAGAAGGATTCTTACCCCTTACCCTTTCAAATGCATTTTCCTTCTTCTTATAAAAGACAAGGACCCCATTCAATGTGGATTATACCGTCCTATTGCACTGTTCAATGTGGATGTGAACATTTTGGTTTAAGTGTAAATTAATCTCAAAAAATCAAACAGGTTTCATAAAGAAAATAGTTTTCTCTCTTTTCCAATGTTTTGGGGCAGTTTATTCACCCAGTATACAGACAAATTATTCCCTGTCTAATTACTTCTAGTTAACATATCCTGCTCACCAAGGCTGTCCATTGTCCCTGCTTTGTTTTGCAATTGCAATTGGGCCTCTGTGCACTTAATTCAACCTTGATATCCAAAGCATTTGGAGAGTGGGCATGGAACATTATGTTTCTATGCCGATGACCTCTTTCCTTTTTACCTTAATAAATGTGCGCCACAGATGCGACAGGAATCTTTGCCTTTTAATTTATCTCTGATAAATCTCTCTAAACATCAACTGTGGAGATGACTAAACTTGTTTTAGTGCTTGCCAGTGTTCTTATCCAAGTCATTTTAATTCAGTTAACCAATATATAACCTCCTTAAATTGGAAAACAAGGTGCCAAGGATTAAAAGTATATTCTCCAGGAGGAAGGTGGACTGGGCCTTTCTAGACGGATTCATTGGAAGATGTCTCTCTACCTCCGAGCCACAGCCATCCCTAAAGAAGAAGTAGTAGTAGTAGTAGTAGTATGATATATACGTACCTGTTTGGTTGCAGCATCTGACAGATTGCGAAGCGTCCACAGACAGTTTTGGATAAGACGCTGACTAGAACCTGTAAGATGTTGGCCCAAAGCCTGCATACCACCTGGACACAGACATAAACAGATGTATATAGACTGAACACTACACTGAATGTTCTACATTCATGTTCAGTGGCGTCAACACATTCTCACTTCCTACAAATACTGCCGCTTGGTATGTGGCCCTAAGGTTCAAACTATGACGCTCGAGGTACCGTCTAGCGTGAGTAAGGACGGGTTGGTGATGTAGACATACCAGCCTCTACTATTGCTGGCTTGTTACTGGGACAGACAGACAGCACTTTGAGAACACGACTGGTGGTCCACAGCAGCTTCTCATAGTTATAGTTCCTCGTGATGAACACCAGACCCTCTGGGCCCCCATTGGCTAGGATGATCAGCTGAGAAGAAACAGGAATTAGGATGTGTAATTCTGTAATAAACAAGTGGATAAAAATGGGATTACCTCCTATGTTAAGGTCCTCTCCTCACCTTGCTCTCCTGGTTGCCATAGGACAGGAGCTGCAGACAATCAGTGGTGATGGCCAGAAACTTGGGGTTACTCTTTTTCAGTAAGGGAACCATCCTCTGTAGGCCATCAGCAAGACGCACCGCCATCTTAGCCCCCTCTTGATGCAGCAGCAGGTTGTGTAGGGTTGTGATGGCATAAAATAAGACTGATTCTACTGGTGAACTGCATTAGGAAACAGAGGAAGACAGAAGAAATTTAGAAGATTTAGAGATTTCATGAGATTCATTCATTTCAAGGGGTATTAAGTTATCTTTGACCTTTTACTGACCTATATCAGCCACCAATATATCATTTTACACAAGTGATATATGTGAAAAAGAGAGAGAGAGAGAGAGAGAGAGAGAGCTCTGTTTGAGAACTTGGAAATGTCAGCACCTGATAAAGCTATCGTTTGGAAATATATTATACCTGTAATTTATCCAATTAAGAAAACATTCCGGTCTTTTAACCCTTTGAACCCTTGGCTGTTTTTGCTCAGGTAACACTTCCTTTACATACAGGCATTTGGCATTTTCACTAAAGCAAGGCAAGTCAAAAGACTCTGAGAGACCCTGTTTGATTAATAAGGTTAATGTACAAATCATGTTTTAGCCATGCTAGCAGGATGGCTCCAGGGATTGCAATGCTGTTGTTTTTCAGTAGGACATCTGTAGATGTTCAGTCCTCCACTTGGTGGTGGGTCCAGACTGAAATATCTATTAGAAGAGCTATTTGATTGACTGCCATGACATTTGAGCCAGACATTCATGTTCCAATGAGGTTGAATTGTAATGACTTGAATTATCTGAATTCTCACTAGGTCTAAATACCAATACTGTATGTCTAAAAGCCTTCATACACCAGGGATGTTTATTTCGCACATCAATATATTTTTTAAAACTTTTGTTTCTCTCATAAATACGTTCACACAGAAAGCAAATATTACGTGGCATAAGCGCAACAAATTTATTTTGGGTCGATTTTTTTAGATCTTTCACACATATAAAGGTATCACAGAGCAAGTATATTCAAAACATACTCATGGTTATGAGTAAAACAACAACACGGAGGCTCCATTGTCCGAACCAGGTGGCAAACTGTATGAGTCCGTTCAACCTTGACAAAGGCAGCATAGACCAAATCCATTCCTTCTGTCATCACCATTCATGGTATGAATAGTTTTCATGCAAAATATTCACAGGCAAGTACAAAGCCCATAAGTAGCAGCAAGCTATTGACATTTCCATGAGCCACAGCTCTACTTTGTGCTTAGTGCTGATTTGCATCTTTGATCAGAGAGAGCGAGGTTACCCTCCTCCTATATAGTTCCACACTTGGGCCATTGGAGGAAATGGAAACTACGTTTCCATTTTAAAAGAAATATCTTGTGCTACGTTTGCACTGAGTGTCCACACTAGTCTGGAGTTTTAGAGCACCGAAAACAAAGGAGTTTAGAAACTCTAGCGAAGCCGGGTAAGTTTGAAAAGTCCAGGGATGCCTCGTAGTGTGGACAACGGAAAGTCAAGCCACCGGAAGAAAACAAACAACAGCCTTGATTATCGATCGATTACCAGGTTAATTCAATATGGATAACGGATTAAAGGCATTGCTGACCTTGTTGTCTATACTAGCAGCTGTTCTACATTTTATAATGCTACTACTGCCGACATGTGCAGGAGTCAAGCTGTTATTGGAGCGATTAGCGAGCGGCGTGTCCAGAACGTTATCAGACCTACAGTGCGGACGTCTGAAGTCACAGTTTGCGGCTTTGAAGTGGACGACGGACAGGAAACGGAGGACTTTCCTTTTCTTATTTTGTTCTGCACAACCATTATGAAGTTCACAAAGAAACTGTAAACGAACAAAAGCATAGTTGCTCTCCAGTTACCAGCAGAGCTACGAGTGAGAACAGAAAGCAACGACACCGAGGAAATAAGTGAGAGACGTGTGTTAATAATCTAGTAAACTTTGATTTGAAAGTGTTCATTTTGAAGTAGATGTGTTGTGTGAGAGAGAGAGAGAGCTAGAGCAAGACCTGCTGCCTTGTAACTCTTTCCACGAAATCTGTCTGTTTGAGTTTATAGAGGAAGAATATATGACGATCTTAAGTTTCAAGCACAACCTTTTATTATTAAAGAGTACTGTTATACTTGTTATATTTTCTTTAATTAAGCAACCAATCTACTTTATGTTTAGACCGACACCCGCATGCTCAGTGTCCGTGAATAGTCATGTGATGGCGTGCTAGTATGGACGGAGATCATTGAAAACAATGCTGAAATGCCAGTATTTTGCCCCATCAGCCCCATCGCTCTGAGACCTCTCCACTAATGCATCTACTTAGGTCACGTGTGTTTATTCCGGATGTGTGTAGTGAATAACACCGACAGTGTTTGTAAAAATGTAATGTTGAATGTCATTCTTTCTCATAGTCAGCCTTTTGCACAATAATGAACAGAGTCATGTCGCTGTTCAGTTGGTGTGAACAGTCTCTTCTACAACTGAACATATCTAAAACCAAAGAGATGCTCATTGACTCGCAGGAGACTTTTTTCTCATCCTCCTACCATAATCAAAGGGGAGTCGGTGACTGCATTCCATCCAGGATGATGAGCATGCCAACACTGATTTTTTTTTTTTATGTTGACAATTCTTTTCAAAGTGTTCATAGTTATACATACATACATACATACATATTCTCTCCCAGATTAAGTTTGTTTTTTACAAGCAAATGTTTCACAGACCTATCACAGTCTGTGGCATGAGGAGGAGGGACAGGGCTGCCAGTAGTAAACACAAACTATTGGTACACAATATTTCTAGCAACTCAGGTATATTTCCAAGATCAGACCAATGATATGTTTTAGCAATACAGACAAAATAATTCATGCTTTTACCGGCGTCAGTGCCTGAGAGGTAGCTCAACTTCAGATTGTGCAGACTTTTGACAAAGACCAAACGCTTTTCTTACATCCCCCAGTTTTAGCCTCCCTGTACTGCTTACCTATTTATTTTAGAATCAATTTTAAAATCTTACTCTTGACCTACAAAGCTTTACATGGCTTTGGCTGGAGTACATTAGTGAGCATTTAATACCCGAGGGTGATCGAGCACTTTCTGTACTGTCTGCCAGTTATTATTTGATCTGCTGATACTGTTTAAATCCTGTTCAAACATAGTTGAGACTGAAGTGTAGCTAATTGAGAACATCATTTGGGAGACAGGGTTGGTTTATTTGTGTATGTACTGTATTAATATGTTGTTTGGATTGCATTCAGGGGCTGCTCGGTGGTGTGGTAGCTAGCACTGTCGCCTCACAGCAAGAAAGGCCAAGGTTCAATCCTTGGAGTTTGCATGTTCTCCCCGTGACAGCTTCTCTTCGGGTCCTCCGTCTTCCTCTTCCCCAATGGATGACTCTAAATTGCCCGTAGGTGTGAATGTGAGTGTGATTGGTTCTCTCTGTTTAGCCCTGTGATAGTCTGGCAATCTTTCCAGAATGAGCCCTGCCTTTGGATCAGCTGAGATCGGTTCCAGCCCCCCCCCCGCAACCCTGAAGAGGATAATGATGGATGGATTGCAATTTTCAGAAATTTTTGTGCTTAGTACTGCTATTGACTGCTCTTTGGAAGCCAAATTGCCCCTCGGGGATGTAAACGCTTTACTTTGAAATTATATTCAATTTGGAGTATACTTATGGTTTGCAGTTGTGTATACTATACAAATTAGATATGAAAGAGAATGTATAAAGCATCAGACATGTATAAATACATTCAAAGACAGTTAACAAAATGAGAGACGAAAAGAGCAATAAAAAAGCCTACTCAAAGATATGGAAAAATAAGAAATATCTGGTGATAATACCTATTCCCTGTGTCTAACTAGATTGCTGCCCAGTACCTCACTGGTGTGTGAGAGTGTGTAGAATCAGGTAGAGGTGAAGAGGGACGGAAGGAGACATGCTGAATATTGATGGCATGAATGGACACACACCAAACAGGCTGCTCTCTGTGAAGCTCTGTTAGTTCTGATTCTTTATTCAATTCTCTTTCATTTAACTTCTGAATTATCCAAATCAATTATGAGTGTGACGTATCCTCCTCTGTTAAGCCTCAGTGTAAGAGATTAACTCCGCAGCCCTGCCTGGGGGTTGGAAAGGTCTGCATTCGGTGCTAAAATTTAAGACTTGCATGTTTGCCTCATCTGTTACAATTGTCAGTTGGCCTCTGGTTGTTGCCACAATGGAGATGGAAAGCTTTCAATAGCTCGCCACATGAAAATCTGTTGCCCCACTCTGAGCCTCTGCTAAAGAGCTACTGTAACTCCTTGTTCCTGTAGTTGGCAGAGACATATTTATACTCCCAAGTAACATGATCGTCTATTTTCAATTTAATAACAGCATGTTCAGACCCACTGAGGCAAAGTTGTAAGTATTTCTACCTTAGCATGCGGACCAGTGCTGGTATCCCTCCAGACTTGAATATCGCCAACAGCCCCTCTTTTTGGTGCGACAGGCTGTGCAGCACGCTGGCCGCACAACGGGCCGTCTCCATGTCAACTGCCGTCGTCATGGCGCGCACCACAGCTCCCACCATTGTTGGAGATTGCACCAGCACCCGGCGACTGGCCTCTTTACGGGTCAGCTGGTTAACTATCATGGCCGCCTTGTTCACCACAATCTAGAGAGTAGAGAAAATAGAATGTGTGTGTCTGACAGCTCATTTAGTGAATTCTTAATTATTCAGTTTGACAGCAACATACCGGATCTTCGTCCGCCAGCAGCTTGGTGAGCTCTGGTACCGCCCTGGTGGCCAGCTCTGCGTCGTCCTGGTAGTTTATCAGGTGAACTATAGCCGTCTTTAGCAGCTGGGAAGGTTCGGCCAGACGTTGCACGTTGCTCTGCTGTGAAGGATCTGACTGGACGGGCATGGCCTCCTCCCCCTCCACCAGAGTCTCTGGGAACATGGCGGCCCTGACACGCTGAGCCCGGGTTAGTGAGTACTGATTGTCTAAATCTGTCATAGGGAGATAGAGAGAGAATAAGAAAATAATAGAAGGTGACTGATCAGTAGGATGGCTCACTTCAAGCAGCACCATGTTAGCAGCTCGGTAAAGCTGGGGCTTTGAGCTAAGTGCTAATGTTAGCATGCTACATAACATGCCAATATGCTGAGTTCATTGTTTTAGCATAGTGACATTTGCTAATTAGCAATACACATAAAGTACAGCTGAGACTTATCTGAATGCCATTATTTGTTTATGTATTTGGTCATAAACCAAATATTGGACCACTGAAACTTGGGAGGATACCAAAGTCATCCTGAGGGGAACATGGATGTCTATACGTTTTCATGCTAATCCTTCCAATAGTTCGAGAGATACTTCACTCTGAACCAAAAATGTTAACCTCAGGGTAGCACAAGAATCCGAGGATCACCAACATTCTTATAATACAATGGAATTCAATGGCAATCCATTTCATGTGTGTGGAGATAGTTAAGCCTACATACATCGCCATGCTGCTTTTGTAGGTAGCACTTTTTCAGTTTCATTTCAAAATAGATATTTGAGGAACATTCTTCTGGAAACCCACTCATCACTCACCTCTGAAATGCTTTTTAGTTCCTAAACAGTATTGAATGCAGAACTTGATGTAGTTAATTAGGGTGATAAGTATGCATTCATATATTTAAGATTTACAAAATGAAGCAGTGAGATAATTGCCAAAATTAACTGAGCAGAATAGAACCATCTGCTGTTGAACCTGAGGATGATTATTGTGTACGCTAACTGGGTGGTAAAGTGATATTTCCTGTTGAGCCTCAGGTTCTATCATCATTAGAGGTATTTTGTAGTCATGCCTAAGGAGGAATAAGTGCTTCATAGATGATTTAATCATCTCAGAGCTGATGACAGTTTATGAAGGTTGTGAATTTAACCTTACTCGTCTTAGCCTGAGAGGGTGATTGTGAAGGAGGAAAATGAAGGGCATGTTGTCCGTAGGTGATCTTGCTCTTATGTGTCATTTATGAAAAATGAACTGGTTTGGTACCAATTAATGGATGTCGGGCTATCAAAAACAAAATTAACCAAAAGTGACAACCCTTTTTAGGCTGCATTCAGATTCATCAATATAGGCCTAACCTGACAACACATATATGACCTATATGACTTTTAGACCTTTCCTAGCTTGCAGGACATCTCTGTCCTTGAAACTGTGAACTTGGCCGTGGAACCCGCAGCGGAGTTTACAGATCTGCTGTTGATGAAAACCATGTCACCATGTATAGGTCAAACTGGTCCTGAAAGTCCTGCCGGGAGACGCTCTGAAACAATCAGACCGGGAGACAACCTCGACATCAAACATCAAGTGAAAGATGTGCGGCCTTCTCGAGGAAAAGTACGACCTTGCTGCCTAGCACAAACTTTTGCCAAATGCCTTCATGTTGGACCGTAATGTGAATCACACCGATGACACGGAGGAGACAAAAATAAGCACTCATCAAAGAGATGTTAGGAGCTTTTGCTGCCACCTGCTGAAGTCACGGACAACCACCTCTGCGTCCATACATAAGAGCGCTCGAGCAGATAGGAAACTCACGAGATACGTACAGGCGGAGCTCATAGACTCCACCCTGGAACATTGCTACCCCTCTCAGATCCTCTCTGAAACCAAATAAGGTGAACATATTAGGTCTGAATCTCATAGACTTTATTCTTCATGCAAAAGGAAGACATTTTGTTTTTTTACTATACCCGGTGCCTTTGATAACCCTTTTTTATTTCATCAAGACTGTTCTGTTGAAAAGAAACAAAGCTTTCTGAATTAGCGATGGGGGAAACAAAGCTTTCTAAAACACTGAATCCATATGAAGCAACATTTTGTATTGTAAAGACTGATCACTTTTACAGCTACGTTTTTTTTATATTCTGTGGCAAGAACACGGGTGTGTCGTAACAAGTCTACGAGCCTCTTTATTGTCATTGTACAACAGGGTTTTGCAACGAAATTCAGTTTGTATTCCCATGTTGCTACATAAACAAACAAAACAACTTAACAAAACAATATTATTAATGTGTAAGCCGGAGTCAAATTCCATGTATGCGTGCGTCACTTTCGGTGGCGTGTAGAGCGGGGATTTTCCTGCGATTCCACTGCACTAAATCAATCCTCGCACTTTCTTTTCACATGTTGATGAGGGTGTTTTTGTTATAAATGTAGTGACGTTTATGGGAGCTACCAGCCCCCATATCTGCACGTGTTACCATTGCCATAGAGGCTTATTTTGGGCTGGTCATGTGATCTTTGGCGTGGTGAAACCAGGCATCAAAACATCTTGCCACAATATTTCTGCTTTGAAAGCTTGATACTGTGTTGAGTAGTCTTCTTTGAGAATAACATTCCTGTGGCTAAGTTTCTTGAGTCTGCCTCCTGACACATTTCCCCACAGGTTGCCTCAGTTAACAGGCCTACCTTTAACTACTTTAATTGGTTAGGCTAGCAGAAATTAATCTCTTTCAAAAACCCCTTTGCCACATTGGATTATTTAGTGAACTGCAGTGGCTGTAGTAAATACAATTTTATGCTAACCTATAGGTTACACACCAGCATTTAAATAATACATTTCAATAGGTGATACTAATCAGTGTTAATGATACGTGCAAAGACAATTGTGTGAACGTTTGTTTACATTTTTACACTGTTGGCAAAAAACTATTTATCTTGTCAGTGTTGACCTTTGAGGGGACGGAGAGCCAGAGAGCTATGCCAGAGAGGATGCTATTATAGCTTAGTTGTTCCACCGGTGCACCATTCACTTTGATTTAACCTCCTCTGTTGGAGTAAAAACAAAAAAGATTAATGGTTTGCCAACAGTTATGATTATGAACTCAATGGTACAAATATCTTGTGAGTAAACTTTGTGGATTTCATTTCTCGTTAGCGACTGAGCTAAGCTAACTGACCATTAACAATACCTCCAGTACGCCAGTGCACACCATAATGTATTCATTGTTCTTAGAAAGAAACTTATAACGTAATGTTTTGTATCAATTGCCTGGAGTTGGAGTTTACTGTAGATTAGCTAACATGACAAGATCAAAAATGAGCTCAAACCTTTATGCCAATCACCATGCATTGGTTAGCAATGAGCAACGATCACTTGCTAACCTGGTTGACTTTCACTTAAGAACTTACAGTAAATTCAGTATTCAAACTTATTCTAACTATGAAGCAAGGAATCTCTGGCTGTGGGTGTGTCCTACGCGTGCCTCGAGAACCGTTTAGCCGATCTGTGTTTTGCTGGGGACCCAAGAACGTGAAGTGTCAAATTTTGTGAAATTTGACTAGATGGTGGTGCTATGACAACGCACTTTACAGTTTGGCCTGTAACTTTTAAATCGTGAAACTCAGAAACTTTTCCTGGATTCTGTGGGTCCAGACAAATCTATCCATATCGGCCACACCTATTTCAGTCTGGATGAATTTTCAATCAACTTATTATAAAGCAAGGAATCTCTGTCCATCTGTCCATCTGTCTGTCTGTCTATGTTTCTATCTTGTATGTCGAGACCCACCGTTCTACTTCACACTTGGATTGTGATGTATTGTTGGGGATCCAAGGACATGCAGTGTCGAAGTTGGTGCAATTTGAACATGCGACACATAAAATGTAAATAACCTTTGAATAAACAAGCAACAGCACTTTGTGTAGCAGCGGGTGCTCTCCGAGTATGCCATGTTTTCTGTTTTTCTCTAAACAGCCATGTCCTAAACGGGCGCCACGCTGGTTGAAGACAATAATTAATAGTCTAAATCTTCATCTATAGTGTAATTGACCACGCTGGTACATATTCTTTGCCTAAATATACCGTGATAGGGCATTGAGAGAATTTGAAAGAATTTACTGTTTCATATTGGTCTTTTGTTGAGCAACCATTTTGTCAAAAGTCAAAATTAGCATAATCTTGAGTGCATGATGTCAAAGCTTTGTGTGATGCTTCATGTAGTTTTAAACGCAAAGAATAAACATCATTGTTCTAAGCTATCTTAGTTTGTTTTTTTTCATAATGCATGAATTATTACATTTTCATGAAAAAAGTTCAACATCTGCATTTTGTAATACCACTGCAATATGTTATAATGTATTACAAGATGATAGGAAATGTACTTCATATTACATCTGAGTTGTTTTTTACAAAATTAAAATTACAAAATGTATGCATTTTGTTAAGCTATAACATAATGCTGAGTTATTACATGAATTGGGAAATCAAATTCCCCAATCAGTCATGTACAGACAGCATGAAACAGCAGTGGTTTTGTAACCTATAACGAAAGAAAGGTGGGAGCGTGATCATTAAGACGATATTCACTCATAAAGGGACAACATGAAGATGCTGAACTTGCAGAGCAGATGTTTGAAAAGCTGAGATTTCTGACAGCACGCTCAAAAAAGTGTCTAGGAAGAGAAGCAAACAGGGTGCTTTTGAACATGCGTCCTCAATTCCTACCTTTCCTCTGAGGAAGAGAAAAAACTAGACATTTTTGTCGGGCCTTAATTTGAAAGTCCATTAAATATGACGTGTGTCACAGCTGCATTGTCAATCTATATGACGACATGAAATACAGAAAATGTGTGCTGAATGCAAGAGAATGTACTCATTGATATAATCATTTGACGTCAGCAGCTGTGCTCAGCTCATGCTGAACAAAATGTCCGCAAAGGATACACTGGTGTTTCCTAGAGGTGCATTTAAGAGATTGGAAGATCATCCATGATGGCTGTGGTGGAAATGTCGTATGTTGCCTCACTAGCAGGTATGTTGGATTCAACAATGATGGATAAGAGGCACAGCAAAGCCTTGTTATCACGGATAATCCCACCAGGACTTAGAAAGAGCAAACAATTTGTTTTATCTTTAAACTTGTATGAATTTGTTCAGTTCCCATGCGAGGAGAAATACTCCTTCTTCTTACAGCACAATTTCTAATGGTACTACAAACTGAACAGTATTGCATGGAAAATCAGGTGGTTGGCCAGATAAAACATCCAAATGTTTGTTGGCACAGAACCTGCATCTTCACTCCAAGAATAAGTAAACCTGTTGTTCTGTACTAGGGTGTAAAAAGCCTTTTCACTGTCCTGCAAGACGCCTGACGTCAACCCCACCCAACACCTCTGGCATGAAATCCAACTGCAATAAAAAGATCATTTGGTGAAATTTGGTGATTGAGGAGGCCACATTTGTGTGATAATAAAATGATGGAGTGCAATTTTAAAATAAATATTTTTAAAGTATCAAGCGCAGCTTGGACTCAGCGGTCCTGCTGGCGGACAAAGATGTTTCAAACACAAAGGAAAAGAAGTGAGAATTCAGTGCAAAACATCATATATTGTTGTGAGATTATCTTTTAGGTTGACGCATTATTCTCTTTGGGTGACAGAGTGTAACATAATGCAGCACTGACATGAAAATGCTCATTAATTGCATGTAAAAGAGGATAAACATGATGTGTTTTTATGTTTACCGTATACTGGCAGTGTGTAGATATGACTGGACCACCATACTGCAGCTATAAGCACATTAACTATAAGGAGCTTATATTTCTCAAGTGTTATATTTTCTTCAGGCTTAACATATTAAGTTACATCCCAGGCAGCAATTGGTTTCAGATCATCTCAATACACTCTCAAAATAAAGACCACCAAAAGGAAATCTTTAAAAAACATACAATATCATCACATGATAATGCCGGTGTGAACAAGACCCAATACCAGTTATAGTTATTTTATAATTGAATTATTTTTCATAAATACACTACATGTATTCTAAATATTTTTCCCCGTTAGCTTATTTTCTCATTGCACAGCTCTTGTCTTCCTCTGTTGCTCTGCTTCCAGCACAGCTTGTTTTAAGTAGAGCTTTCATCCAATCCGATTTTGCCTCTATGTGTCACGATTCTTGGGCAAAGCAAAGACTCAAGAGCAGAGACCGACACTGGAGACGAGGTGAAGTTGAAAACAAGGTATTTTACTGGTCACCAAAAAAGTAATGAACAAGAACTTAAAGCGACTCCAACAACCGTGGTATCAAACTCTTTGTAATCAAAGAAAGGAGGATGGACTTTGTCTTTAAGTGAACAGCAGCTTTGGTAAGTGAACTGCTTTTTTTTTACATCTGCAGTAGCGTTTACTACTGCGTTAACTTTTTTATCGTGTCGCAGTTTTGCTGGATTGATTTTGACTATGTGCATCGTCCGTTAATGACGCAGAATCCCGTCATGCGCGTATTCATGTATCTGCACTCTGCAGTTAGTGTAGTTGTAAGTGTTGAGCTTCATTTTTACATGAAACAAATAGGGGTGTAGCAGTTCACAAAATTCTCGTTTTGGTTCAATACAATACAGTGGCGCCACAGTTCGGCCGTCTGTTGTCAGAGCAGGAGCGGGTCCTTTGGACATTTGATTCTTTGTTTGGGCTTTTGTTTTCTTTAACAAAGCAGGAATTATGGTCTGGCGAAATGGGGAGTGGCAGTTCCTTTAGTCCTGTTTGAATCAGTAGGGAACAGCTGCCTAAACGCTGCGGGGAGAGTTTGTAGCGCGTGTGCTGTTTTTGGTTTTCCTGCTAAGCTAGTCTAGCGTAGCGCGCCTGCCTCCCAGAACACACGTGCCTCACCAAAGTACAATGTTGTTCTTCCGTGGTGAGACAGCATGTTGCCTGTTACGTCAGGTGGGTTGCCATGTTGAGCGGTGATGCTTCTGCATTTTGCAAATGCAAAAGTTTTATTCAAACGTATTGTTCGATTTGTAATGCGTACCGAACCGTGAGCCTCGTACTGTATTGAGTATTGTTACACCCCTAATAACCTGTAGCTGTGGCGTCATAATGAGGTTATTAGGAGGTGGTGTCAGAATCCCTGTCAGACCAGACGCCTCCCATGGCCACACCCCTGACTGATGCACAGCTACAAACACTTTGTGTTATTGTTATTTGTAACCAAATCTTGTAATTCCACTCCTGTTAAGCACTTTGTGACTTATGTCTGTGAAAAGCGCTTTATAAATAAATTTCTATTTTCCCTCTATTGGACACAATGGGAAATACTTTCCTCAACCCATAAGCATGCGTTCGCCCACTGAAAACTTGCATGAGCGTAGACGGCCAATCAAGACACAGAAGCTCACCGCCACCATCACTTCGCCTTGACTTCCAGCTTGTGATGACTACTGCGGTGGGGTGTGTTGGGCAACCAATGACCCCCATCCCGCTTCCCCACAGGGCAGTGAACTGTCGACACCATGCTTTTTAAACCCTGACTCACCCAGTCCAAGCGGCTTTAGTTTTGCCCCCTCTACCAGACATCTGACAGTGTGTCAAGCATCTTGGCATCAGCCACTAAAGACGATAGCCCCGCTTGCCGGTTTGATGGACTTCCTCAGGGTGCAGGGTCACAAGGAGACATCTTATCCTGGCATTCCCTTTCTCGAAGATGGCCTCTCGGCCCTCCTGCTTCCATAGTAAGACGGCTGGTCAGAGAGCCAATACCTGAGACTGGGTTATTTTCTCTAGCTCTACAGCATTCCTCCTACGGTCAAGGGCGTCAGAAGGGGATGGATTGCCCCTCGGCAGAACTGCTACAGAAACATGCTGTCTGCTGTCCTCACTCACAGCAGACATCAGGGTTTGTCGGATTTTTCAGACCCGCGTTGGATCTTTGCATTCTAAAACCATTGCATTGCCTGCAAGATGTTCTGAATGTTAACCATCAAGCGGTTACAAGAACTGGTTTAGCTGGGTGATTGGTTCACCACTGTCTACTTAAAGGTTCATACTTTCAGATCGAGGTGGCTTCAAAACAGGATGTTCTTGCGTTTTTCCTTCCAAAGGATAGCCTCCAAGTACACAGACTTTTGTTCGGCTACGCCCTGGTCCCCCGCACTTTCTGCAGATGTGCTCTCCAGCTGCTGTGAGAGTAAGGCATGAGAGTCTTCCCTGATCTCTAAGACCTCATCGTCATGGCTAAATCTAGAGAATAGGTCATGTTCCACACAGCCCAGTTGATCTTACAACTAATCAAGTCAGGGTTCATGTTCAACAGGAACACCAACAAGTTGGGGCGACTGTGGCTAAGTGGAGAGCAGGGTCGTCCTTTAATCAGAGGGTCGGCGGTTCGATCCGTAGCTGTGTGCCTCCGGTGTGTGAATGTGATAGTAGCCCCTTCCATCAGTGTGTGAATGGGTGAATGATGACAAGTAGTGTGAAAGCGCTTTGAGTGGTCGGAAAGACTTGAAAAGCGCTGTAAAGCCCATTTACATTTACAAGTGGAGTATCTGGGGATTATGCCTGACATATGCAGGCTGCAAGCCCCTCTGTTGGATCACAGATGGATGCCGCAGTCTGGAACAGCTGCAATGTTAAACGTTTATGGCGTTGATCGACATTACTGGGTGAGCAGAAGTGGATCTGTTTGCTCACCGACGCAGCACTCACTTAGGCTATGCTAAAGCAATGCTCTTGGTTGGAGGAGAGTATTACCCATACAGTCCATTAGAGGTCCCCATCTGAGCTTATAGCTTACAACATATTAACTTTTCCACCATTGTGGCAGTTCACTAGGGAAGGAAAGTACCACCTAAGACAGATCGGGGTGGGATGTCAATGGGAAATTAGACATAAAACGTAAATAAGTGTGCATCATGCACGGAATACAGCTGCTTTGCTTTTATTTTGAAGGAGACTGTTGTTGAGTTTACGGGAGATGTGAGTTAGCTGTTAACCCTTTAAAAAATGTCAGTCTATGTTAAAAAAAGAAAGATTGACACAGAGTGTAGAGTTTTATTTACTGAAGTCAAAGGTAAAACTGTGTGCTTAGTTTAGGGATTACAACTTGAATCTCCATTACGAGACGAAACACACGGAGAAATACTAAAACTTGACTGATGCAGAGCGACACGGACATCTGAGGCTTTGTAGCTAAGCTGCTAAAGCAACACGCTCAGAAGATGTTGGTTCTCTTTGGATCGACCTCCATATGTGAACAAACCTCCGTGATGGAGTTGAACTGATCCAGATCCAGATCCTCTCTCACTGACATCAGCTGTCAGCTGTCCTTCACATCTCACCTCACACATTCAACCTGACTTCAGTTCATCCTTCACTGACCTGACAAACAGAACATGAGGTCATTGGACTACAAACAATAGTAATACAAGTACTAATCTATCAGAAACATGATCCCTGTCAGTGTTTTACTATGATATATGGATTTTACTATGTATATTGTTTGGATCATTGTTCCTGCAGCAGATGTTTCAGGTGGAGCTCATTTTAACTCCTTTATACTCTGTTGTTCAGTTTGGGGAGTTAGGAAAGGTTTCAATGATAATGGTGAAAGTAACTAGTAACTAAAGCTGCCAGACAAAAGTAATGGAGTAAAAAGTACAATATTTACCTCTGAGATGTAGTGGACTGGAAGTATACAGTTGAATAAAATGGAAATACTCACGTAAAGTACCTTGAATTTGTACTTAAGTACAGTACTTAAGTAAATATACTTAGTTACATTCCACCACTGATCATAATATTTACTCTTACCACTCACAGTTCATCAGAACCATACAATGTACTGCTCTTTATAAAGAGGTGGAGTAACAGTCCCTGTCTCTCATGTGGCCCCTTAGAAAACATAATTGCCCCCCCCCTGACCTAAGATGTGACAATTAAGGCCCATAGCTTTTACAGCCCACATATTACTGTTCACATTCAGTTGACATTTTTTAATGTACGCCAATATATTTGTATTTTGCATATGTATTTGCTTTGAAAGTGCCAGCACCGCTGTGTCAACTGAGCTTGAAACAGCTAGCTCTCTCAACTAACAGCCCAAGTGGGAGAGTTTGCCTGGGCTTATTTCCTAGAGGAGACTTTTATTTCCTCCCATGAGCGTCAGGTGATTGGTGAGAAGCAGAGTGTAACAGAGTGAATGAGGGTAGAACAAAGTGTCTTCATATTTACTGTGATAGATTATCTCACACCATGGAAGTTGGTGTTACAAATGAGGCCTATTTGCAGGCCTCAGCTAGAATAAAGATAAGAAATACCTAATTAAGTGTATAATTAAATAAAAAAATAAATAAAAAAAAAAAGTATATATTTTTGAGATGAGAAACATCATGGAACTATCAGAATACATGTTACAGGTTCACATAAGATAAGGATGGAACACAGCAGAACTTGGAAAATTCAAAAGCTCGCCCTGGAAAAACAGCAATTTCAGGATATTGTTTTTTGGAAAGTATGGAAATCCAAGATTTTAAATATGATGAGCTCTTAGAACAACTGATATAAGCTCTATATACACAGTTATACATAGATACAGTGAAACATTTATAAAATATAGAGCATATAAAATTAGAAAACTGATTAAATATTCCAATATTTGAATAAAAAAGTATTTTTTAAATTCAAAAACACTCTATATCACTTCTATGTATCACTCCTGATGTTCAATGAATCAAAAGACAGAAGATTGGACCTTTTTTGAGTGTTTTAAGCTCTTTCTAAGCCCTTTTTAGTTGTTTAGTTTAAGGTCAAATACTGCTTCAGATTCAGCCACTCTCTCTGTTCAGGGCTGTATCTCAGCCCCCCTTTCTCCGATTTTCACCATTGAGGCATCCTTCGAACCGTAGGAGCCAATAGAATTGCCTGGAATTGAAAGCTAGATGATTGACAGCACTATTAGCCAATAAAGCTCAAAAACGTCCCATCTCTGAAATCTAATTTGCTGAGCTTCCAACCCTCCCAAGAAGCCGAGGAGTGTCGGAGAGACACGAATCGAACGGATTCACACGGAGCACCAGCAGCTGGACAAACATGCAGTGGAAGTACGGAGATATTCCATTTTTTCGCTGAGATTCGACCAAAAGTAAGTACAATATTCGATGAAAGCTGTGTGACTTTTTGTGTTCGAAGCTGAATATCTCTGCGATGGTTTACCGGAGAGAGAAATGGAAGATATGTCCGTAATCTCCGTCAGGCGGACATGCTGCATGTTCGTAGGTAGCACGTTGCTAACGGAGTGTAGCAGCTGTTTTCTCCGGTCTGTCCCAGTCATATCGAGTATGATTTATGATATTTTGTTATTTGTTTGCTTGGCTGATGGGAGATGTGTTTGTCTCATGTAGAAGTGACCTAGTTCATGTTGTTCCCAGGACGCTGAGGTTTCTGCAGAACTATAACATCATTATATTCGTTCTTCGTGGGTTCTCTGCCAGTTACTTTTAACACAAAACTCTCTAAGTTTTGATGTACTCTGCGTCCAAATGGGGGACCCTCGGGTGTACAGATGAATGTCAGAAAAATTGTGTTTCTTCTGATGAAGCAAAACAAGTAATCGTACCTCCATTTACTCACAACAAGCTAAAGGTGCTAATGATGTTAGATACTGATCAATATTTCATACGCATCTTAAATAAACACTGAGCCATGAATACAGAAGAAAGAGCAACATAGACACACAATAATGCAGACAGAGGAAGAATATGATGATGAAACTCTGTGCAAAAGAATGACAGAAATAAATCAAATAAACCCCAAAACATGAACTACTGAAGCCAAGTGCTTCTTGACCTCGCTCAGTTAAAGCACTGCATAAAGTCTCACCTGTGGGGCTCTCTAGACCACCAGCTGCTGGGTTTCCTCCTCCCACAGTGGCGGCAGTAGCAGGGACAGCGGTAGTACTGGTTATAGTACTACCGCTGTACTTCTTACAGCCGCTGTACTCAGTGCTGCTCTCATCGTCCAGGATTGTGGTGGCTCCTGATTGGATTCCAGAGTCTGAGGCGTAGTAGGTCTGCTGCCATTCTGCCACCTTCACCACACTGTCCGCCTCACTCACTGCAGGCACAGTACAGAGTGAAGGACATCATACGAATACAAATACAACACAGTCGTAATAATGAGTAGTAATAGCAGTTGTAGCATTAATAATACCAGAAATAATATTAGACAATGATCACTAGTAATAACAGTAGTGGATATAGTAGAATGTTGATGATAATAAAAGCAGTCATAGTAATAGAAATGTGACTAATACTAATGATATTGAACCAAAGGCAAAAACACACCTTTTTTTTTTGCTCGTTTTTTGTATTTTAACTTTTGATTAGAAATATGATGCTCGTAGCTTTCTGGTCAGCTTTTAAATACAATCGCCTCAAGGCTGAACACCTCCTGTTTCAAGTATAGTGAGGACAACACTAAAGTTGAGCAGCCTTCCACATTGCCCAGGTGAAAAATAAATATGCTAAATATATTTAATCTTAGCATACTTGAGTATACTCGAGTATACTTGAAGCCCTACTAATCATCAGTATGCTTAAAGAGTGCTATTTTGGAACAACTGATTTTGTACTAAATAGATTTTAGTTGTGATTAAATAGTAGTTATGGACAATTTGAAATGTATTTAGTATATTTTTTTGTGCTAAATTGGAACAACTTAAAGTATGCTTATGTATTCTTCTAATGTTTGTCAGGGTACTAGGACATTCAGTAATAATATTATTGGGCGTCAGAGCAGTAAAATACCAGATATGTCTATCTACTTAAACTACACAAAAATGACAAACGATCAGAAAACTGAATATGCAAATGAGTGTCAAAGAAACCATATGGTGTCTGTAGTGTCATGAGGATTTCTACTTTCAAACTCAGAGTTTGAAAGTAGAGTTGTGTGAGGATCAATCAGGTGCCGCAGCATCAACACCCTCAGTCATCCAAAAGATGGTTCAACCAGTCATTGTCACCTTCACTTAACACAGTGAGCAGTTTGGGAGTGAATGAACATTGGACGTTTCACGTTTGTGACTGTGTTTATGTGCTGGAGATGTATACAGCTGATATCAGCAGACAGCAAAGAGCTGGCTGCCGTGGTGACAGATCACTTACTTTGCATGGACATCATCTCCACCCACTGGTACCGCTGCCTTCACTGACCTCTGACCTGCAGAGCAAGAGGGGACACATTAGTTTTGCAAACAGGATTGCTTATCAGATTCAACTAATCCTCTCTGCAGGATTAAGGCTTTAATCACCATATTCTGCAAAGCATTAAGGAATTAGTTCGTCTCACATTCCTCCGAAAATACACCACTGCACAGTTCATCAGAGGGTTTAGTCAGAGGAACATTAGCTTTTGCATGGATCAAACTTATGAGCCTTCAGTAACCACCTATCAGCACTGGCGCCCCCCAGGGATGTGTGCTCTCCCCACTGCTCTTCTCCCTCTACACCAACGACTGCACCTCAGAGGACCCGTCTGTCAAACTCCTGAAGTTCACAGACGACACAACGGTCATCGGCCTCATCAGGGACGGTGATGAGTCTGTGTACAGACGGGAGGTTGAACAGCTGGTCCTCTGGTGCGGTCAGAACAACCTGAAGTTAAACAAGCTCAAAACTGTGGAGATGACAGTGGACTTCAGGAGGAGCCCCCCAACACTTCCACCCCTCACCATTCTCAACAACACTGTGTCCGCTGTGGAGACCTTCAGGTTTCTGGGATCCACAATCACCCAGGACCTGAAGTGGGCCCCAAACATTGACACCATCAGGAAAAAGGCCCAGCAGAGGTTGTACTTCCTGCTCCAGCTCAGGAAGTTCAACCTGTCTCAGGAGCTGCTGATCCTGTTCTACTCCATCATCATCCAGTCTGTACTCTGCTCCTCTATCACTGTGTGGTTTGGATCAACCACCAAACAGGACAGGAACAGACTACAATGGACTGTCAGGTCTTCAGAGAGAATCATTGGTTCTAGCCTGCCCTCCATCCTGGACTTGTAGACCTCCAGAGTCAGGAAACGGGCTGTAAAGATCACTGCAGACCCTTCACACCCTGGACACAAGCTGTTCAACTCCTCCCCTCTGGTAGGAGCTACAGAGCTCTGTACACAAAAACCACCAGAACCAGGACCAGCTTCTTTCCTTACCTACTTTTTGAATATATATTTATATTTATACTGTAGATATTTGTTAAATGTTTATGCTTACATCTTTCCTGTTTATTGTAAATTCTGTGTATGTACGTGGAGAGCAATGACAAACTGGAGTCAAATTCCTTGTAAGCATACATGGCCAATAAAGCTGATTCTGATTCTGATGTCCACCACGTCTCTAATGAGTCCACATTCATGTTAGTGATCTTTTCATTCTTCTCAAAGTGTACGTTTTTCGTTAGTATAGGTTGTAAATACCCTCTCTGCATTTATTGCTGTTGTGATAATAAATAATTTCTTTCCATAAAGCCAAAAACTGCCTGGGGAGCAGCAGCAAGATACAGAAATGTCAATGTTGTGAAGCATATAAAACTCCAGAGAGCACCTTTATCTAACTCCCAGAGGCCACGGCTGGTGAAAGGTCACAGTGTCTCATCTTCCCTGCCAGGAACCCTTCATAGACCCAACTGCCTGCTGGGAATTCGCACTAACGCTCAGATCGAGATGAAGTGTTTGTGTTTATGAGAATGCACATGAGATATTGCTACACTAAAGTACAGCACATCCACCAGTCGAGCTGTATTTGATGACACCTCATTATGACCTAGGACAGATCAAGATGTCAAACTGATTGATTAGTATTTTCGTTTTGGCAGTAGGTATTGAAGCACAATATTTTAGCTACTGCAACAGCAGTTCAATTTTACCCAAATTAGCTATTTCTATTTTAAATTTTCCAAGCTGCTAATCCCCAAAATATTCAAGACAGCTGAATCATTACTAACAAAACATCCTTTTTTGTGCACAAAATGGGAATGACATGACAATAGCGTGTTTACTGCTCTCGTATACAGTTGTGGTCCTGGTCAGAAAAGTAACTCTTTCAAACATTTTACTCTCAAAAAGTCAGAATTGATCCAAATTACTGCAAACTCACAAATTTGCCTCAGAGGGCTTTACAATCTGTACATCAGAAAAGGAAAAACTCCTCCCAAAAAACCTTTCATCAGCAAAAAGAAAGAGACCTCAGTGAGAGCAACAGAGCCCTGCCTCTACCAGGATGTACACAGATGTCATGTGACAGGCTGCTCTCATCCAGTGTTCGTAGCTATACCTACAATAAAAGAATGCGCCGTAATTCGTAGATATCCCCAAAAATAATGTTGTATGTTATCCATGTATTAATGAACGAGGAAGTATAAAAACAGCAAATATTTGATTTATTTGTCATGTACCTTGCGTACCTCAGTAACAGCACTTCTGTACTTATTTGAACCCAAACCATGACCTTTTCCTATACCTAGCTACGTTGTTTTGTTGCCTACATGTCATTCACCCATTCACGCCCATCCATACGCTGATCTCCTCAAGAGCAAGTTGGGGTTAAGTGTGTTGCCCAAGGACACACTGGCATGGACCGGACACAGCCACCCACATAGACCTGGCAACCCTGCTTCCTTTCATCAGGTGAACACAAACACAACTCCAAATGGATGCTGATGTTGCTCTGTGTATGTTGGCTATTCAAAATGATGTTCTCCAAATTCACTTTCAACCCATATTATAATATTTCAGTGGAACTATCCTGTTATGTGTATTTGATGTGTTTGCAATGAGTGACAATGTACAGAAAGTGCAAGTTTTGGCACCACTGTGGCCCATCAAGTCAGCCAGTATGTCCCCCCCCTTTCACTCATCACCACATCCAGCTCAGGAAAGGCTCAGCAGTACACCAGTGGACGGTGTTTGCTCGCTAGCTTTAATGAGTCTTCATATCTCCCCAGTGTCGTGGATGTACCTTATCTAAAAACACCATCGCTCCACATAAAATCAATACTCTCAATTACAACACATGTTGTGCCTGTGGGGCACAGCAGCAGCTGCCTTCAACAGCATACAGTAAATACAGCTGATTCAATGAACACTGACCTCTTGTGTCTGAAGGCTGTTGGTTAATCAATAGAAGTAGGCTGCAGAAAGCAAGCTCCTCATTAGCATCGATGATGACAGCAGCTGTTTTGATGACTACTGATGTAATATCAACCTACACTCGGCAAAACGGTTGAGTCGAATTACCTCGACATATTTTCATTCCAGCTAGTTCCTGAAGATCTCCGAATCACTTTTCTCTCAATTTGGGAATACCTAATTCCCTTTGGACAGCAAGAATTACAGCTTCATGGTTGAATCAGATTACATCCACGTCTGACCAAAATGTCTTCACTTCATTTTTTTTATCCTACATTTCCATGAAATTGGCATAATTAGAAAATACATTCTTGAGTTCATGCTGCTGTTACGTTATTTAACATGAGTACACCGTGAAGTTTTATTATGTTTTATGGTTTGATTTTCAATCAAGCAAAGGGAGTACTTAATGCCAAAAGGCACGGTCATTCATGACATGTTCAGAAGTTTTCCATAGCAGCGAAAAGCATGAAGTCCTTAAGCAGGATCACGCCGGCCTCATTCAAGCAAAGTGCCCTGGTCATTGCTGACCTCATCACAAACCACAATAAGCAGGCTCAGTTGGCATAAAGACCTTGAGCGTCATCATGGAACAAATGTCGTCCTGGATGCAACTTCTGTATGAACTACCACAGAAGCGGTCTTTGCCAGTTGCTTGTCTGTCTGTGGTCAGATTTGTCACAGTAATATAGTCACAATAGATGCAGTCATGAACATTCTCAGGTGTAAAGTAGGATCACAAAAAAGCACCATGGGTCTTTCCTCAGCAGCCCCGGTTAAATTGAATTAGGGCCCTTGGCTGAACGTCATCCCCTCTTTCTTCCTCCTTCCCTCCCTCAAAGAGGTGTGCAGTCCGAGCCCGGCCATCAGGAGTATGTGGGTAAGAAGTGGCAGATGGGTCATTAACCCAGCCCACTCTACACACCGGCCTGACTTGGCGTCGTAGTGACGCGATTCTATTGCATGATGGCCTCCTGTTGATGTCTTCTACTTATTCATTCATTTGTTGAGTAATATTCTAATTCCTCATACTGTTGTCCTGTCATGTGTTGGATGCTACCATTTGACCCTGTCTTGGCCATTGCATCATAGTCCTCGTGACCTCACATGCTGGTACCTTTAGTGGTATCACATTCAATGCAGCAGCAGCAGCACTCGACGATCTGTCAAGTGGACAGCAACTCACAGCACTGGTGCAGGTAAACTTTAATTTAATATATAGAATAAGTCTGTTTAGCAGGGTGGATGTGTTGGCAGATGATGTGTCAAGTTACATCCATGTTTGTCCAAAAAAAAACACCCCTTTATCATTTTATCTTATTAGACGTTTGTGTGAAATGGTCGTAATTACCATATGAAATATTGAGTTATGGTCATCTTTGAGTCCAAGGGGATGTTTGTGCCAAATTGAAGAAATTCCTTCCAGGATTTCCTGAAATATCTCCTTCACGAGAATGCGACGTACCGACGGACAGACAACCGAGGGATAAAAAGAAAGAGTGTTTCTGTAGAAAATGTCCCTGGACCTCACTTTCACAACTATAAGTTGTTTTTTTTCCTACTTGCATTTACAAAACCTTTAATGTTTCTTCCAAGCACCTTTTTCCTCACCTAATTTAAACAGCCAATCTTCCATAGCAGTAGTCTGCATGGCCTCCTGAGCAGTCAGTGTGGTGTAAATTGCTCTGTGCCTCCATATGTTTGTTGGAGTCCCTGCCTAATTATAACTGAGCAGACTCTGTAGGATACATGTGGAGTTAAAACGTCATGGAAAGTTTTGTCGCTGGATGTTGGAGCGTTTCCCCCTATGGTGTTTAAACTCCGGAAAGCAGAGTACGTGGAGGAGAGAGGAAGAAAATGAGAACACAAGAGAAAGGTGAGGGAACAACTGAGCTGATGATGGAGTGAAAGAAGATGAAGAAAGAGGGAGTCAAAGGGAAGAGTCAGAGGATGACAGGAGTGATGGGAATAAAAGTGTGTGTGTGTGTGTGTGTGTGTGTGTGTGTGTGTGTGTGTGTGGTGTGACTGTGTGTAGGAGGAGACTCAAAGGAAAAGACATACATACATATGCTCCTGTGATTATTTACTAAAAAGGTCCACGCGTGTGTATGTGCATCTGTGTGTTATTAGTACAGCTCAGCCACGCAGACGAATATGGATCGTGGACAGCTCCACACAGTTAATGCGGAGCAAGGGTGGACAATTCATTGTCCCACAGGGCCACATGAGGAACTTCTAAGCAGATCTCCTCGTGTGTAGAAAGTTCTCCTCTTCGAGAAAAAAATGTAATAACAATCCAGCAGTTATACTGAGCTCTGCCAGTAGTGTATCAGACTGCAGGTCAATGAGTTCAAGCTGAACATCAGTGTGAAGGGAGAAGAATCTTAATTAACTGTTCTGACCACGGGTCTGAAGGCGAGCGCGTGGGATGGACAGATCATTTAACATGTTTGACCTGAGCGGGTGACTATGGGTGAAGTAGTTCAGTCACATATGTAGGAGTCTGATCGTGTAGTGCTCTGTAAGTGAGAATGAGCATTTTAAAGTGGATCCTAAATGCTACAGGGAGCCATTTGGATTTGGACAACCATCGGTTGTAACACTTGCCAGTTTGTCCCATTTCAGTCCCAGCTTGTCTAAGAAAGCATTTACCTCCTTGAACAAATCACTCCTCGTTGTTGTTTCTTTCGTCGACTGCATTGCTGCCAGTTCCTCCATTATCTCAAAGTCTTTCATTATCCCACGTACAAAGATGAGTAACTGGGCTGTGTCGTGGTTTCACAGCTCTCGTCTAGAGCCAAGGAGAAGAAGTCAAAATTGTCTGTTTGCTGCTCTTAGTTTTCCGGGGTCTGAAAAAACTCCTCCGTGAAAGGTTAAAGCTCTGGTAGCAAGGCCACAGTGGATGACATCTTGCCAGCGGCTCCTGCTGGTAGACGTTTCCGCTTAAGAGGCTGCAAGCAGGTGCAGGTCTTTCTGCCTGCATTGCAAGATCTCTCAGATCTCCCGCCATTTTTATGATGCCTGGCATGTGCTGTAAAAGTGCCTTAGTGGTGGGAAAATGATAAGAAGAAAGAGAAAGGCACTGCTGTGATGGTCCCGCAGCCCATAGATTCTGCAAAAAATAAGGAAGTAGAAATGTCTGAATATCTTCATACACCACTTACATTTGTGTCTTGGCCATAGTGGCAGCCGACTAATTAGAGTAGCCCTAAAGTCCTTTGTCCTTGCCACACCACCAAAGACTTTTTGGGGGATCCTCAAGCATTCCCAAGCAAAATGGAAAATATAATATGTCCAGTATGTTGTGAGTCTTCCCTGGATTTTCCCTCCAGTTGGACATACCTGTAAAACCTCTGGAGAAATATGCGTCAAGTGGGCATCCTAATCAAAACCCCAAAGCACCTCAACTGGTTCCTTTCGACACAATGGAGCAGCGGTTCTACTGAAAGCTTCGGCAAACATCTGCATCCCTCACAATGTCCCCAAGGTTGAGCCAGATCTCCTATGAAGGAAGCTTGTTTCCAAAATCTCCGTTGTCCTGCAACTACCGAGAGCTCATTGACCATGTGGGTCGGTCCTTTGCTCTGACACTTTGGCCCACACAGAAATGAAGTATTGGATGGAACATTTTTAATACTCTAACTACAACTAAACATGTTGCCTTTGAACTAATGTGGTGGCCACTTTATCTATACAGAATGTGATGCAGAGTCACACTCTTGGATTTTTGCCCTATTGATGTTAATATTGATACTCAAAACAAGACATATCTTGATAGTACTGATACTTTGGCATATTTCTACCAATCTCTATCAGCAAGTAACTTCCACACCCTCCAAGGCAAGCCAGTTTTCAGTTTGACTTTGAGTCGGTAAAGCTCATCCATTGCTCCCCAGGCAGCTGCAAACCAGCAAGTGCACGCTGGAAGCCGCTGGTTGATAAATGTTGGATTCTCTACTCCTTGGCGGAGTCTCAGGACTAAAACTACAAAATGTCACAGTCTCTCTCTGTCCCTCCTCTCCAGCTGCATTCCCTATTCTCCAGGCTCCTCCACTGCCATTTGCCATCCATCCACCAGAAGCCCATTGACTCTTCTTCCCATCACCTGAGTGCCACACTCATCTACACACCTTTTCCCACTTCCCTCATCTGCTCTGCAGTCACTTGAACATTCTCACCCACCCCATCTCATTCCCTCATCAGCCACTCAGTTCATTTACCAGACCACTTCCATTCATCCCCTGCCAAACCGTAAAATCCGTTTTTCTTTGTTGTTTCTTGGCATTTGCTTTTGAGCTTCTGATTCCTGGAACCCGTATCTGCATGTCCGACCTTCTGCCTGATTTTAGACTTCTGGATTTCCGGCCTGCCCCTTTGGATTTGTTTGCCTGATGGACTGCCTTCCCAGTTTTCCCCCCAGTCATGATTATAAACCAGTGGTTCCCAAACACTTTCTTCAGTTCCCCCAATTACAGCTGTAAGCTTGCTTTCTCCATCCAGTTTGTTAACAATTCAAGATGATTTCTCTCACTTTCTCTCTTTGCCCACAAAGCAGCTAATCACAAATCAGTGTGTTCTTTATTTGGCCCAATCAGGTGCTATTTTCATCCAACTCCTGATTGGATGAATTCGCTACCCTACCACCTCCAGCATCAAAATATGCAAGCCAGGCTATATGTGACCATTTTTAAAGAATCTTATTTCATTCTTAAGAAGGAATTATATGTGAAGTTACCTTAAGTCGTCATGTTTTCGAGATCTCTCAACAATGTGTGAGTACATTGTTATACCGATGTACCAATGAGTGGAGCTAATACAACCGAGAGCAAAGCAATGTTGCATCACTGTGTGATACGAAAAGCAACACTATCTCTGCTCCCTCTTCAGGAATACTATGACTCTTCCCTGCCTGAGATCTGAATAACCAGCGCTCGCTAGATTGATGTTTTCATTCAGACAGGCCCAATTTATTTCAGCCAGCAATTGACAAAGCTTATTTCCTCTCTGTTTTCTTCAAGGTCAAAATATCTCTCTGTTCTGTTCTGCCTCTCATAAGACCCACAGGAGCACACACACACACACACACACACACACACACACACACACACACTCACTCACACACTCAGCGGAGTCCAATTTGATCAGACAGGAGGGAAGCCAACAGAGAGGAGGAGGAAAAGCAGACAGTGAGAGATTTGACTTGTCACTTATCATTGACCCTGTCAGCTCCATTGTGACGACCCATTACACCTACTGTTTGTTTGTGTGAGTCATCTGCACAGGCTTCAAAGTCAAATAACAGTCTGCCTCTGATGGCACACACACACACACACACACACACACACACACACACACACACACACACAGTCAGCCCTATTGCAGTATTTCACTTGGCTGTGTACAGCTCTCACTGTGTTTGTGAAGTTTTGTTTCAGGCGTGTGTGTGCTGGTGAGACGGCTGTCAACATACTGCAGTGAATCAGACAACATGGTGACTCATACTCAATATGTACTGTTCCTGAATGCAGCCTGTGTAGACTAACTGCTCACACAACGTCTCCTGTGTTAAAAAGGAACTTGTGCAAAAGTTAAAACACCTACAAAGCTGCTTTATAACAATATATGCTGCGCATATCTTTATTTATTCTTTTTCTTATTTTCTGCTGTTCAATGTCTAATGTGCTGTAAGTCACTTTAAACGCCCCCCTGAATGTAATAAATGAACCATGCTTCAGAAAGTACAAGTGGAGAGGCTTGAAGTCTAAAATGTCTCAACAAGTGCCTTGAAATATGGTAGACCCCTTCATGTTCCCCTCAGGAAGAATTGTGATCAATTTCAAACTATCAATTCATGACCAAATACCTCGACACTAATGGGATGTAAGGTGTTTAGCCTCAAAAACAAGCAGCGATGAATACAGGCAAGTGACTCAAAGTCCCTCTGACTACATAGTGGCTGAGTGGCTGAGAGGTACAGCAGTGTGTGTGCTGGGAGTTCTGTTAGCTGTTAGCTGTTAGCGACTAGCCAAACACCCTACAAACTGTTACAGGCTATAAAACAGGCAATACAAGGTGTTCTGAGAAAGTGTGAATCACTTCAACCATAGGAGGTCCTTGAGCATGCAGCCATGACTGGGTTCACACTCACTCACTCACTCACTCACAAAAGTAAACATGACCCATGCAAACAAGCAATAATAATAATAGTTATAATGATAATAATCTGCTCATCATGTTAAGATTGTTATTGAAGATGACAGATACTTTTCTGCATCACAACTGATATGGATCAACAAAGAACTCAACTTTTAAACAACTTTAGTTTTGTTCACAATGAATATTACATTTATTCATCCATTTTTAATACCACTTCTACATTTATAAAGGGTTTGTACATCCTGGTCTGCAAAACTACATCGTCAATTAAGTTTTGAGGGAAACACCTGGATTCATCACATTTATGTGTCTAATCAACATCACTCAGGGAGGTTGGAGGGTGTGTCATAAAAATGATTTTGAAAAAGCATTTTTGTTTAATGGGAACATATGGGAACATTTAGAGACAGGGTTGGTTTGTATGATGTCACTAATAGCTTCAGTAATGGTTATCACACCGTTAAATAATGCTTTGAAAAGTAGTTGTACGTGTCAGGATCCCTGTCAGACCCGTTGTGCGTTAACCTCTGTTTCCCTGATCTCCTCCCCTCATGTGTTTCGTCGTTCCCTTGTGTTCTTATTGGGTGCCATGTGTTCGGTGTTCTTCCTCTGCCTCCAGACTCCGGACACTCCAGCCGATTGCCTCCCGCAGGCTGACTTACCTGATCCTGATCCCACTAATGATCCTCCTGGCAGTATATCAACCCTGGGCCTGCAGTCCTGGGGCGTCAGTCCATACCGTCTTCCAACTCTGCACCTACTAGTTTGCCTGCTTCCGGTGTCGGTCCACGGAAAACCACACCATCGGTCCTGCCTTCTGTCCAGAGTAAATAAAGTCTGTTCTGTACCTGAATCGTGTCTTGTGGTCTTGCTATCGGGTCCTGTCCTGAACTTCCCTGACAATAAGCCATTAATATTAGCAACGTTTCTGTGTCTACAGTAATCTGTGAAATCTGCATCTGTAAAGAACACCTTACTGTTATTGTCGGTGAGATTGAAGCTGTATTTCTCTGGGTGTGGTAACATCAGCTGTGCTGGTCATTGGTTTGAATCCTTTTCAGATCATGTATGTGGGTCATGTTTCACCCCCACCCAGTAATAATGACAGCTGCAATTATCTGCTGTTTTTCTGAACTGGCCTGTGATTTAAATCCTGTCCTGTCCTCCTTATATTTTAAAATAGATCTGAGTTTTTGTTACATGGGAAGAGATGCTTGTCATTCTGTGTTATGCATTCTTAATCAGCTCAGTGATAAATATGACTTCTGTATGAAAATCGGCAGAACAAGACCAAATACAAGCTCAACAAATGGCCCGTTGTAACGTCAATGACAGGCAGCTCCTGATCTTCTCTTCGAGCCTCTTGTCTATGGCACATAATGCTTTACATATTGCTAGTCAAAGTTTGCTGAATTAGCTATGGGCAGCATCTGTTTGTGATGTAGTCACTAGATATCTTTGATACTGAAGCAAACTTAAGCTTTGTGACGCATCCTTTTTCTATTACTTGTCAGCAGATTTTGGGATGTTTGTTTGCGATGGACATTGGAGATTATGATATCCTTGGGAAGTTTGGAGTCTGAGAAGGAGTACGATTTTTGACTCCAATTCACCTCATCTATATCATAAACTGGCGCGCGCACACACACACACACACACACACACACACACACACACACACATGCATCAATGTTGAAAGATGTCCTAATGATGAGTTAGGGCACCTGGCAGTGCCTCTTCAGCCACCAGTCCAAGGACTTGAACCTCTGGTTCTCAAGCCAAGTCCCAAACGACTGAACTACTGCCCCTTTCTCTTTGTCCAGCTGAAAAACAATGTCTAGTACAGACCATGTCCTGTGATGTCTCTTTGGTTCAACTGCTGTCCAGAACCAGAACCAGAACCCAAAGTTACATTACAGAAGAGCACAGTGAACATTTCATTCCTCACCTCCTCTGTAATGGTAATCATCCCATTTTCTCATGGTGGGACAATATTCTATTGTATTGTATGTTGCATGTTAATACATTGTAAGTGTCATATCAATTTATAAACCAGTCTGACGGTGGTACTTTTTAAATCGAAGGCAGTACAGTAGCATGTTTCATCCATGACTAAAGAAGTCATTAGAACTCAACAACACGCCGTTTTCAAGCTATCATGGCAACTGGAGATAAGAATGTGATGATGAGCCATAAACGATTGCCTGGCCTGTATTTTAGCGTCTTAAGAAGATCAAACCTGTGACAGTTTCAGGTCGCGGGGCGGCGTTTCTCAGCACAAGGCCAGCCTCTTTCATTTTCCATCAGGAGAGAAAATATTCACGCGGAGAGATTTTCCTCATTTGACTGACAGATGAAAACAGTCTTCATCATAAATGTGGCTGAAATATTAAGGGCAGCAAAATACCAGACTGATTAAATGTCAGCGAGACATGGGGGCATGAAGCAGAAGGTACATGGGAGAGGAACAGATCGAGAATTTGACAAGAAAAATGCAGACAGAGAAGAGACTCTGTGAAAGGAAACGTTGACGGAAGAAAATAAATGGGAAGAACATGAACAAATATAATGGAAGGGTAGCTATGCTGCAGACTTGTTGTAAATTGCTTGGGATAAGCGTCTGCCAAATGAATGTCGTGTAAAGGATTAAAGAGATGAGGGAATTACTGAAGGGAAACTAAAAGATGGTAGCAGGGAAATAAATTCAAAGGTACGATGAAGAAAAGAAGATTCTCCCATATAATTCATTTCATCGGACTCAAATAGTGAACCAAACCTTAATCATAACCATACAACATTCATTTTCCAACAATGACTTGTAAAGGGTGTAAAAGGAAGAGTCAACCATTCGATCTGCGGAGTCTGATTCAACTGCCAATCTCACAGCTGAATAGTCGCAGTGACAGGAAAATGTGGAGACAGAACAAAGGTTCCTTGGTAAATAACAACATGGCTATTTCTAAATCAAAGAAAAGACTCCCATTTATTAATCGGAGCACTCAATACGACATCAAACAGAATCAGCTGTTTGCAGCTTTGTCTCTCTCCTGCTGACTGGCCCTGCTCTTCCCTGTCCTGTCCTTCTGTCTGTGGAATGCTACAATGTGGAAAATGGGATTAGGACCAAAAAGCAGCAGGATAAGAAACCGTGTCTCTATTGATTTCCACATTGTTTAAGTACTACACACACACACACACACACACACACACACACACACACACACACACAGAGAGACACACACACACACACACTCACACACACAACAAACAGCGCTGTCCATTATTCTCAAAATGACAGCTAAGCGATTTAGTTGTTTTGACTAATGTTCTATAGATACATAGATGCATAAATCAAACGGATCAATGAGCAAGAAAAAACAGACACGTTTCAACGATCAGTCGCCAATAGAGAAAAGTTAACCAAGGCAAATTCTGAGTGGAGGACACACCTAGTGATATGCAACTGGTAGGATTGTAATGATTGTCAGCATTATACTTTGCCAGAGCTCTACATTACCGTCATGGAGTCAGTGCCTGTAGTCAAAGTCCAACACAGTGCTATTGAGGGTCTGCTCAGCCTTAGAAACTCCAGCAGAGATCTTTAAAGTAAAGCCACAACCATGACTAAACCATGACTTGAGGGACATTCGTCTCCACTGGGACGCATTATTCACTACAGAGTAATACAGATGAGAATGAGGTGAAACCTCAAGTGCTACAAGATTCCTTTAATTCAAACAAAAGTGCAGTCATCAAGCTGAATCATGGAGTGTGAGAAAGGACAGAAGGAGGCGAGAAAGGGATGACGAAAGGAAAAGGGATGAAACAGAAGACTGGAGGATTGTACAAAGAGAGAGTGAGAAGTGGGATGGAAGAAAAGAATGAGGGCGAAGGGCAAGTGAGGTCAGGGCTCCAGACCGCATGTGTGACCATTCTCTGAGTGCGTGAGTAAGAACTGAAGTGGTCCCGTTCATGCGCCAATTACAGGCTTGCAGCCGGGCACAAGAGGCGGTGCCTAATGCGTGAAGACATCGGCCTCAAGATGCCCCCATTTAGGGGGAGAGGGCCCATAAATGTAATTCTGAGGTACATCTACACTGCAGAGAAAGGCACACACACACACACACACACACACACACACACTGAAAGTCTAATATTCAGTGAGTTAATTAGGAGTCTATTAAAACTCTCCATAAACACTAAGAAACTGCCCTGCTTTTACGGATGGTTAAATTGAACTTACCACAGGGTGCATCCTGTTTACTTTGTGTGTGTGTGTGTGTGTGTGTGTGTGTGTGTGTGTGTGTGTGTGTGTGTGTGTGCATGCATATCAGTGCAGACAGCCTCTCCCAGCAGACCTCAGATCCTCTGCAGGAGGATCTATCATCATTCACATCAATAGGAATGTCAACATCAAAACCCTGCTCCTGCAGCTGAAACCTCAGGGCAACTCGTCCCACCAATTAAACACCACTTGGCTGTTTTCAGGAGGAAACTTCTAAATACAGCAATGAGAGCGGATCACAGATAAACTCATTAGGATCCGGGCGCAGGGAAGAGGCTGCTCTACGACTTCAGCCTTGCAGCTTTCATTATATATCAAATGCCTGTGAATATTTAGCATATATTTTACTCTGTCCAAAGACAACAAAGTCCATCTACCGGCTCCTCCAAAGGTCACTTATAATAATAATGATAATAATTCAACTTCACATAACTCCAGTAAAAAAAAAAGTGAACTGATGACAAAAGCAAAAGACTCTGAAAATGACGCCGACTTTTCCAATAAAAGCCGTCCTGTACATATGGATTGTGTGTTATAATAAGCAGGAAGTGTTGAGTTTCATTGACAGTGATCAAAACTGTGAAGCAACTGGAATTAATAAGTGATGGCAAACAGCATTTCTGCTCAAAGAGAAGGCAAGGGCAGTAGATTGGTGAGTATGACAAGGCTGCTGTTGACCTGATGGAACTGTATGCTACACTGATTTATCAAGACAACAGGTGAACATGGAACCTTTCGAGCCGCAACAATATGCCATAATCTCCCATCCGAACCCGGTTCTATAAGCCTGCTGTAAAAATAGGTCTAAAGCACCGCAAACCACTTCCTCCAAAAGGATGGAACAGTTGAGTCTACCCGTCTCTAAATAGGCTGGTCTCACCCAGCATCCATAGCTACAGCAATGAAAAAGAATGCACTGTAAGTCGTATATTAAGTTATCCACTTAATCATGAACGAGGAAGTATGAAGACCACGAAAGCCCACACAGGAAAGGAGGGGAGGTGGATGGGTTCAGTTGTCATGTGACTTGCGTACTTCAGTAACGGCACCTCCGATGTTAGTTGTGTGTCCTGTGTATTTTGAAACGACTGTATTCATGGAACGGGCAGAAATCGACACGTGTTGCTGGACTTTTGTAGGAAAATGAAGGAGTAACTTGTATTGAGATATCATATATGAGGATACGTTGCACTACCTGCACTTGCTGTGAATGAATACAAGTACTGCACTTTATTGTGTTGTCCCTCACAGTGTGTGATCTCATGCCCTCCTGTTAAAAAGAGGAATTTCACTGCAATACACACCTTTAAAGTTGAATAGTTTTATGGTAAAAATCAGCCTAAATGCACACTGTACCATTTCACACTTCTCCCAACACTAACGTAATGACTGGCCTTCCTAAGATGATGGGCCTTCAGTGTGTTGTTATTCGACGACGGCAGTGATTTAAATAAAGTTCCTGCCTGAGTTCCTTCCTGTAAAGGAAATTGAGCAGCTTCCAGGGCAGACTCTCTGTAAGATAGTGACCTTTAGCTTTGGAAACAAGACAGGGGAGGGGCTCTGACAGAACGCAGGAGAGAGTCCACCAGTGCGCCGCACGCCTCCACCGGATGAGCTGGTGTGTAGCTGTACGGATGTGAAGTGAAGACGAGCGAAGGCGCTTCGTCATCCCACCCAGCCAATCCCTGTAAGATGAAGAGGAGCGAGGATCGTCGTTGACAGGTCGTCCGACAGCTCAGCTGGTCGATCACTGGAGCTCATCATCAGTAATGACGATGTTTGAAGTGGCTCTTATGATAATTAATATCATACGTCAAACTTTGCATTGAAGTCTGTTGGTGACAGCGCTTGTTATCATATCATTGGATCTAATCAAGCCATAAGAAGTGATGTAGTCGGTTGTTTTAGTAACGTGAAAGAAGCAGCAGCCTCTCAGGTGTTTAAGCCCCCCCCCCCCCCCATGCAGACTTTATCGCTATGACAACGTCACCTTATACTACAGCTGCTAGAAGGCTTTGTCACTTTTGGTGCAATTTCTGAAATGACTGACGTCGTCGTTGTTCTTGGGAAGAAGTCTTGTTTCTATGGTTACAGATTCAATTATTATGACATAAACGTCTCTCAAGTACGAGACACAAATGTCATTATGTGCAATTATACGTAATTATAAGATTTGGATGTGATAATTACAAGATCAAACTTGAAATAATAAAGATGTCAAACCTACAATGGATTTAATAATTGTAATATTCACACCTCAGAATTATAAGGTGGTTTTCTTATATCTTGAGAAAGGACCTTGTAATTATGAGGCGGTTTCAGTCCTGAGACACACATCTCCTTCATTGTGAGGTATTTTCTTGTAACTATAAGGTACAAAGTCATCATCATCATCATCATATGGTTATGGATCTCATAACTATAAGATGCTGAGTCATGATAATAATGAACCTTTTAGTTTCCTTTAGCACCACCACCAGGCCAAAGCCTCCACTTCAACATCTTCAACGTCCATGACAAGCCCCGCCCCCTGCTGCTGCACAGAGCGCTGTCGCTTGTTCACTCAAAGTTTATTCATTTTAAATGTGTCTCATGTCCAAATTGCACCAAATTCAACACAGCGTCCTCGACTCCTCAGTAATACACCCGCCAAGTGTGAAGTAGATCAGGTGATCAGTGTGACAGACAGACAGACAGACAGACTGATTTGCTTTAAAGTTAGATTAGTTAATTACTTCTTAATTTAATCATGTTATAACCAGACAGCATTTGTGTTGCAGCATTATCATTTAGTACATGATTCAACAGAGTTGAGAGAACACTCGTCAAACACATGTGAAAGAACTGGAAATGTACAAAAGTCTTTAACCATCTCAAAATGCAAACCACTGGTGTTAACACTGGAAATATGCCTTTAATTAAAAGCGAATGGTCGTTCAGGTTAATCGATGAAAGCAGCCGGAGGAGAGGAAGTTAGCTAATCGTTAGCCGATGGTGAGGAGCAGACTGGAGACTGTTATGATGACGGATGAGGCCATTAGGACGATGGGGATGCTATCAGTGTAATACTGAAGAAGAAAAAGTGCTTCTGTTTATGAAGAGGAGTAGAAGATGAGGCTTTGTTTAGGAACTGGCTACCAATACAAATACAGGAAATCTCTGCAGCAGCATTTAACAAGACTAAAGACTTTTTACACAGAGGTCAACTTTTATGGCAACAACAAATCCATGTCGAAATCAACACGATTGAGTTATGATGCGTTCAGATAGTGCAAATTGGATCCAAACCACATTTGCAAGTGGTATGAAATGTGATTCCAATAGGATTCTACAGATGCATCTCAGTCCGCACACTGTGGCCTCACAAAGTGTCTTTCTGGAGATAGGTCTGCCAATACGAGACTACTGGCTATGTAACACACAGACACACAGGTCAGTGTGTGTGTATCATAGTAATGCATGTGTGAAACCCAGTGGCGGGTCTTCAGTGCTGTCCTTCTACAGTTGAACCGCCTCCTAATAACCTCATTATGCTCCAGCATGGCGGGATGCTTCGTCATTAACAGCCAATGCATATAGTCAAAATCAATGTAATTCACCCAATGACAAGAACAAACTCACAAGAACCAGTCACTCATATTTAAATGACAACAAAGCAGGAAGAATAACATAGAACCCAAATAACACGATTCAACAGGCCTCTGCACATTCCAGCAAAACTGCGGTGCTGAAACACAAATTCCACCGCACACTAAAGAGCACCAGTCAAATATTATTCACAACAGGGAACAATATTAACCATATCACAAAAACGACACGATACATAAATGAACACAGTAGTAACGCTACTGCAGATGTAAAAACACAAAAGCAGTTCACTTACCAAAGCTGCTGTTCACTTAAAGACAAAGTCCATCCTCCTTTCTTTGATTACAAAGAGTTCAATACCACGGTTGTACAGAACATCGGTGCAGTTCAGTTCCAGCAAGAGGTCCTTCTAGATTCAGTGATGACAGTGGAGTCTCCCCAGTTGTACTTCTTGAATACGTTTTAATGTGTTTGAGGGCTGAAAATGTTTGCTCCACAGGGGCAGTAGATGTTGGGATTGTCACCGCCAAACATGCCAAAACGCTAAAAAATGTAATGTCATGTAAAAACGTCTTACATATCTTTAAGCTTTAACTCTTACTTAGGGCTGGGCAGTATGACCAAAGATGTATATCACAGTATTTTGTAAGATTATACCGGTTTCACGGTATCTCATCTTCAACCAACAACAACCAACAACAGCTCCAGCAGGTATATCACGGTATTTTTTTTCCGCGTTAACGCATTAACTAATTAACGCCGAAAATGATTTTATCTTAATTATTAAGCGGACATTTTTAACACATGAACCGGCCGGCAGCGAGCGGTGAACAGCTGTTTGTGTGGCGTGTCTTCCATCTCCTCCTGCTTCCTTCACCTACATTCCCCTGGGTCCTAAGACCCTCCAGGTACAGCTTCTACAACCACTTGTAGGCCAGCTAGAAGCTCTGACACGTCAAAGAATAAGCCCTACAAGTCAAACTAAAGATCTGATTGGTTGTAGACTATGACAATCAACAACTAGGCCAGCAGAGAAGGCCTCGCTGGCCCTGGTGACCCACCACTGGTGAAACCGCCCTGTACTTCTACTTTAGCACAATCACAACCTAAAAACACTCCGCTAATGCTACATGAAGAAAACTATTGATTGTCTTTTTGTCAAGAACAATGCTGCGGTGCAGGTCATGCAAAGAAGGGCAGATTCGTTATTAAGCGGTTGTTCGGTGTTCGGTTGAACTAAAAACACTTTAAGGAGTTGGCTGTTCATTTTATTCAGTTACTACATTCCAAACAAGCCTTTGTTTTCCACTAGCCAAAATTAGCATCCCAATTAAAAACGCAGCTAAACTTAATCACGGGTGAAGCGTTAGCTTCTAAAGGTACCTGGCCCCGCCGGGCCTTTCTCTTCCCCAGCTCCACCCTTTTGTCCAATTATGGTCACACAACAAGATGGCTACGGCCAAAATCCAGTCTTGGAAACAGTAGTAAACAAATCAGTGGGTGAAGTCACTTGTATGGGTGAGTCTGTGTGTTTTTCTGAGGCCGGCTGATCACTGAGGAGAATGAGGAATCCCATTAACGCCTATCTGCAGAAGAACACGTGGCAAGTCAAGCACTCAGCCTGTCTGAATATAGACAGCAGCCCCAGAGACAGACAGACAGAGATGGAGGTGGAAAGGAAAATTGGTAGGAAAGAGACAAAGCTATTGACAGAGTGAGAAACAAAGTGAGAAAATAAGTGAGAGATCAGAGACAAGCAATAACCAAAAGATAAAGAAGGGATGTCGGCACTCAGGGCCCCTACACACTGACGATGACAGTGATCAATGCATGTTGTTCTGTGTGAGATGGTCTGATAAAATCTTAGCCGCAATCGGCAAACTCTAAAAGAGAAACAAACAAAATACATTACAAACTTCATGAGGGAGGATTTATTGCAGGACTGTTGAATTAGTCTGCATTAGTTTTAGCTGGATGGACCTCATGAGGTGGGAACTGTGTGTACAGTCAATGTGTTTGAATTAATACAACTGATTCATTGCAGAGAACTATGCAGTCCCCAAAGACGACCTCTTTTTTATCATCTTTATTCTATCAGAAGACGGAAGCGATACCCAATATTTACCCAGTTGTTTCACTAGCAAAAGAAACCCAGAAAGAGCTACAGCTTTGTGTTTAGGACCAGGTTTGTCTCAAAAAGTGCTCGGTAAGCAGTATGACTGCTTTTTCACGCACCACCTCTTGGAATACTGCACGCGTGATGAATGCCTGTCATCAAGATTTGTGTGGGAACAACTATCCTCGTATCCGTCCCATTTCTTATCAGATGTTGTAGGGATGCACAGTTGTGCAGTTTACCACCCGAAAGAGGACAAAGAAGAAGTAAAGTCCAGGAAGTTTGGTGTGGGATGGACTTCTTCCTTCGTTTGACAGCGCGTCATTTTGACAAGTTTTCAAATGAGACTGCTAAATGCGTCTGAAAAAAAGAGAGAAGGGACAACGTAGGTGAGACAAGAAGACAGGAAGATGAAGAGAGATAGAAACCAGACAGACAGCAAGACAGAGAGAAAGAGCAGATAATTACTCACTTTGTCTGGCTGCTATTTTCATCTACAACAATGTACCACAATAACCCTTCTTAGCACACGCACACGCACACACACACACACACACACACACACACACACACACACACACACGCACACGCACACACACACACACACACACACACACACACACACACACAGAAGAAGAAGAAGCTCAGAGGGAAATGAAACCCTTTTCATCTTCACTATGGATAATCCGGCACTATTAGCACTGCAGGGAAAGACAGAGAAGAAAAGAGAGGGAGAGGGACGACTGATGCGCCAGAAAGAAAAAAAAAACACTCATTTTCTCAGCAACTTCTGTCCCAGTTCTCATCAAACTTCTCCGCTGTCATGATGTCATCACGGGGCTGTCCAATCAAACACGTCAGAATGCAACCGCAGCCGCGCTGTCTTGGTGACAGCTGAAGATGTGAAATGAATGTGACGATCGTTTGATGACTTTTCATAAATACAGAGGAGCGTGTTTTGATGGCGTTCCCTGCAGAGATGAACTGATAAATGACACAACAGGGGAAAACTAATGCTTTAGTTAATGCTTTTATTAACATTAGACTCCATGGACGGCAGACAAAAACCTTCCTCCTGTCAAACAAAATGCAAGTAAGCTGCTCTCTGGCCAAAGGACGGATAACGAAGCCAGCAACAGTGGTGAACCTCAACTCTCTATAGAATCACAGCAGCACTCTCTCTATACCATACGGCTCATAATACTTCATTACTGCTGCTCATTCATTGATATTTTATTGTAGCATAACTCCCAGTTATAATGCATTACAATGTGATTATAAGTTACATTCAAATCCAATTTCTTTTATAGCGTAACAGGACTATAACTGTGTTTTGTTGTGTTGCATAGTGACATAGATGATCCTTGAATAGCAAAGGAAGTGTTACTGCAATTTTTTTTACTAGACTCGTGCGATGTGAGTGTGAACACAGGATTTAAAGGCTTTGATGTTATTGTATTTTCTTCTTGTTGTCATCAAATCTCATACTGCATTCACACTGCAGTATGAGAGAGAAGAAGGGGCCGACGTGGACATCTTGGCAGGTCCCTTTAGTTCAGGGGGGCCCTTGGCCAGCTGGTGCAAGAGACCACATGTCATTTCATGGAGAGCTCTTCCTTTTCTCGCCCAGTACCCAGTCGAATTACGTCCATATTGGATGATTCTGCATGATTTACCTGCAGGTTTGTATTTGTGTCAATGCAGGAGGTAGCGTGTTCTGTGTGTAGTGCAACAGAAGGGGGTCAGTGGGGCGGGGCTTTGTGGACATACTGTATCTCTGCCATACACGATAACATCTCTGTGTTTTCTATGGAGTGGGCTAAATGTCCTGTTGTAAGTCAAAGCCACATGTGAGGAGCACTGCTTTCATTTAATACATTTAACAATATAAAAATGCTATTTTCAACTATTTTTTCTTTATAGATTACTCATCTCAAGTGCTATTGTCTAATTAATATTAATATAATTACATGTGTCACCTGCGTCTCCTCGAGTGATTTCGGCTCGCCTCTATTTATGTTGGTTCACAGCAAAAAATTGACAGTGAAATATTGACAGTATATTGACATCATAGCAACATTACTAGAGTTTCAATGTCTGTACGTATAGAACATGTCAAAGGGGAAAAACACTTCCTATTGTCAAGGCTTTTATTCTGAAGCAGGACAATATTGTGGAAGACGCAGTGACTTGCACGGCTCCATGAATTACATGAGTAACTTCTCAAACGTTGGCTTGGGCCTCCATCAACCTCAGTACAGAGGGCCTGGCCTTTATTTGAAACTTTTTGAATTGAATCACTTTTCAGTAAAACGTGTGTTTGTGGTTTTCTGACCTGCTCATCGTTTTTATTTGCTGTTGAACTGCTTTCATGTTTACCTGATGCCTCCATAAAGCATAACATTCATTTGCACAGCATAAATTCCACCAAACTCAATCTAATTTCTCAAAGGACATAATCACTCCCATCAGTTGGCTTTTAATGAGAAAACATTTGTTTCTGCTTGAGTTTCATTGGCAGCAACTTATGACTGAAAAAGGAAACAGAAAAGTGGAAGATATTAGTATTAATTATTGAATGAAAACAATATTTCTGGGGAAAAATCTGCAGATTTGTGATTATGACATGACTTCTAATATATACATCGTTTACTCTTTCCACTCAATGTTCACGGCCTTCTTATTTTAGACTCTTCCATGATTAGAACACTGGTTATATTTGAGAATTCATTGTAATACTTTAGAAATGATAGTCATTTGATTCCCACGACTTCCATCTGTGGTGATTAATCACCAGGCGTTTGAGTCTGTCTCTTACTGTCATGTCTCATCTCACCCTGTTCCCTCAGCCTGGTTCTTCTCCATCTGTCTCTGTCTCTGCTCATCGTTAGCTTTCTCTGTTTGGGTCTCTTCCACTTTCCCGTCATCCCTCACTCATGGTCTTCATTGCTTTTGCCATTCTTCTGTCTCTCTTATTCGTGCCTGTTATAATTATAATTATACACCCACACAGGGCAATCCATGCCGTCACACACACACACACACACACACACACACACAGATCACATACAGCGAGTTGGATGGCCAGTCTGTGGATGACTTTGAGATCACCTGCAGTGCATAGCTAAATGTGCAGGTTCAGCTCTGCTTACATACACAGCAGGAGGCAGAGAGTCAGGATGAAGGCCTTATCGGTCAGAACAGGTCGCAAAGCTGATAACACTTTATCGTCACTGAATGGATGCTATCGTGTTTACAGTAGCTTCTTAGCAGCCACCTTAGAGGTGCAGAACCCCTTCTGCCATCAAATCAACTCAGCATTAATAGTGATGTCTGAAAAGACAAAGGGATGACTGGCAGAAACAACCAATTTAAACCAACTGAGCTTTGAGCCAAGGACTGTCAATTCAAACTGCCACAAGCATGTGTAACTATGCCAGACATCCTGTTAACAATGAAAACACAGCCTTCATGTTCACTGCAGGAGGAGGTGAAGCCGTCATTGGTTTACAAAAGCAGGAGCGTTCATGACTGTCCCCACTGGAGTTGTATCTCTGCCACCACAATACAAGCCACCAGTGATGAAGTGAAAGGGTTACGACTGCTGTTGCCCTACGTATATAGAGTTCTTAATCTCTCTAAACTCGCTGCTTCCTTTTGGTGCTGTCAATCTTTGAAAACACACAACAAAAGCGTTTTCTGATCTGGCGCCCGCATGGGCAGGATGTCGTTCTAATACCAAAACAATTCCCAGATACAGAAACGAGTGTTTTCTGATCTGCCACCACTCTGATTAAGGTTTGGTTTGGATTCAATTATTTATATGGTCTTACTTCTTAGTTTAACTACATCAGCAAGGCCATAACAATTTTTGGTTATGGCCTTGTTAGCTATTTTGGGGTTAAGTGTCTTGCTCAAGGACACATTGACATGAGACTAGCAGAGCAGGAGCTGGGGATCGAACCACCGACCCTCTGATTGAAAGGCGGCCCTGCTCTCCACTTGTCACCCACAGACACAGATACAGATTATTCGGCTGGGTTAGCAGATCCAGATAATGGTTTACTCCCTCAGCACTATCATCCACACTGGCCTGGCTCACCTGGACATGCAGGAGGATTCAGCTTCCAGGTGATGTGTGCACTACTTCTATGTGTTGTAGACTGTTGACCTGTAAAGGTCCCCCGTCCCCCCTTAGGAAGACAAAACCGGCTCTATGTTCGGGAGAGGGGAAGGTGGAAGAGGTTACGGCAATGGCGATGAGTATCAAATGACGTGCTCGCTTAGTACAGGTATCACTTAAAAGTACTGGTGTTCGTACTGGTATTGCAATTTTTGAAACAATACCCAGCCTTAGGCAAAGCCATGTGAAGGTGTTGAGATGTCTTTGTATTTCTGAAGGGCTGATGATGCTTTGCTCCTCTCATCAGGACTCAGATGATATGTTGCACCTGTTGCTGTGAAGCATGAGCCTTTTATCGTCTCAATAATATAGAGTAAGGGTATACTTGTCCAAACATGGTCTTGACTAGATGATCCATCCGTTGATCTCAGACTGAAAGACTGTCAACCGGTGTGGACAGTCCTCAGTGTGTCAACGCCATGTGACAAACCCACGACCCGTCCTGACACGGACCTTGTCTTGTTTACCAGGCTTTGTGTCATCACCATTCATATCTATGTGTTTATGGTCACATAAAGAACACAAGATTGAGGCATTCAACTTGAAAGTTAAACTCCGGGGGGGAGCACAAGGTACACCCACCACAGCCTGTGGGGAACACTGTATGACATCTAAAACTCTGTGCCCCGCCAACTTCAAAACCCATTGCTATGCTGGTCTATATCACTTACTGGGCTAGGACCAAATTACTGTTCTAAGGTTCTTTCTGGAACACTCAGGTCCTGTGACTCATCTTCTCCTCCTCTCTCCCCCTCACTGCAGGTTTAATGCTGGGTTTGCTTTACTGAACACAATGACTCTAAACCTCTCTCCATTTGTCTCAGCTCCTCTCCCTCCTTTCCTCTTTTTGATCTCTTCATCTATCTTCCTCCCAGTTAATCTGCTCTTGTCTTTTGTCACACTTCACCTCCATCTCCTTCCTCCATACGTTTTGAGTTATGCCAGAAGCTCTTTTTGTATATGTTTCCGTTTTTTTCTCTCTGTATTTGGAATATAAAACGTATACTACTGCACACATTTTCGATTTTCCCCTCCCATGGTTTCTCCCACTGTCTTCTTTTTTCAATTAGTCTTTCACTAGAAAGATTAAAAAGTGAACAGCACAGAAAGAGAGATGTGTGGTGATGAAGGTTACAGATTAAAGCAAGTGAGGAAGGAGAAAACAAGGGAGGTAAGGGAGGGAGGAAGGGAGGGAGAGGAGGACGATAAGGAGAGAAGAGCTGGATGAGAGGGTTGGAGACAGCAGAGTTAACGTAACAAAAAGTGGGGGAATGGTGGATAGAAGAAGGGATGAAAGAGAGAGAGGACAAGAAAACACATCAAGGCTTCTGGAGGAAGAGAGAAATAGATGCACAAGCCTCCGGTGCACTGAACCAAGTGTGTGTTTGTTTCAGGTCTTATCTGTGTTTGTCTAGCTTAGGAGAAACAGCCGAGTGGAACGATTATGTACATGAGCCTTCTCACACACACACACACACACACACACACACACACACACATGCAGGCTGACACCCTGTGAAGAGGACCAGCTAGTGGTAGAAAAAAACACTGGAGAGAGAAAGAAAAGTTTGCCATTGAATTACTCCCCTTGTTTTTTGTGCAGTTACTGACTATGAATTGACAATTTGGTAGTCTTCAGTAGACACGCAAGCCAAAAAGCCTTAGAATTGCTGCTAAAATGTTTGTAAAATGGTTTGTAGTATTTTAGGTTTGAAGTCATGTACATACATACATTTACCTTAAGCTCAAACTTCCTACAAACAATGAACATGAAACAGCGGCAGAACGCTGGAGGCGGGGTTACGGCACCTTTAAAAGGAGATGGCAGCAAGCTGATAGGCTAACGAAGAGGGTGTGCCTAAGCGCTATTGGCTGGGGGCGACCCAGCTGTTAAACAGCTGATAGAGTCTATGAGGCCTCTGACAGTGACAGCCGGAATAGAGTGTGTGCTGCTAGTGAGGGAGCCGTATGGGTGAAAGGCCCTCGAGCCAAAGCATGAGGGGAGAGTCTTCCTGTCTGAACTTACGCTAGAGCTTCATTTGACAAATAAATGCTAGAATACAAATAATGACGACGTGACAATGACAAAATAAGCTCTGCCACGTCAGAGTCACCAACATCATCTGGAGGTGACGCAGGTTCCTGGATCGTGAACAGCGACTCTAACACTTCTACCCAACACACTGATAAATGAATGAATGCCGTGATCAATCAATGAATGAGGAACCACTGTACACCAGATAAAGCAGTGAACACTATCCTGGAAAGTAGAATGTTAATCAAAACATTCAAATGAATCCATGTAACATCCAACATCAGAGCACTACTTTCTGTGTGACCTGAGCCGCTGTCTGCATCTAAACTGCTCATTTCAAGGGTTTTCTTTTTTTACCATATTGGCAAAATAGATTAACTTGGGGGAACAGAGAAGAGCAAATTAATGAAACCTGAAACAATCCAAGTTTCTATTGAAAATTCTATTGGAAAAGCAATGCCCTGTCTCAAATACAAGTTGCAAATGAATACATTATATTCTTTTGTAAGCGCTGATTGTTGAGTTGAGTCCTGTTTTTATGAATATGCCTCTACTCATGCGGATTTTGGCGTGAATACTGACATGTTGTCCCAGACACGTCCTAATGGACTAGAGGGAGCGTCATAGTTTGAAGTGTGGGACAACTGACCTGCATTTGACCAGTTGGGAGTGAGGATGTGTTGACTCAGGATAGTTACTCTGGGTCAAGGGTCGGCAACCTTTACCATCCAAAGAGCCGTTTTGCCCTATTTGTCACTAAATAAAATTTGTCTCAAGTCACAAAAGCTTTTTGATATCACAGCTTATAAAGTTGTATATATAGTTATATTATACATACAAAAAATATAGTTTTGTATTTATGAAATTATAGAACAAGACAAAAGACAATTCTTGACATTGTGTGTATGTGCTGCAGCAGTTGAGAAAGTGCTTTAGCAGCTTTGAGGAGGACGGACACAAAACGGAGGACTTTCCTTTTCTTATTATTGTTTCTCAACTATTGTGAAGTCCACACACATAAACTATAAAGGAACTGAACATCGATTGCTCTTCAGAACGACAGAGACTTCAGCCACCAGCAGAGCTACGAGTGAGAGACGCGTGTTGACCTCATTTATTGACCCATAATCTAGTAAACCTTTATGTGTACATGTTCATTTTAAAGTAAATGTGATGTGAGAGAGACAGATATAGCAACACCTGCAGCATTGTAACTGAGTCTGAAAAATGAAACTTTCCATAAAATGTGTCTGTTTGAGTTCATAGAGGAAGATCTTAAGTATCAATACTACTTTATTACTCTGTCCTATTTTTTTAACTAAGCAACCAATCTACTTCCTGTTTACACCGGCACCCCCAGTGTACGTGAAGAGTCATGTGATATTCGTTTTCAGGCGTTTTAGTCTGGACGGAGATCATTCCGTTTTAAAAAGGAAATCGTATTAGTGTGGATGTAGCCTCAGGGAGCAGCAACAGAGGGGCCGAAGAGCCGCATGAGGCTCCGGAGCCGCGGGTTGCCGACCCCTGCTCTGGGTAAACCAAACCATCTCCTCACTGCTCTATATTTGTTTGATTTTGCCTGTGGTATGATCTGATTACTTGAGAATAATCTTAACACAGGGCTAGTGGGAAGGTACCAAAACCAAACACACCTATCTATCGTAGTAAGAGGTCAACCACAACAACGTCTGGTCATCCTGACACACTGAGGACAGGAGAGCAGACAACATGTGAAAATGTCAGGGTAGGAAGATGTAGGAAATAAGAGAATGAAAGATGACAGGTGTAATCAAGAAAGAGAGGAGGAGAAATAGAAGGAGGGAAAGGGGCGAGTAGTTACAACAATAAGAGGGAGAGGTGAGGAAGAGCATGAAAAGAGAAGGAGAAGCTGAAGAGAAAGGAGATAACAAGAGGGAGACGAGCGTGTGAGGGTAAAAAAAGAGGACAGGCATTTCTGTCCTCCTACATGCCCATCACACACACACACACACACACACACACACACACACAGAAGCTTAGTATTTTTCTGAGGCCTATTTAGTGTGATGTGCTCTCACATAACAGCACATCATTTCCTCTCTCTCTCTCTTCCCTCCTCCATCTACAAACATCTAATCATGTTGCTCGCTCTGTCATTCCCCTCATCTCTCCCTCCCTCTATGAGAAAGATCATCATCCCCCCCTCTCGCTCTCTCCTCTCCAGGCTCTCTGTCTCTCTCTCTCTCCTCTCCAGGCTCTCTCTCTCTCCGTCTCTCTCCGTCTCTCTCTCTCTCTCTCTCTCTCTCTCTCCAGCGCTACTTCATGGACTTTGTTGTTCATTTCCACTGTGCAGCCTGCAGCCAGTTTGAACCACTCTGCGGTAGCTCCTTCTTTTACACATGGGTGGTGGTTTGACATCAGACTCTGGATCAGTGCTTGAACTGGGCCGGTGCTCCATACCGACTAGTCGGATTTCTCCCTATACAAGTACCTGTACTTTGCATTGCACACTTCGTCTTCCTGGTGAGCTTATTGGATCGTCAAACCGCAGCTCCATCCCACCTCTTTCCAACATTAAAACAGATCTTAATGACATGTCTTAGTACAGGGGTCGGCTCTTCAGCCCCTCGGTTGCGGCTCCCTGAGGCTTTGACAAAAAATAACATAGAAATAAAGTTTGAAGTGCCTTTCAACAATCCAAGTTTCTATTGAAAATGCTATTGGAAAAGCAATGCCCTGTCTCAAATACAAGTTGCAAATGAATACATTATATTTTTTTGTCAGTGCTGATTGTTGAGTTGAGTCCTGTTTTTGTGAATGTGCCTCTACTCATGCGGATTTTGGCGTGAATACTGACATGTTGTCCCAGACACGTCCAAATGGACTAGAGGGAGCGTCATAGTTTGAAGTGTGGGACAACTGACCTACAGAGCGTCTGCATTTGACCAGTCGGGAGTGAGGATGTGTTGACTCAGGATAGTTACTCTGGGTAAACCAAACAACCAACCAACGACTGACCATCTCCACACTGCTCTATATTTGTTTGATTTTGCCTGTGGTATGATCTGAATAATCTTAACACAGGACTAGTGGGAAGGTACCAAATCCAAACACATTATCTATTGTAGTAAGAGGTCAACCACGACAACGTCTGGTCATCCTGATACACTGAGGACAGGAGAGCAGACAACAAGTGAAAATGTCTGGGTAGGAAGATGTAGGAAATAAGAGGAGAATGAAAGATGACAGGTGTAATCAAGAAAGAGAGGAGGAGAAATGGAAGGAGGGAAAGGGGCGAGTAGTTACGACAATAAGAGGGAGAGGTGAGGAAGAATCCCCTCACTGCTGTATAATTGTATACGTTAAACTGCTCTCTTCAAAACCCTCTCTCTTCTCAACACTGACTGCACAGCGTTGTTAACAAATCATCAATAATGAGCCATGATTTCCAGGTGCTTTTGGAGGTATTGTTTTTTATGCTTCCAAGTATCTGGTCGAAACAGTGCACATTCCTGCCATTGGAGTCACGTTATGCGGCTGAACAACAGGTGGAAAAAAGGTGAAGAAACGCAGCATCGTGCCAACCGAGGCAGCGACCTGGTGAAAAAGGATATCAATGATGCACAATTTCAGATGTTTTTAAAAAATCAGATTTGCAAAGAAGAACTGCAGGCAGTGTTTGTTACACCTCAGGGATACACAATATGTGTTTCGTTGTTAACAGATAACTCCACAAGTTAACTTCTGTAAGTACACATACAACAACCTGTACAATAGCTTTGAGCTCATCCATGACTTTTGCCTTTTTGGGGCAAATTTCTGAACTTTTCTGTGGAAATATCTGTTTATCTGGCCCTGACTCAGGAGAGGATGTCTTCATGGCATTATGGTTTATAATTCAACACAAGGCAGGGTTCAACAATGAGGATCCCGCTTGCCCAGAGCAAGTTGAATGCCACGTCACAATAGTACATTTTGCAACTGACTTGCCCCATTAGGCAAGTGGTAAAAAAAATAGATCAAATTAAAAAAATTCCAGAGCCAATGATGGGAGTAGGTAAGAACTGAGTCTTCTATTTGTCTGTTTTACAACTGATTTTCAACCACGTTGGTACACTTGCGTTGTATTTAGATGTGATCTGAGCCTGAACTTGAACCGCCTCACTAGATCGGACAGTCTGGAGAAAATGGCTGCCGGTAGCGTCGAAGTTCAGCTGAAGCACAAGTTTGAGAGCACGTGGATAAAACATGATGATTAACGGTATTCTTTGTTGTTATCTGATAAGAACTAAGAAATAAAACTATGCCGAGCACACTCATTAAGGTAAGCCACTGAGATACAAACAGTACAGCTGTGTGTTGGCTCTGGCCACTGCTGAGCTGCAGCATTTCCAGGCTTTGTCAAGATTATTTCTTTACACTTGGCTGCACTTCCTAACACTACCACCGCACACACACACACAAACACACGCACACACACACACACACACACACACACACACACACACACACACACACACACACACACATATCCATCCTGCCCCGCTGGCTATCTCTCTCCTCTCCTTCCTCCCTTCTTTCTGTCTCCATCTTTATCCCCCCTTCACTCCTATTCTACAACCCCCCACCACCCCACCATACACACACACACAAACACACACACACACACACACACACACACACACACACCCACATATACAGACACATAAAACTGTAAGTAGAGGCAGCGATAAGGACTGCATGACAGAGAGAGGTGGACTGTGTACAGTATGTGGTTTGGGCACACAGCAAATCTAGAGCAGGCCAATCTGACAGGAGAACATGCGCACGCACACACACACAGTGAGCAGTGTGTGCATCCAAGAGAAATGTATGCATGTGTTTATACTGTATAAATGCGTGTGTGTGTGTGTGTCATGCTTGACTGAAGATAAGAAAGGGCTAAGCTCCGAGACAGAAACGATAAGAGGAAATCTGAAAAAACAAGAGGGAAAGAGAAAGAATACAAGAGACGAGGGATGAAGAGGAAATGCAAAAGAGGAGGGAGAGGATAATGCAGCTATCACTGTGTGTGTGTGTGTGTGTGTGTGTGTGTGTGTGTGTGTGTGTGTGTGTGTGTAAGGTAAAGCCCAACACCTCACAACTCATTATCATTCAGACCTGCCCCCAGTTCTCCTGTCTCTCTCTCTCTCTCTCTCTCTCTCTCTCTCTCTCTCTCTCTCTCTCTCGCTCTCTCTCTCTCTCTCTCTCTCTCTCTCTCTCTCTCTCTCTCTCACACACACACACCAAAAGGTGTGAACATCCAAGTGCACACAAAGCTTCAGACACACACACACACACGCACACACACACACACGCACAGGTTGAGGCTCACAGAGGACGAGTGAGCATTGCAAAGAGAGGATTCTGTCTGTAAATCTCTCTCTCTCTCACCTGCACACACACACACACACACACACACACACACACACACACACACACTAACACACATCCACACACACACACACACTAACACACACTCACACTCACACACACACACACACACACACACACACACACACAACAATAACAACAATGGCAATGAGCAACTCTCTGTTGCGAAATCATTCATAGGAACATTTTAGGAATCTTTTTAGTCGGTCAGAAGAGTCACAGGCTTGATTCCCTGTGAACCTCCTGTAGTGTCTTTGAGACAACGTAGTCGCCACTTTGCTTTTGGAGATGGGGGACTGTTGCTTTAAGGCCTCATGCATATCAGGCAAGGTGCCAACATGACGATTATCAGTGTGAGTGGCTGGATTGATGAACCTGAAGAGCTTCAAGGTGAAACAGCAGAAACAGGACGAGATGCTGGAGGGAGTCACGACCGACTGAAGGCTCTCAGTCGGAACAGATCGACCTCGTCAACTCTTTACGTCACCACGATGTTCCACTCAAATGCATCTATTCTATAATTAGTATTTCCTTGACTGTGGCGGCCCACCATATTCCTCCTCAGAGGCTCAAGTTTGACTCGCAAAGAGAAAGAGAAGCGGCTCCAGCTGTGTCGGATTTACAGCACTCCCCCCTCCTGGGGCCGTGAACTCCGTGGTCCCAGGATTCTCCATACCCAATTTATTATTAATCCCTAATGTTCAAGTTCCTCACCAAAACCTTACAACGTTACAATTGAGCACTCATAACAATGTATACAAATTTTTACCGAATTGAGCTTGAACTTATCATAACTTATCATTTGCTCTGTTATTTAGCCAAGCAGAAATATTCTGCCCACTGGCTGCTAACAGCTAACAGATAATATTAGCTAGCTCTCCTCCCAGATTTGTACTTCAGCATTGATGTAGCATTGATGTAGCATTGATGTAGCTTTAACAGGGAAATGTTCTGCCTTCCTGAAGCCGTTAGTCTCGAGCCCTGACCCTCAGTAGATTATTGGAGAAAAACGTTTCAGACTTTTGGTATCGATTTAGTTGAATTTCTTCTGATTTCAAAACATTTAAACATTTAAGGGTTGATTCATAATGAAAAGCAAGAGAGTAATTCTCTCTACATTCACAGTCAGACTGAGATGGTCAGCTGGTAAGTTAATTAAGTTTAGATATATTTTTCCAAACACTGTTGTGTGTCAATGATATATATAAAAAAAGGGTCAGTACTGACCTAATCTTTTCTTTTGTATCAACTACATAAAGGATCCAACACCCAGTCTTCAAGCTCTAATTGTAGAATGTGTTGTGTCTTAATTTTCCCAAATACTGTAATCTCATTTCACACAGCAGTTTAATAACGTAAACATCCGTACTTCCATCATCACTAAATGTGTTCAGTTTGTCTATGCAGGCGGGCTCCACAGCTGCACAACACCAGTAATCATACAGCAGAACATTATCAGTATGCAAACGCTTCGAAAGAATTATAGTGTATGAATGTCTTCACTATTGGATAATTCATTACTACTGAAAACACATCAATTACCATGTAGAATGGCTTATTAGCCCACAGAATAACAACACAAACATGTCTGACTGAGAAGTGAACGCCGAGCTGTGGTTATATGTGAATAAAAGATTACATAGCTGACATGTGAGAACATGTTCTATAAGCGTGGGACTGGTTCCATAAATATATATATATATATATATATATATATATATATATTCCCCATTAGCTTATTTTCTCATTGAACAGCTCCTGTCTTCCTCAGTTGCTCTGCTTCCAGTGCAGCTGCAGGCCGATTAATATTGTGGAAGATGTCGGTCTGAGGAACGTTCTTAGGATCAACGAATGACGGCACGTATGAGCCTCTCGAGACGCACCATCAGAGTTGTATGAAAAGGAGAGGACTACAAAAGCGACGGCGTTGCAACGTGCACCAGCTGTTGCTCTCACTGGAGACTACTGGACATCGCTGGGTAAACATAATCACCTCGGAGTAACAGTGCATTATATTGATGAACAGTGGGAGCTGCGTTCACATGCTCTGACTGTTATGAAAACAGAAGACAGACCTTTTGATGAAACGTGTGGAACATTTTATTCATGTTGCACAGCAGTGGAATGTTTAAATAAAGTCACACACTGAGCACAGATAGTGAAGAAATATAACTGATAATGTGTAAAGTATACTGCTGTTAAAAATAACCTGATCTGTTTAAAGTGATTCAAACCAAATGTTATTGTACTGTTGTTCATATAGCAGTACTTTTAAAATAAAAGTGCGCACTACACTACTTTTAAATTCATTACTGAAATTTGCGCATAGTGCGATTAATTAAAAATTGTAATCGTTGCCCAGCACTAATATATATATATATATATATATATATATATATATATATATATATATATATATATATATATATATATATCCAGCAGTGCAGTTCACCAGTCAACCATCATGTAATTATAATGAAGAGGGAGAGCTGGGCACAACCAGGAAGAAATCTTTCCGTGAAGGTTGTAGTGAAATTCAAATGTGTGAGAGAGAAGAGTGTCTTGCTGGTGTATGTGATCTGCATACCTCTGATGTCGTCCTGTTTCAACTGGCCTCAATACTCGGCTGGCCCTGAGGGGCGATCACTCATGCACATGGCCAGACGCACACACACATACACTCACATTTTAGGTGGCAAGAGACATGTGCACATATTGGCATGACTTCATATGCTTGTATACACACACTGAGCACTGATGTGGCCTGTCAGCTGATTAGGAAACATGTCTGTGACTCATTCTCGCCCAATCAGAGTGCTCTGAGCCTGGGAGAGGAGCATCCTGCTTTAACCCCAGATTCACTACCACTGCACACACAACCAGATTAATACAGTCATCTCTACTTGATATCAGTGTAACACTGGGCTATTTCTTTTCCATTCCAGTCCCTCCCATCATGCCATTAAAGCTACGACTGGTAACTTTAATAAAAATAACTTTTTCATATATGATCAAACTGTCACTACATCCTGTCTCCATGACATCCATGAGGCTGACAATCGGGTTCCTGTGCCTCCTCTCAGTGCTCCTAATGACATGAAAAAGACTCCGCCTGAAGAAAAACAACCAATCAGAGCCGAGGAGTCTCTACGGGGCCAATCACACCGAGGGGTGCAGTATCATCGCTCGTCAGTGTCACACTTGAGCAAGGCAGCCAATCAAATCAAGCAAGAGGCGGGCTTTACTATTTACCACTGACTGATTTACCACTGATTATATGCCGGTAGATGTGGAAGGAATGGACATTTATATTAGCGATAGTTAATTACAATGAACTATATAATTTTCCCCTCCTCCTCATTCAACAGCAGAGCAATGGCAAGAGCTCCATGTCTGCATAGAGTCATTTTTTGTCAGTTATTAGGCTCGTTCGAGATGAGCTGCTCGCCTGGAAAGTGGACGAGATCAGGCGGCAGCAGCAGGGGGTCAAATAAACTGAGGTCAAGTCGTACAGTTTTCAGCATCCTTCAAAGAATAAACAGGAAGTCACAGAAACAGTTACTTCCTGTTAGAGCCGATCTGTAGGCTGCTTGTGGTTTACAGACCTCGTTCAGATTTATTCATGTGTTTGTAAGTATACTGTATATTTCTGTGGAAATGTGCATGTATCTGCATTGTATGCTATCCTTTGTTCTTTTAATGTCTGCCTGTGAAACACTTTGATGCTCGTTTTGATATGTTTTTGATAAATAAGCCTTATTATTATCAGATATGTTTTTAGATTAAACCTTTGTTGCTCAACATGCCACCAATTGAGCATTAAATATTACAATTAAACAGAAAATAGGATTTTCTACAAAACGTGGTGTTTGTTGTCAAATCTAAGAGCCAATCAGCTCTTTGATCCGGCAACAGCCAGGCATTTCCCATCATGCATTGGGTCATGCAGTCAGGTGGAGAGCAACTGCGGTGCCTGGCTCTAAAATCTGCGGCCGCCTCACTCTCGTGAGGTCATCGTGGCCCACGTGTTGACGACGTCAGAGCAAGTCGGGATCAAGTCGGACACAAATCTACCCAGCATGCATTGTGCGCCAACCGCCAATGATCGATACTGATCAGGACTGGCTCATCTCGAATAAGGCTATTTACATGTGATCAGTTGGCCGCTCCACCAGCTAATCAGCTGTTTTGCCCGACTCACTTTGCCAAGGGGCGTTTCTGAAGCGGCCGTGCCTCTTGCGCCGCGTCTCGGTGTGATCGACCCCTAAAACAACTGAGCAGAGAGGTCAAAGGATTCCGCTTGTCGGACGGTTCACCACTGATTTGGGTTTGGATGTGATACCAGGTGGAGAAGGTGTCAATCACTGAGACAAAGCCAAAGCGTAATTCCAACAGCAATATTTGTCAGTATTAAGACGTTTGGATGTGGATATTGAATAGTCAATATGGTAGGATTTAGTTAAAAAAATAAACCATGCTGTCTGGGTTTTCTCCAAATCTTCAATGCAATGGGATCTCTGTGATCACTGAGTGAGACTGGGTCTGTGCCAATAGTGGAAGTTACATAAGGTCATCAGAATGTCTTAGCTGGTCTGGGTGCAGTGAGCAGAGCAAACACATTTGTCAAGTACTCCTTTCCCACTCAAGCAGACAAGTTGATGCAATGATTGGGCAGGTGTGTTGGAGTGAAAGTACTCCGATCACTCTGTGTGCAACGCCATCGCCTTTAGTACGACTCGTGCGTTGAGACTACGAAGTTGTAAAAGAATGTGAGAGAGATGGAGGAGACAGTGGACTCAGACAGGGCGCTGCATAACATGATTATCAGGGAGGACCTTTTTGTCTTTGACTCACTGATCTACTGAGCACACCGAGCCTTCTCCTCCAGTTCATCTCCAATGACTTGATCAACTTTATCCAGCATATTCTGTCTCATCCAGTCAGTCCTCTGTACTCACGTGAACCCTGTCAACCAACTACAGCCCCCACAGGAAGCCTGCCTCTTGGTTCACATTATGTTCCCACCGCAATCAAACTGCTCAAGGGTCGTCTTGGAAACAAGAATCTCAAACCGCTCGTGATAGCCGCATGGTCTCGGACCGGTTATCTTGGTCTGAACCAGAATACGACGACTGAGTTCACAACTCCCCAAACAGCAGGCGACAGAGTTCCATTGAAAGGGACTACATGTTAACATGTGAGGCGCCTCACACGGAGAACAGGGCTTGCTTTGTTCCCTTTGTTTACCAATCAGCTGTCAGCCCGCCCTCGTGTCTGCCCACCTGTGTATGTGGTCCGGTTAGTTTATGTGGGGTTTTTTGTAACCTGCTTATTGGTCCTTTCCATTTTTGGACTTTCATCCCTTTCTGCTCAATCTGCTGTCTAGTCTGTGCTTTGGTTCCAGCACTGACAACCGCTGGTACACTCACATTTACATCAAGGCATTTGACTTGAATTAGAATTATATATATATATATATATATATATATATATATATATACCTCTGCCAGCTTTGTAATTTAGTCTCAACCATCATGACCAAACATTTTCAATAACAGAATAATCTGTTTCATGTTGTACCTGAAAGGTGTCAGATGTGTAAACTGGGCCCGGCAGCAGCAGCTGTGACAGAGCGGCCTGTTCCTCACAGAGGACAGCCAGAAGAGTAATGCTGCAGGATGTTTTACGAGCCGACATGAAAATCAATGTAGTGGTTGTAGAGATGCCACTCCTAAATCTACACTCTCCAGCGATCTGTGTGTGTGTGTGTGTGTGTGTGTGTGTGTGTGTGTGTGTGTCTCGTTTGCCTAAACTCACATCGTTCCTCTCTTCTTATACACTGATGTTGCTTAGCATGTGACGCTGTAAACACGGATGCTGTCAGTGTTTGAGTCATTAGTACCTCACATACACATGTTGATGACATCACTTAATCTTGTCTTCCAAAATGACTACAGCAGAATGTCATGTAATCCTCAAAAGATATATTTATAAGAGTTACCATAGAGATCACAGTAAAAAGCTGCAAAAACTAAATATTAATAATAATAATACATTTAGCAATGGATTTGACTCAGTTCTTTATTCTCCGTGTAGAATTATTAATGCTTATCCACAAACGAATTGTGTAGATATTTTTGCAAACATACAAACATCTGTAGGGATGTTTGAGCAATTAAAACAAAACAAGCTAACAACTGACATATATAATATATATGACATATAAGTCATCATGATGATCCTGTGATGCTGATTAATAATACAGCCACACATTGTTATGTTTGAAGCTTTGCCTGTTAGTACTGCAGTTATCTAATATGAGTTACACATGTGACATATATGTATATATACTATACTATATATATATATATATATATATATATATATATATATATATATATATATATATATATACACATATAAGTCTATGTAGAGTCAGTATATTGTGAGGAAACAGCAGGTATTAATTATTAGTATCAAGTTCACGAAGATATTTTTGGAGTATTTCAATTCTACGAGTATTATGATTCAATATTATGCTTTATTGCAATATCTGGTCCCTTTTTTTTACACTAGATCATGGGAAAATGTTGAATCATCCACTTTAAAATGTATAGAATAAACATGGCATGTATGTCGTCAGAGAAGTCAAACGTATCAGTCTTTGTCAGGAATTTAGCTTTCTCCAGCAACAGTTCCCACACGATAGTGTGGTATTATTATTACTATTATTATAAAGCAACACATTTTATACCTCTGGTGAATACAATTCAATGCATCTCATATCCATGTATATATTTTGTATATTCTCTTTGTTAACACCTTATTTGAAACACGTAGCCAGACTCGGGTCCTGGACCCTAACTTCACTAAGTCTGTCAGCTTACCATGAAGGTGAGTGTGGAGATTGCACGGACTGAAACTGAAGCCTTACGCACATGTAACATTCAGCAGTGCATGAAAGTGACCTGAATAAGTAAGGCTACATATTGTCACTACACATACTTTGTAAACTCAGAGATCAGTAACAGAAGACAGGCGGTACACTGGTCCTTGATGCTGCTGGACATTTGTAGGAGAACTTTTTGTTAGATATCAGCCAAACCCTTGTTTCAGGATATTTTGCAGTGGGGAACAAAATCAATGCAATACTTTCACTGTTGCACACAAAAGCATTTAAAAAGACACTGAAAACAGTCTGCTGGTGGGCGGGGCTTATGAAGTGCTCATGCGTTTTAGCGTCGTTGGTCGACTCTGTTGAGAGAGAGCCTACACCTGTTGCCCTGTCTTTCTGAGCCTCGTTACACAGACGGCCTCCACATTAGCTTCCTCTCTGGACCAACCTCATACAACACAACTTCCCTGACGAAGGACTTGGTGAAAACTATTTGTGGGCTGCCTGCTGAGGCCAACTCAAGGCGAGCTCCTCGGCCAGCCAGCCTCCAATTGTGCTTCCTTTACTGATCCCTTTCTTCCACACACAGGAACACACCTTCACATCAGAGAGGGACAACGGCCACTAAGAAGAGCCGACTGCTGTAATATTCTCAAGACAACGAAGAACGTAAAAGAGCATTTGTAGCTGATCCTGGTTTCATCTGCACATATTGTGAAGAGAATCTAAGCTCAAAGGTGGGAACCTTTAACTGCATCTCATCTCATGACATTCTCCTGTATTTTGGTGGACACTGAATGAAGACTGAGAATGTGATTGAAGGTTCTGAATAGGTGTGTATTAAGTCTGTAGTGTAGTGTATTATATGTTTTATATTCTCTTCATCATATGTCAGTCGAAGTGAACGACTTTATTAAGCAGTCTGACCCTCTTTTGCCTGGTTTGGCAACTGGTTTTGTATTGAAATGATTGGGGGGTTTTTTTCCTCTCGAGAGACATGAGTGGTGGGAAGTATCTAACTGTGTTTACTTAAGTACTGTACTTTAAAAGTACCTGTAATTGACTTGGGTATTTACATTCCATATTATTTCATGACTTTACGTTTCAGAGTGCAACCGTGGACTTCAGTGTCTCAGGTTTCAGGAGGTCTGAGCAGTGTCTGTCTGTCGTTCTGATGTTTCTTGTTCCTGTTCCGATGCGAGGTTCCAAGGACAGAGGATGTCGTCTGACCTACAGATTGTAAAGACCTCTGAGGCAAATTAGTGATTTTGATCTAAACAAATAAATTAGAATGGAATTAAACTGAACTACATCACTGCGTCTGCGTCTGGTGAACGTGTGAGAGCGCCACCACCGGCACAAGAACTATGCAGAGACCCTTCTTCAACCTCAACATAGGCTGTTAGAAAGTCTCTTCAGCAACACTGTCTTTGACAAGGTGTTCTTGAGATCCCTGCCAGCTTAACGACACAGAGGTCTGTGTGAGAGACATTAGCAGCTGATAAAGTAGGAGTTTGTGTTGGGGGATAACTAAAGACCAGCTGAAGGAGTGAAAGATGAAACTGGTGTCACAAAGTGAAACGTTAGAATACATTTTAGGTGAGATTCATGCCAATTTCTAGCTTGGCGAGATAACAGAATACCACAGAGCCAGATTCTGTGGGTCGCTCTGCCAAGCCTGCAAGCACACACACTGATTCACAGGCTGCCTCCGACCTGATAACAGGCAGCACAAAGTGTGTGTGTGTGTGTGTGTGTGTGTGTGTGTGTGAAGTAAAGTTTCACATTTCTCAAGAGAAACTATTATTCTCAATGAAATATAGGCAGTGTGTATCGGTGGATATTATGTCTGTATGTGTGTGTGTGTGTGTGTGTGTGTGTGTGTGTGTGTGTGTGTGTGTGTGTGTATTTTCATGACATATGGGACTGTCTGGCTGCCTATTTAAAGTGTCTGTATGTGCTTTGTGTTGTAAGGTGTAGAGTAGATGGAGGCACTCGGCGGTACGGTGAATCGCCCTCTGGGGCTCCACCATATTGGAAAGAAGTGACGTATCAATGTCACAGGAAAAGAAGAAACAACCAGAGCTCCAGACTCACTTCTTCCATTTCCTCAGTTGGTTGCACCAGCACATGATTTGGTCGCACCCTTTTTTGGGGGAGAGTATGGTATTAATCACTGGTGGAAAGTAATGAAGTACATTTTCTTTAACATGTTACAGATCAGCAAACAATAAGATGCAAGTAAATTTGTGGGAAGAAGTAACAAATTACATTTACTCGTTAATGGAACAAAGTGAAAAGTTGTTTAGTTTTCACTCTCTTTCTAGTTGTTTCTGGTTTTCTGGAGACCAGTTTGTAAATCTCATGTCAGGTGGTGGCACCATGACACTGCAGGCGACTCAGCATTTTTGGCTGCAGGATTTCCAGGAGATGTGAATCCAACCTCTCCAAAGCTTCTGGTGCTAGCCTTATGCAACCATCCGGGACTTACACGGTTCTGTTAGCTATTGTGGTGATTTGTGATATGCAGATTGAAAGAGCACTGTCAGTAAAGTTATGTTTCTTCTGTCCATTACACTGCCAACCATTGGCTGAAGTTAGACTATGGTTTTGGGGTCTCTATGTAGAGATGTGCCGCTCTGGTAGTCACTTGTTAAATATGGCCAAGGGGTGACCCAGAATAGTCGCCTATTCAACAATTCAATATAAGGACCTTGATGCTATTGCCTGTCTCACAGTCGAGTCATCAGGTAAATGTGGTTATGGAACAAAGAATCCTCCTGTTCGGGTTATATGGGGATGCTGAATGTCTGGTTTTACTTAGATCTGCTTGGTTTCTCCCTATTTTAATATAAAAAGTATCCCATTAATATTACTGTTAAATCAAATGTGGGATTTCAATCAATCTCCTTAATGTGCATACATGTATCACCAAGCAGATTAAGTCACACCATCCAAACTAGTCTGATGAGTGGAGCAGCATTCTTGGTGAGAGCCTCAAAAAGACTAAATCAGACTAAAAGATATATACAGTGTATATATATATATATATATATATATATATATATATATATATATATATATATAGATCAAATTAGCTGTTAGCAGTTCATGTTTGGATGTACAGACACGGATCACTTGAGTACTTTGTTACTGATAAAAACTTAAACACGTGATCATTCTTAGTTATGAGGAGCATCTTGTTTGCTATTATTTCACTCAGATTCATGGGCAGTTAACCATGATGGACAGCAGAGTTAAGGACTTGTCTCAGCTGTGAATACAGAGACAACTGTGACAATGTGAAGTGAAGGGGAAAAGTATCACAGAGCAGTGTTTCCCCTAGGTTTACAGCTTTTCTTTTTATGACAATTATCCACAAAGTGTGCAGCTTTTGTCACTGCAGTGTATCTTTCTGGGCTTCTGGAAGAATATTTCCAAAGCCTCTCGATATGGGAAGTCAGAAACGTCTGGCCCATTTATCGAGATCCGCATGCAGGCTAGGCTGCAAGATGGTCTCCTTGCAGGCCGTTTAAAAAACGCAGATATTGTTGTCTGCTTTTCAGGTAGTTAACGCGACATTAGGGGTGCAACGGATCACAAACCTCACGGTTCGGATCGGCAAAGAAAAGGGGAGGTGACAAATATAACTTTGCTTTCCATTTGTTAATTACAGAACTTCAAGGACACTTAAAGCAAAGAACTTTGGGCTATAGTCTTACATAAGAAACAAGAATACTCAACTCTGTTCAGTTTAAGTGCACCATGAGGTACGCTGACACCCTCGTCCTTTGATCAATAAAAGAAAGAAACAGCCAGTCTCTACAGCATCAAGTCCGATGTATTGCCGTTGTCGTATGTCTTTCTCTTTAAACAACGCCTACATACTGTAACGGTTCTGTCCACCACCCTCATCCCGTCATTATAAGTTACGGTGAAGACTAAATGCTCCCAAACTTGTGACTTAAACGGGGGCTTCTCAAGTTCCTTCTCTCGCCATGACTATCACCGTTAAATGCTTTTAACACGCTCCGTTCACGTGAACTCACTACTGCTTTATATCTGATCACTGACACTCTGCGTGGATATTCGGGGACTTTTTACTTGAAAAGGAACAGCAGCAGTAACACTTTATTACACACTATGATGATTAAACTGGAAAAAATACTCGGAAACGCACGACCATGTAGAGACTGTAAATAAGATAAATAACATAAGGCTATTGTTTAATAAAAGAACAAGGTATAGACCCGTTCTATAGGAAAGGGAACCTTAAATGACTTCTGTTGTGATCTGGCGCTATATAGAAAATAAAATGAAACAAAATTAAATTGACCATCAAGGGGGGGGCGGGGCACCCCCCTAATATAATGGTAGGGGAAACACTGCAGAGGTCACAAAGCCAAGCCTCAATAGAGAAGCAAGAGAATGCACCGTAAAATGGTTTTCTCCACACGTTCCCTGAAACAAGAGAACACAATTCGTAATGTATGCAACCAAAGCCAAACCTTGTTACCTCTGATGTTTCTGAGAGGTTTGCTGCATACAGCCCCGTAGCTGCAGCGTCACCAGTGCGGAAAATGTGCTGTTCTTCACCTGTCAAATCAGCCTGTGTGTGTGTGTGTGTGTGTGTGTGTGTGTGTGTGTGTGTGTGAGTGTGTGTGTGTGTGTGTGTGTGTGTGTGTGTGTGTGTGTGTGTGTGTGTGTGTGTGTGGAACCTCTCCCTGTCCCTCGACTACCCCTGCGGCAGTTACTGCAAACAGGAAATAAATAAATAAGAATTTGTTCTTAGACAGCTTGTCTGGATGAATAATAGTTATGTTAGACAACTTAATAGGAATATGTTTGAGGCCGAGTATCTTGTGTTGCTACAAAGACATTGAGTTTACTTCTCTCATGAAAGCAGAGCTACAGCTAATGAACACATATTATAAAGGAACCCTCTATATGTGTGTCCCCAGAAGTCTGTTCTTCTGAACAGAGCTCAGTGTCTGGGGAGTGTGTGTCCTCTAGGCAGACTGCTGTGGCTTACTTTTCCACATATTTATCAGTCACTCTTTGAAATCCACATGAAGCATTCTTCACGTTGGCATAAATCAGATCCACAATAAGTCACTTTTAGAGCTGGTTCTCTTGTTTCTCCTGTTATTGCCTTCTTCCAAACCAGTGGTGGAGAACACCAGGAGCAAATGCCAGGAGTTGAGTTTTCATTAAAAGCAAATTAGACCACACAAGGCCAAATGGCCGTAAAAGTCACCATATGACCAGTTGCTAAGAAAAAAATATAGCATTTAAAAGGCATTTTTTAAACACAGTCTGACGCAGTGCTCAATTTACATAAAAAGCATTGGTTAACTACATTCATGTTACATCACTTCCAGCCACGAGGATATGTTTTAACTGGAGAGTCTCTGGTATAACTCAGCCAAAAACACAAATGAATGAATGAATGAAACACTGGAGGGAATTATTTTTGGCAATAAAACTAGAATCACAGCCTCATGGTTGTTAACCTCCACCAAATGAAGCTCTAGCGTGAGTTCAGTCAGGAAGATTAGATTCTTGCATGCCTAAGCCCGTAGTATATTTCTTATACATCTGACAATCACTCCTCATGCATGCACACTCATTATTTCCTTGCTCTCATCGTTTAGGGCTGTCAATCATGATATCAGTTGTATAGATCAGCTAGTCTCCTTTATCCAATAGCACAACGACACAATGACATCATTAGCCTATCATCTTGTTGCTGTCTCTTTTTAAATATAATTGTCTCTCTACCTTCAGTACGTTCATGTTGCTGTTATGCACCCCTCCACCTCCCCATCTCCGCCCAATCTTCGCAGCTTCATCAACTCATCATTCTATCAGCCTCATCAACCACCACCACCAGTGTCTGGACTCCATGGAGGGATTTATCTTGCTCAGGGCAGACGCCCCTCAATTACAAATCTCCCTGTAGAGTCCAAGCGCCAAAGACTCTGAAGACTTTATTATCACATATCATCTGGTCATAATAAACAATTATTTTTTCTTTATCTGACTTGTCTCTCCGGATTGAACAAGTTGCAGTTAACATCCATGTGTAAAATGTTATAATTGCATAGGTGTCGTCTGCAGCATTCCTCCCCAACATTTTAAGGACGAGTCCAATTTAATATATGTGCTGCCTTAGCAAGCACATTGACTCACCTGTGCCGCCTACTATTTGACCCCCTTGTTGTCAGAACGACACCTTCACAGCGGTGTGTTTGCAATGTGTTTGTAATTTGTCTAGAGTGCCGGTTAATTCCATCTGACTGTTTAATCCACAAAAAGAATAAACTCAAAAGTGCCTAGACAGTGAGCGGACCGGTACTCAAGTTGCCTTTCTGCCTGGGGGCTGGACTTGGGCCAAAAGCAGTCCCCTCCTAAGACACACCCCCAGAAAAACTGTGAGCCTGTCTGGCAAACTCTGAGCATCCCTCTGTAATCAGCAGTGAGATGAACCACACTGTGTCAAGTTGGTCATGTCGAATCTGTTATCCTGAGCACGTTGGGACACCTTTAAGCCCTTTATTGTGGGAATGACACCTTTAATCCCCTTGTTGTCCACCTTTTGCTGCCGTCTTTATCTGGTAGGCAGTAGGGGGTGCCACAGCAAATAGACAACTGAGCCAGACTTTGCCTTCTGTCCTTGGCTTGGGTAAAGATGTAGTTTGGAATTGAGGCTCAGCCAATAACTGCCTTGGATAGATTATTGAGTATCAAGTTGAGTTTGTCGGACTCATTGTTTTTGTACGTAGCCGGCAATAACTCAGGACAGCACACAGGAAGCCTTTATTCACATGCCCCTTATCGCGCACATGGGGGAAGTTTGCCTCCAGGGCATACTGACTGAAATCTCCTTAGGCAACAAACATACTTGGTTAGGTTTAGCAAAATATCATGGTTTTGGATATAAGTAGTTCTTTCTGGCAGAAAGTCCTGAAGGCAAACTTCTCCCATGTGCCATTCCCGCATGGGGCTGCCAGGGAATCTTAGGTGCAGAGTTTCCTCTCTTTCACTATGTCCTCTTGACAAGGTGTTACTTCCTTGCTTGAGGCACTCACCGTGTTGCGACTGTGGCTGCGAGATGCGGCGAGGAACGCCAGGAATTTAGCTCTGGGAAACACGGACAAATCAAAATGTGGAAATACCTCACAAATTTGCTTGTCATTGCGCCTCCGGGAACCCATTCTTCTGTGTCAAATTCTCAATTGTGTGTCAACTTTGAGGGACCAATAAGACAACTCCAAATTCTGTGTCAACTTTGAGGAGCCAATCACCTATCCAAGTTTTTGGCATCCAATCAGATGGCTCCGTTGTGTCAATTGTGAAATCTCAAGCCGCCATGTTGGATTCTCGCTCCAGTGCAGCAGCAGGAGCAGGACAGCCTCTGTCTCAGCCGCAAGCCAGAGAGCCAAGAGTGCATCACAGTACGTGTTTTACTGTAAAGCTTTTTGACTTTGATGTACCTGGATGACCATCCTGAAGAAATGTTAGTATTTGTAGTGTTGTCTCATAGCACAACAAATGTTGTCTCATAGCAGAACATGTCATTTATTCTTATAAGTGCTGGCCTCTTGGTTCAGCACTTAGACAACCGTTGGCTCTGGGCGGTGTTCTCTGTCTGTGGTGGAAATGCAGAAGATGGTGGCCCCAACATAGTTCAGCCTAAATTATATACAGAGTTAGTTCTACTTTATTGAAATTCCTGAGTTCACTGTTTCTTTTTTGTCATCGTGTGATTACAGCCTCCCACTTCAGCCCCTTCAGACCAGCTCTGTCCTCCTCCAGGTCTGAGGAGCCTTCAGATGAAGAGCTGGTCAAGGCGGTAGTTGATTTGGAGAAGTGTATGTAAAAAGTAGAGTTATATTCAGGTAACAATTTGTTAATAACAGAAAGACTTAAATTCATTGTTGACCCTTTTTTTACTTTAAAATGTTTCTATAATCAGAGGAGGAAAGGAGACGACCGTTTGGGTTGAATTAAAAACTATCTGATGTCTGCCTGGCGCAAATATCCGATCATTAACCCACCTGTTAACTCACTAATCTGTAGAGTAACATTTTCTTCACCATGCTTTCCCCAGTCACCTCAGTAACTCTGCTGCCTGCATCACTCACTCAACATGTCTAATCAACACGTCTAATCTGTTGTCATCATTTTCTCTCTTTAAAACCACCTTCTGTGCTCCTGTAGTTTTTATATGCAGCTTGGCTCAATGTGTGTGTGTGTCTGTCTCTCAATATTAACACAAGAATCTCATCCTTTCATCTTACTGAAACATTTTATTTCTCTTTAAGCCTCAGATGTACAGGCCCCTCTTTAGCTCCTGCCACAAGCATCTCCTGCCACCACAACCTCAGCAGCACCACATCAGGGGCCTGGTGTCTCTGCTGTGCTGGACGAGCCCACAGATGAGGAGCTGCTGGACGCCGTGCTGGACCAAGACGACCTGATAAAACTTCCAGCAGCCCTCGTCACGGTTCAGCCTGCAGTCACCAGCTCCCTCACCGTCGCTTGCAGCTGCAACACCGACGCCGCCTGCAGCGTGCCAGGTCGTCGCCATGGAGGAACAGGAGGAGTGGCCAGGTCAAGCCTTCCTGCCTCCCCCACCACCTGCTGGCGGTGCTGAGGTAAGGCTGTCTGTCTAAAATATGAGGCCTCAGGTGTCACTGCTGCCCTTCCTAATGAAGTGCTGTCCTTAGATATTAAAATGTCCCGGATGTTTGTGTTGTTGTCTCACCAGTTGCTGCCTGAGTCGAGCAGCAGCGGTGGATCGGTCGGGTGCTGATTACCAGGGACAGCAGGGGGAGGTCTCAGCTCATCAGTGAGCTGAATCTCTGGTGGAACCCCCCCAATCCCGGCCGGTCTACAACCTGCCTCCCGCATCGCCTGACCCCTTCTTTGCATGTCGGGTGTTCTGGACATCGATGGCTGGTACCTCGCGGTCATTGAGTATCTGGAGTTCCGTCGATGTATGGAAAAGGTGGTCACAGGGGATCATAAGGCAGCTGTCCCACACCTACAGATGCCAATTTCCAGTTGTACTTACGTACAAGTAAGAAATTAAATGAATATCTTTATTATTTGTTTGTATTGAACATCCTGTTTGATGTATTTCTGTGGTGACAAAGCTGTACATAACATTTGTGTTGTGGTTCTAGGCTGTCCTGTGACATGAGGTTGGTTGTGCAGCTGAGGTCTCGCACTCTTGGCAACAGTGCAAATCGGCTGTACAACACCCTGCGAGAGCAACACTCAGATGCCTGGATGCGGAGAGCGATCCAGTACCTCGGCATGTGCGAGCAGTTACTGGGCTTGTGCTCGACGACGTGTCACCACAAAGAGCCACGAGCTGTACCCCACCTCATGAGGCAGCTGTCTCAGTGCATTTTCGAGGTCGACCCCGGAAATGCCCACCGTCTCACTGAGGCTAAGCGGTCCCATCTGGAGGCGAAACATGGGATGGTTGGCCTTACTGTCACAGAGGTGATCCAGAAGAGCTCCAGGGAGGAGTGGAGGATCCACTGTCGCTGGAGGACCCGTTGGCCAGAGCAATTGGCACTCCTCATCCAGGAGCTCCTCGACACCTTCACAGAACCGAAGTCTCCACGAGCTAATGCCAAGCACTTTCCGGCGTTCCTGGTTGATAGACTGGATGAGGTGGAGCGAGGACCGCACAGCAGAAGCTGCACCACCACCGTTTGCAGCTGAGGGACAGGTGGGACCTCTCAACTCCTACAGTGGCCACCTCAAGCACGTCCTTCACCAAAGAGTGCTTGGTCTTCAGATGGTTAAGGACTTCCCCAAGTCTGCTGAGTATACAGGTATGTGATAAGAAAACACTTTATTTCAACATTATAACTGAGAGTAAAATGAGCAAATACTAAATCCTTTGCTTTATGTTTGCTGTATGACAGGGGAGCTCATTGGCGTAGAGTACCTGTACCAGCAGACGTAGTGAGTGCTTAAGAATGTCAGCTAGGAGGCTGCTGCCATCGAGTCGCTCGTGGAGGAGAGTGAGGGTATCGTGGAAGATGTTGAGGACCCTACCATCTTCAAGCCCGATTTCCCCATCTACCAACACAGCAGCAACCCAGTCAGGTGATCTAGCTGACTGTCTGAGCCGTCCGGTCCGGCCGCCCCTGACCAAGATGCCCCTCCTGAGGCCCCTGAGGTTCAGGACTAAGTATTAGTCCCCTCTTATTCATGAATAAGACAATGCATTGAAAGCCGATGCATTCCATCGGTAGAAATCAGTCCTGCGCTTATAAACAGGACACAGAACACAGTATAAATTCCAAAGAACACGGTATGAATACTCAATGAAGTTGAAAGAAAACATCTCTACTCTGGCAGTGATGACGTGTCTTTATTCGTAAAAATGTACAGTGATCATGTGTGCAGACACAAACTCCTCAAAAGTCTCTCCAGCTGTGTTAAAGCCGACTGACAGCTGATCCAGCTATGGTCAGCTGATCTGACTTCATCAGAAACAGACGTCGCTTCTAGTGACGCAACTGAGGAAAGGACGTCTCATTTCTCCTAAAACATATGTCCTTGTTTCCTCTCTCCTCGCATGGCTCGCAAGGAAAAGATGCAAGTGAGGGAAACGGGGATGCAATTAAGAGACTTGTACCAAGACTCATTTTTGTCCTGGCAAGCGATTCCAGAGCAGGACAAATAGTGAGTTGTCTACCCTCCCAGATACGTGGAGAGGCAACCTCAGGGGTGGTTCAAGGCAACGAAGGGGAAGGACAACCTCCTGTCCTGGCAAGGAGAGTCTCCAAAGGTAAGACTCTTTTCAAACATGAATGTTTCCTTTAGTAAATATCTGCTGTATATTATCCCCCACTTTGCTCTGCATGACTCTTTTAGCTGTCTTCTTGGACTGAACTTGGACCCTGCAAACTGGCCCAATGCCAGTCACCTGGTGGATGCCATCTCCACCCAGCGACCACTTGGATCTGTAGCGTCATCAGAAAGGCAGTGCTGCCAGCCCACGATGCAGTATATCTGCAGTAAGTGTGGTCAGCCCAAAATGCTGGCTACACTCGCCTTTGCGGTGTGGCATACTGCACATCTGTCGGCGGGAAAACTGTGGAGTGGGGGAGGAATTGAAGAAGAAACACGAGGGGGGGCAATGAGGGACATTTTATTGTTTTGTTTTTTTCTGTATTTATTCCTTAGTATTTATTTATTATTATTTAAGACAGTTTTCTTTGACAATTTAATTTATTTTTGTAATAAAATAAAAGTCTGTAATCTGCAGGTTGTTTGGAACCTTTATTATTTCTGATTATATATATTTTAAAAACAAGCTTTACAGATTATGATAGTAAAGATAATTTCATAAAGATAGTATTAGTGCAAAAATAGCTGTACATTTTTACATGATGAGCTGCTGATACACTAAGTGGTCAAAGGTCACAATCTAGTCAAATTTGCAAAATTTGAAAAAAAAATTAAAAACAAACAAACATGTCAGCAAATAGTAACTTCATCAACATTACATTACATTACAGTCAACAGAGAAGATGTTTGAATGAGCAGAATGATACCAAAAACAGACGAAATTATCTCATTAGAACTTTAATGCTCTCAGAGGAGCTCGAATGTGAGCAGCATGTTCAATGCTAGTGTGGACCATGAAGTTCAGGCTGTCCAGCTGCTTCTCTAAAGCACATGTAGTCCACACAGCTGAAGAGACAAAGACAGATGTGCAACAGTATACAGCTGTGAACCATCATATAACCATCTAGTTTATTTCTGGTAGTGTTATACACATTAGCATTCCTACCAACCATAGTCTACCTACTAAGTTACTGTAGTTACTCTTTACAATAAATCACTGTTAACTGTTTTATTTGCTGACCATCCCCACTGTTTTGTCCCTTTTTAACACCCTTACCCTAAAGCTCGACTTTGCCGTTGGCAGGGATCAAACTACTGACCTTCTGCATCCCACCAGATGCACATCAGCATCTCTCCTCCCACAGAGAAGATTGAACCAGCGGACGGATTTGCTCATTTTTCTCTCTGCTAGGATTGAACCGGTCACAAGCAGCAGTGTGACATGAGAACGTGTAGCTGATCTTAATGAAGTTTCTTCAGTCCTGATTGGATATTAAAATGTTTGAACACACTATGGTACAATACTTCTTGTATTGATAGGTTTTTGCTGTGGTACTTACTGTTTCAGTATCAGGGCTGAGATATTTAGGTAGGTTATCAAATTCATCATTTTGGTGTCATGACTAAGGGTGTAAGAACAGGGTGTAAGGTGGACTTTAAATGAGTAGTTTCCATGCAGAGGTTGGTGGCAGACGGCGGCTCAGATTACACAGAAAGTAGTGCTCTGATGTTGGATGTTACCTTGCTGAATGCAAATGCAGATCTCACTGTTCTGATTGCACTCTTTGAATGTATAAATATATCTCCTTGCTTACAATATTGCTATATATCGCAGTATGTTGAATCATAACCGCTGTGTCATGATACGTGTCTTATCTCCAGTCTTGTCAACACAGCTTTAGTGGTGACAACACTACCTCACATGTACAAACGACAGCACACACAATACAATGGTGGCACAACTGTACAAAGGGAGTTGCTTCATTCTATGAACTCTCAACAGAACAATGTCTCCAGTATGTTGCTGTCCATCCAGCCATTCTCCACCTTTAACGTCATATCAGCAATGAATCTTTATCATGTCAGCGTTTTCAAACAGAGCCTGAAAGCTGAAGTCCCCTCAGAGAAAAAACAGGCTTCACCTGATGAGATGGTTAGGAAGGGGATAAATCTACTATCTCTCACACACACACACACACACACACACACACACACACACACACACACACACACACACACAAGCAGAAACCTGCAGGAGGACCGGCGCCAGCGGAGTCTGTTGGACGAACAGGTGACAACTCCTGAGACTGTTTCTTAATTAATTAACAGCAATAAGAATATGAAAGGTAATTCATGTGAATAAGGTGTGTTACAGGTGGAAGTGGTCAAGCACCCCATTGGTCACCGTTGGTCATACACACACACACACACACACACACACACACACACACAGGTTCACAGTGAGCAGAACACACTATATTGAACAAGAAGAGCAAAGAGTGCATCCACCCAATCACATGCACCGCTGCTCACACTCACACACTTGGCAAGCTCTCTGGCTGCTACACCCGCTAGTTCACAGCCAAAGAATGTGGAGTCAAAAGCAGAAAGGCAGAGACACTGTGGAAATATGTGTGTGTGTGTGTGTGTGTGTGTGTGTGTGTGTGTGTGTGTGTGACATATCTGGTGGCAATTACATGACAAGACTCTTTCTATCTCACTACAGATGCATCTCTCAGCTTCATCCTCAACATCTGTTGGGAATGAGACGCTTCTGCTGCCCGCAGGAAAACACACACACACACACACACACACACACACACACACACACACACAGACGCATGTGAACGTACATGTGCAAAGAGAGAAAGAAATCAAGGGATTTTGAGCAGAAATGTTGATTTTACGTGGAAGATTTGTTTGTTTTGTGTGTGTGTGTGTGTGTGTGTGTGTGTGTGTGTGTGTGTGTGTGCGTGAGAGAGAGAGAGAGGAATGTGTCATGCAGGGGCAGAACACACTGAGACAGGAGGCGACATGGAAAGCCAACAAACCGCACAATGTGTTTCCAAACAGTCTCATTCCAAACACACACACACACACACACACACACACACACACACACACACATACACACACACACACACACACACACACACACACACACACACACATACACACACACACACACACACACACACACACACACACACACACATACACACACAAACACACACACACACACACACACACATACACACACACACACACACACACATACACACATACACACACAAACACACACACACACACACACACATACACACGTGCAAGATGCAGGGACGCCAAAGCCCTGAGCATTGCAGGATGTTATTTTCCATATTTATATATTTAATACACACATTATTACACCTATAGCGGCACACATTTCCAGCTCCCTAAAAAAATCTCTTTGTGGATGCGATGGTTTGATGGTCAAACCATGAATGCAGCTCGCTGCTGTGTGTGTGTGTGTGTGTGTGTGTGTGTGTGTGTAGCCCTCACCCTGGAGAGGAGCATCAGACTGGTGAAGTTTCAGGAGGACAGAGAGGATGCAGTTCACAGACTGTATTTCTAATGACGGCCGTGGATGCTGTCTGATGAGGACCACCCACTGCAGGTCACTCTTCACGCGCCTCTTGTATTTACCACGTCGTTGTGGTGACCGAGCTCGTTATCTGGTTACCATGCGTAAAAACATCGGGTTGGTTACCTTGTTCACGGCTCCCTGTCGCAGCAGTGACGGCTTCAACTCGTCCGTCTTCCCTCTGCTTAAATCCACAGTCCGCACAGTTCCGGTGCAGATCCGCTGCTGTGGTCCGGTCACCGGTGTGTGCGTGTGTGTGTGTGTGTGTGTATGTGTGTGTGTGTGTGTGTGTGTGTGTGTGTGCCCTCTGTGTCTCGCTATGTCTCCCGTTAAACGCGGAGTGCAGCACGCAGCCAGCCGGGCGGAGTGAGGGGAGCGGACCGGCGGCTCGGCTGCTTCAGCGTCACTGGAGAGGAGGGGATGTGAGGAGGTCTCACTCTGATGGCGAGACAAGTGGTTTCCACGCCTCCCTCTCGGTCACTGCTGCCAAGCAACGCAGTGGTACCTGATCAGCTCCAGGTGTTCACTAGGAAAGGACAATTCCAGTTTCTATTGTATCACCTGCAATGACTCACTGCCTCTCCAAAAACATGTTCTGGGTTAGACGTTTCTTTTGTTAAGTTTCCAAAACCAGATATCAGGGTTTATGTTGCATTGCAACACTACCTCTGGAATGTTTAACTGTGCAACAAGCGTTGGCTGTTGTGTTCAGGGTAACTGTCACAGGATGCAGCCCCGGTCCTGTCTGGTTAATGCAGACCTTAGCCTGTTCTCTGTGTGTGAGGATCTCTTTTATTGTTTCTCTATGTGGACCGATTAAAGGTGCAATGTGTCAATCTGGACAGAATTTTAGTTTAAAACATTCAAAATATTTCTACTGAAAGAAGGATGGAGACAGTGCAGCGTCCAATCCGTCCTCAGTCCGACATGAGAGGACGTAGAAAGCTTGTAAGTGATACATCCATGGCCCGTGTACAATTTTGGTATGTTTGAGTTTGATTATTGGATTGAATCCACAGCGGCAGAGACGACACAGTGAAATGCACCCTGACCTCATGGTCCCCTCCACCAGGAGGCTGCTTCACCGAGAGTAGAGGCAGCTCCAGGAGACGCACCTTCTGTTAGAAGTTAGCTCGAATTGTCCAATGTCAAGTCTCTGTTTGATCAGGTGACGAGACGATCATATGGTGTGTGCTTGCTTCGTAACTGCTCAACAGCGTGCACTTTCTACCTAGTGCCACTGAACAGAAGCTTTTTTGTTTCTCTTAGATGTGCCCATTTGGAACAGATGTAACTCAGTAATACGTCGAGGTGTGATTATATCACAGCTAAAGGGCGTCGTTCTGCTGTGACGCGTCAAAGCAGCGTTTTATATCACATGAGCCAATCAGATAGCTTGATTTGAGCTAGTTTAAAAACACTTCTACCTTCAGCTTGTGGTCAGACGACATCTGCGTTGGTTTGCTGCATGCTCAGTGCGTTCAATAACTAATTATACAATCATGAATTACTTGTTGTTTTATTTCATTTCAACTTTAAGGTTTTTAATGCATTCATTTAATATATGGCTCTAGATTTTCTTTATTTTGTTTTGCAGAAAAATAGATTTGATTTGATGTAAAATTAGTTCCTTAACTCAAACTACTTCTGTAGAGTCAGTAGTGAAATATTCATATATTAAATCCCAATGAATTCAATTTCAATTCAATTTTGTTTGCATAGCAGAAAATCACAAATTTGCCTCAGAGGGCTTTACAATCTGTGCACATGTGACATCCTCTGACCTTTGACCCTCACATCAGAACAGGAAGAACTCCCCCCAAAAAAACTTTAATGGGGAGAAAAAAGAAACCTTAGGGATGGACAGAAGTGCAACAGATGTCATGTCTCCAGAATGAACACAACATTCAATGCATATGACAGAAATTATTCATATAATGAGAGTAGTAAGCATAATAATGATGGAAAAGCTACGACTACTAATAATAACAGCAGAAGTGGAGTAAAATAACAATGATAACAAAAGCAGTAATGGTATCGGCAATAACTAATAATACTACTAATAATAGAGATAGTAGCAGTAGGTGTCAGGCAGAACCACAGCAGGAGGCAGGACCACGGTCCAGATATAACCACGATCCATGGAAACCTGTGAGGAGAGAAAGCACAAAGACTCCGGGGAAGAAGCAAAATTAGTAATGAGCATTAATGAGATATGAATTCATACAGAAGGAGAGAGAGAAGAGGAGAGATGAACTCAGTGTATCCTAGCAAGTCCACCGGCAGTCTAGGCCTATAGCAGCTTATCTAGGGGCTGGTCTAAGACAAATCTGAGCCAGTCCTAACTATAAACCTGAACCAGTCCTAACTATAAACCTGAACTAGCCCTAACTATAACCCTGAGCCAGCCCTAACTATAACCCTGAGCCAGCCCTAACTATAACCCTGAGCCAGCCCTAACTATAAACATGAGACAGCCCTAACTACAAACCTGAGCCAGCCATAACTATAAACCTGAATCAGCCCTAACTACAAACCTGAGCCAGCCATAACTATAAACCTGAACCAGCCCTAACTATAAACCTGAACCAGCCCTAACTATAAACCTGAGCCAGCCCTAACTATAAACCTGAGCCAGTCCTAGCTATAAACCTGAACCAGCCCTAACTATAAACCTGAGCCAGCCCTAACTATAAACCTGAACCAGCCCTAACTATAAACCTGAGCCAGCCCTAACTATACAACTGAGCCAGCCCTAACTATAAACCTGAACCAGCCCTAACTATAAACCTGAGCCAGCCCTAACTATAAACCTGAACCAGCCCTAACTATAAACCTGAGCCAGCCCTAACTATAAACCTGAACCAGCCCTAACTATAAACCTGAGCCAGCCCTAACTATACAACTGAGCCAGCCCTAACTATAAACCTGAACCAGCCCTAACTATAAACCTGAGCCAGCCCTAACTATACAACTGAGCCAGCCCTAACTATAAACCTGAGCCAGCCCTAACTATAAACCTGAGCCAGTCCTAACTATAAACCTGAGCCAGCCCTAACTATAAACCTGAGCCAGCCCTAACTATAAACCTGAGCCAGCCCTAACTATAAACCTGAGCCAGCCCTAACTACAAACCTGAGCCAGTCCTAACTATAAACCTGAGCCAGCCCTAACTATAAACCTGAGCCAGCCCTAACTATAAACCTGAGCCAGCCCTAACTATAAACCTGAGCCAGTCCTAGCTATAAACCTGAGCCAGCCCTAACTATAAACCTGAACCAGCCCTAACTATAAACCTGAGCCAGCCCTAACTATACAACTGAGCCAGCCCTAACTATAAACCTGAGCCAGCCCTAACTATACAACTGAGCCAGCCCTAACTATAAACCTGAGCCAGCCCTAACTATACAACTGAGCCAGCCCTAACTATAAACCTGAGCCAGCCCTAACTATAAACCTGAGCCAGCCCTAACTACAAACCTGAGCCAGTCCTAACTATAAACCTGAGCCAGCCCTAACTATAAACCTGAGCCAGCCCTAACTATAAACCTGAGCCAGCCCTAACTACAAACCTGAGCCAGTCCTAACTATAAACCTGAGCCAGTCCTAACTATAAACCTGAGCCAGCCCTAACTATAAACCTGAGCCAGCCCTAACTATAAACCTGAGCCAGCCCTAACTATAAACCTGAGCCAGCCCTAACTATAAACCTGAGCCAGCCCTAACTATAAACCTGAGCCAGCCCTAACTATGAGCGTTATCAAAGAGGAAAGTCTTCAGCCTACTCTTAAATGTGACGAGGGTGTCTGCCCCCCGGACTGAAGCTGGAAGCTGGTTCCACAGGAGAGGAGCTTGATAGCTGAAGGCTCTGGCTCCCATCCTACTTTTTAAAGTCTGATCCGACACGAAGGGAGGCTAAAACTGGTGTGTCCTAGTCCTACATTCTGAACCATTTGAAGATGTGTAGCCCTAGCAGGAGGCAGGCCATGACAACAACATTACAACAATCAAGCCTGGATCTGGAACAAAGTATCTCTGCTTTAGGATCAGGATCAGGACAGAAAAGACCCAATTTGCTGATCCAAAGAGAGAGTATGATCAAAGAACACCAAACTGAGAGAAATCTCAGAGCTGTAGAGTTACTGTAACTCCATCAAACTGGTGTCTATGTCGAGCAGGACGGACCAGCAGCTCAGTTTTTATCATAAGTTACAACCGGAGTTATAATAACTTATAACAGGACATTTTGTGACATCCTTTTCCAGTTGCGGCGGCTGTGACTCAGTGGGTAAAGCGGGTCGTTTTATAACCACAAAGTTGGTGGTTTGATCACATTCAGTATAGCAGTGGAAATGAATTCCATGACTGGGGAGAATTTGGCCAAGAGCTGACATATAAAGAGAGAAAAGCAGACGGCAGAACATGTTTGTATTATTATATGAAACATGCCGTGTTCAGAAATGTCAAACTTTTACCACACAAGGGACACCAAATGGATTTTTCGGTTGTTCTTGTGTCTAAGTGACTAATAGGGACATTTTCTGAAAGTGTCAGTATTGAGGGAGAACACTGTGGACGACAGCCTTGAAATGAGCTGCGAGGGCAAGTGAGCAGCATCAATGTATCATTATGTCCAGTAAAAGAGCTTGTTGGTATTATAATAACAACATTATGGAAAGAACCTGAAAGAAGCCCATCAAATTCAAAGACTTCATCCACAATGTCGAAATCATCTAAAAGTGACCAAAGATGTTTACAAATTCGACACCATTGACCATTACATCCTGTTACGGAGACTAGAACATTTGATTGGCATTAAAGGAACCGCACTAAGCTGGTTTACCTACAAAGCCCTCATTGGTCAGGCACTATCATATCTTAAGGAGCTTATAGTACAATATTATCCTACTAGAGAGCTGCGCTCCCTGAATTCAGGGTTACTTGTGGTTCAGTCTCGGGTTAAACTGCTTCCTGATGACCTGCACAGTTGCACCTGTCTCACCTGTGATCTCTGAAACCTTACAGTCCAATCAGGACTATCCGGTCTGAGAATACAGGGCCCCTGTCTGTCCTCTAATAAGAAGGCAGGCTCTTTTCCTATCGTGTCCCTCCTGTGGAACAACCTTCCTGCTGACGCCACAGTCTGACTTCCGCTCCATCACTTCTCTACAGCGTCCCTGCCTCACCGAGTGAGCCTTCCTCTCGAGCATAGAGGATCTCTGTCGCTGTCCGCCCGCAGCGCGCTTCCAGAGAGCGAATGATCGTGAAGCAGAAACACGGAGAAGCAATTGTAGCCAAGTGATTGAAAAGGATGTGCGAAGTCTCCGTGACTGTCTGCTATTAATTAACTGTCCTCTCAGCGCCATCTCATTTACACGTGCGCAAGCAGAAAGAATGTGGAGCCGTGAGCTGTTACACAAGCACACCGCGTGCAGGCAGGCAGACGGCTGCTCAGTGGTATAGAGGCGCACAAGTAGAACAGCACCACACCGAGATCAGTATGCTCAAAGAACGGATGGTCTACTATTGTAGAGACAGGGTCACACTCACACCTGACACCTGGAACAGCTCACTGGTGTGGTCCAGTACAGCAGCAGCAGCAGCAGCTCATCACCATTCACAGCCTCCTGGTTGGTTTTCAATCAATCAATGACATGTTTGCAGTTTGTAAAACAGGGCAGAAGAAAAAAGAGAGCCCAATTTCAAAGACGTCCAGTAAAACATGCCACAGGTAAAAGCAGCGTATTCACACATTGGGTTTGGTCGACAGCCCGGCTGCAGAAGTCCGCATAGTGTGTAGGGATATAAATACTCACTTTTTACGTACATATACTAAGAGACAGTGGAACAATTATCAAAGGCACACAGGGTTAGAGATACATGTTCATTTCTGTTAATACAGCATGTAAATACATACGACACATAGTTGTGGAGAGGGGCTGCAGCACCTCCACTATAAACACCATCAGTGATGATGAATTTTCACTGACTAAAGAGACTAAAAGGCTACAGCATCCATACCGTTTAACTGTAGTGTGGGCAGAGACACTGCTGCTGTGCAGTAGACCATGTTCCGTGATTTGCTGCAGCTCTTAAATTATAAAAAATAATTCAAATGTAGGGGTTTGTATTCATGGTAAAAGGTCATTTAACGGAGTGAGAGAGAGAGAAATAAAAGGTGAGCCTGGTGTGGGCGAGTGAGACAGATGTGTGCAAATGACCAAAGAGAGGAAAACCTAAACGGTTCATCAGTGAAGTGGATGAACTGCGCAGACGGAGTGTGTGATAACGGACGACCAGACATGAATCTGTGACAGCTGTCTAATATGAGTCCAACACAAGTTGAGCGTGCATCGCTAGATGTGCATACGTAATGGCTGTAATGTCGTCTCTCATCTCTGTCTGTGATAAGATGCACGTGAGCCAATCTTGCTCTGCTTCTTGTCTGTGTAATGAACACAGACATGTTGGTGTTCCAGTTATCTTTCTGTTCTGTAAAGCATTCTAAAATAAGTGTCACCGTGTTTTAACTGTTGATTATCCAGGTCATTTGAATTCATGCAAACGCCATGAAAGGGATTGTGCATTTAGTATGCTTCTATTATATGGAGTGAGTTGCTTTTGGCACAACAAAATATCATAATCCATTTCTTATTTTTAATTAATTTCAGTCCAAAGTAGTGGTTTGACGTAACGCTGCATAATATTCCTAGAGCCAGGACAGAACCTCCACCGCAGACCGACTTCTCAGCCACTCTTTGTTTGGTTCACAGTAATTGTACCAAAGACTCCACGGATCTCTTCCTTTCCTGAGGGCTGCTGGTTCTTCAGTGGTTGGATGAAGACAGCGTTTTAGTGGTTGGATTAGAGGTTGGATTTCCACTGACTGACTGCACTCACTGCACTGCACAGGCTTTAGATAAAAGCTTCTACAACATGCAGCGATTTTGTTAAAAGGTTGATAAGTGACTGCTTCAGAAAGCACCAGCCTACTTCACAGCAATCTCACCATCATTTAGCATTAGCAATGCAGGTATTTACATGCTTTTATCCAGAGAGTCACTCTGGATATTCCTAGATTGTTACATTATATAGTTTAAGTCCAGAGGCCACCAAAAGACAAAAACTGCTCAATGGACACCAGACATTTTCTTATCAATTTCATATAGAATCTTGTTGCTTTTTGCTTGGTCTCCTTTTCTAATAATGCATGTATAACCTCAGTAATGCACAATCATTTCATATGAAATGAGGACAATGGCTAAGATTGCTTGATGTCCCCCAACCCCCCACACTGAAACCTGTAGTGTACTCTACTCCATCCCTTTATGGAGACACTCAGATTGTCCAACCCCACTCACTGAACTGTATACCTTGAATAAAATCATAAAACACTCTCTCCGCCCAAATGATCTGACCAAATGTACTAACATATAAAAAAACTATACATGTGAACATGTAGGATCAATTCCCTCTTGATAAGCTTCATTAGTGAGAACATTCTCTGCTCCTGGTTCTCCTTCATGTACACTTTCCAGAATAAGTGCAGGAGATTCTTCTGTGCTGCATTCAAGCCTTGATGCCATTTTTGAAAAGTACAAATAAAATATAAAGAAATGAACAGTTGATCCCATGAGCACAAACATCCTCGCCAAAGATGTGCTCTTCCAAATATATTGATTATTTGTCTCGGGATGGTTTTGTTCAGATGTCACTTCCTGAACATTTGCATATCAAGCAGACAAATAAAATGTATAAAAACTAAATAACACCTATGCATATATTTTTGGATTGCTCAATGTACCTGGGCCTTACAATACTATCCACGTGTGAAAGGACAATCTACACGTTATATATTCTGCTACTCATTATTCTGGTTGCGGCCCTAACTGCACAGATCTACATGATACCAGGATGGGGTGAATGTCATGTTATGCCATTGTGCTCTGAGATCAGCACTGTTATGCACACAACCGCACAGCTTCCTTTTTGTCGACGGACTTCACCCAATGCATCGTGTGATACATTGTGCCTAAAAACAACAGCGCCTCTAAAAACAACAGCGCCTCCTTTCAACACAGATCAATGGATAACTAATCCCAGAAGATATTCATTGTTGGATTTATCAGTTTTACTAAGTCACACTGTTGTTCCATGCTGGATTACAAGGTTTATGAAAGGGATCCGTGACCCCCACAGGCTTAAACAAGCCCTGTGTCCAGTGTGTTCGTTTATTTGGTAATTAGTTCAATTGTAAATCTGTTCGTGAATTTGCACAACAAAGTGCAAAATAAGTCTTTTCATTGTACTTGTGGATCTTTCTTAGTGGTCCAAAATCTAGTTTTTGAGACTTTTGAGAATAGGTGTATATTTGGGTATGGAGAAGAGGACATGCTCCTACCAATATCAAAGTGCTGTTGAATTGTCCCAACCAATACTTTACATATGTCAAAAGCGCTTGTCATTCAAATTCAGCACAGCGTAACCAGTAAGACATACGCTGGATTGAAAGGTTTGGGTGTTTACTGCAGAAATGGGCCACTACGTTAGGGGCAGCTGACTATCTTTACCTGCCATCACTCACATCAAAACAAGACTTTTCAAGGATTTTCACAAAGTTCGACTCGGACTCCTGACAAGCCAGTCTTTTCTGCTTCAAAGAGATATGGTTCTCTGAGGATGCAGCAGATTGCCATCTGGATGGTTTTTACATCAAACACTTTGACAATGACACAAGGAAAACACAGAAGTCGATTTGGGGCGGGCTCTGTCTGTATAGCTGCCAACAAAAAGCATCAAACTTCATGGTGAGTGAGACTGAGGCTACATCCACACTTATAGTATTAAATGAAAACGATCTCCGTCCACACGGCATTTCAACACAGTTTTTGAAACGATCTCCATCCATACTAGCAAGCCTGAAAACGAATATGGCTATTCACGTACACTGGACATGCAGGTCCTTGCTTTGCTCTAGCTCTCTGTCTCACACACATAAAATGTACTTTAAAATGAATGCTTACACATAAAAGTTTACTAGATTATGGGTCAATAGGAAAGGAAAGTCCTCTGTTTTGTGTCCGTCCTCCTCAAAGCGGATAACCGTGACGTCAGACGTCCACTCAGTAGGTCTGACAACGCCGCTGGTCACGCCGCTCACTAATCGCTCCAATAACAGCTGCTTCCGCCGCAAAAATCCAGACTTTAACTGGACAACAGCTGCTAGTAAAAACAACAAGGTCAGCAACGCCTGTAATCAGTTGTCCTTGTTAAATTAACCTGGTAGTCGATCAATAATCAAGGCTGTTGTTTGTGATTTTCCGGGAAAATGTCACATGATAGGGGCGTGACGAATCAGGGAAGGACACGTTGTGACTGCTAAGAACCAATCAAGTAGCAAACACGTGTTTCTACGTCATCGTTTTCAAACTTATGCGTTCACGTCGTCCATACTACTAGGAGACTCCGGAGTTTTCAAACTTATCTGTCCTATGGAGCGTTTTCAAACTTATCCGTTTTCAGTGCCCTGATACTCTGGCCTGGTGTGGACGCTCAGTGTAAACGTAGCAAAAGATATGTGTTTTCAAATGGAAACGTAGTAGTGTGAACATGGCCTGAGTGCTGTAACTATAAACTGATACTGTGTCATTTAGACTGCACTATTCACCCCAAGAGTTCTCCCAGACAACCATGATTTTGGTGTATGTACCCGGGTCTGATTTCATACTAGCTGCTAACTCCCACTAGAAACAGAATATACTGGATGCTCTATATCATATCTATAGGCTTTGCCCTCTAAGAGCTGATGATATTTGGTTCATTCGCGCTTACATGCACAGCTGTGAGAAGTTTTTTTAAGCCCTGCACTGGCCCCTTCATGTCTGCACTTGTTACATATATTAGCCGTGCAACCATAGTTCTGCTCCAATTTTTCTTCGAGAAGTCAACAATTGGAAATAGTAGAGATCAAGATAATGTTGGGGTCTAGCAATGTGTGTATTGGCTACCGGATCGGCTATCTTGCCGCTGGACCTTCCTCCCAGCAGTGAAAGCTGCCTCAGTGCTCTCTACATTGGGCCAGCTAGCGGCTAACCCCCGCAGGCCGCTAGTTGGTTATACGCTCGCTTGCCTACGGAAGAGATGCGGCCCCAAGCGGAGGCTTTCACGACGCTTCACATTGAAGCAGCTGGGCAGACCATCAGGATTCACTGCCGACAGATGAGCTGACAGGCGCAAGGCTCTCCCCACGGAGCTAGCCACGAACATTGGGTGACGGCTTCGCATCATTGCTGTAAGAGCAAGTGGCTGGCCAACCTGGTCCAACCCAACCACCCAGTCAAGCGATGAAGTGTTTCTGATGAAGGTGTTTTCTCTCTGTGTTACCTGTTTAACATTGCCTGTCTCCGCCCCTCCCTCTCCTCCACTACCACTGAAACACTAATCCACGCCTTCATCACCTCTCGACTGGACTACTGCAACAGCATCCTGTACGGCTCACCAACCAAAATCATCAACAACCTACAATACATCCAGAACTCAGCTGCCCGTCTGCTCTCCCACTCCACCAGAGACCACATCACCCCAGTCCTTCAGAACCTCCACTGGCTCCCCATACAGCAAAGAATCCAGTTCAAGATTCTCCTCATCACATACAAAGCCCTTCACAACCTCGCCCCTTCATACCTTTAGACCTCCTGCATCGACATGCTCCCAAACTGCAACCTCAGATCCAACGCTGCCAACCTCCTTACCCCCCCTACTCTGTCCAAGCATCAGACCTGGGGGGACAGGGCCTTCTCCATCGCTGCCCCCTCCCTCTGGAACTCCCTCCCCCAACACCTCAGACATTCTCCGTCACTTGCCACTTTCAAAACTGCACATAAAACTCAACTATTTAAATCTGCTTTTAACCTGTGATGCTATTATGTATGTTTTTGTTTTGTCTCTTCCTGTTATAATATCGTCTTTCTGTCTTGTTTATATTGTAATTGTTTATTTTGTTTCTGTTTTTACCATGTAAAATGCCTTTGCAGTACCTTTAAAGTGCTATACAAATAAAATGTATTAATATTAACAAACACCTGCACAGTGTAAAGGCCTGAGGGGCAGGGTAGTGGCTGGAACCTACATTCCAGCCAGAAGGCTCCACCCACTCCTTCAGGAGAGCATTGAGAGCAGGTGTGGGAAGAGACACACCTGATCCTGATCTCCTCATCAGGGAGGTGAACAAAAGATAAGGAGGGAAACGGAGCAGGGGAGTCATGAGACGAGAGGAGAAGCCGCTTGATGAAGAAGATTAAGCCCGGTAAGTCGGCTAGCGGCCCGGCTGATATAGTTTAATTTGTGCAGTTTTAAAAATCAGCCCGGAGGCCTTCAGAATTTCAATCTCTTTACAGTTTAAGTAAATGGGGACGATATTGTTGATTGTCATAGTCTTCAACCAATCAGATCTTTAGTTTGACATGTTGGGCGTGTTCTCTGACCTGTCAGAGCTTCTAGGTGGCCTACAAGTACGTCAGCATTAGCATGACTGTTGTGAAACTAGCTAGCAGAACATTTTTATGAGGATCAACATTATGATTATCGTATTTGACTTGTGTCTTATTGCTGCTCTGCAAGTCTACCGTATAGTAGACATTGCTGCTGTTTTATTGTTCTACTGTTTTTCAGAATCAGAATCAGAATCGTTTATTTGCCAAAGTATGTTGCACATACAAGTAATTTGACTAGGTGGATGGTGCATAACATTAAACAATCATGTTATGCACAGAAAGTTCTGCTTCCTGTTGCTCTTCATGTTCCCCGTGCTGGGAGGAGGCTTTTTAATTATATTATATGTATTCATTTTCTTATTACACGACTCAAATTCCTGTGTGGTGTAATGCGGTAGTAACATGAAACTTGGCCCAAAGACTTGAAATGATGTGCAAGTGCTTCTCAAGAAATATGACTCCGATCGGCCACCTGGTGGCACTGTAATAACTCCTCAAAACATGATTGCGGAACATTTCTGTTTTATTGCACTAAGTTAATCACAAGTTCTCAAAAGCCTGTTTACATTTTATTCAGTTTTCAAGAGATTGACCAATGGACTTGAAAAGGGCGAGGCTCAGCCCAAAACTAGTTCAAAGTCAACAACCGCTGTTGACTACCTGGTTCAACTAATGTTGAACCAGGTATGGTAAACTACTTTGAAGTCGCTCAATACTGGAACACAAGTGTGTGCCACTAGATCCGATCATGGGCCTACTGCTAATCTAGCTGTAAATCAATGACAGTTTGTCGCCATCACCAAACCTTCAGGGTGTTTTGAATTAAGCTGTTGAAACATCTTCCCAACAGACACATGACTGGGTGGACTTTGAGTGCTCAAACTGGCTGCATACATTGGGATGATGAAACAAGGGTGTGATTGGTCTCATTCCTTTAGACAGAATGAAATCAGCTGACGTGACTTCGCTCAACTTTGTGAAGCCTGAAACTCACTTGCTGCGGCTTTGATTTTGGCAGTTGAGCTGCTTCCTTCTGTTGAGTGAAAAGAGCTGGAACCAGGACTGACCGCTTGTAGCTGTATCTTTGATGTTGTTGCTGTCTTTATGGCGCCGTCTTTATGGCTATATACTTAGTTCTATGATTGGAATAAAATGGTGAGAGAATGAAGAAGAATGAAATACATGAGAGGCACAAACTGGGGCATCCCTAATACTAAATCTAATCTTTCCTTCTGGACATAATCTGCAAAATGGTTCAATATGAAAACAATTCCCAGGAGTCTGGGCCATGGTCTAAGTGCAGGAAAAATACTTTTCCACTTCCAATTGTTTAGCTTTACTAAGTCATACTGTTGTCCATATGGAAAGTGTGGACATTCTCTACCTGCAGCAGACAAGCATTTAATTACTGGAGTTGCATGAATGACAACACAACTCAAACTGGTGGAGCCTATTATTTAATATCCAGTGGTGTCACATTCAGACATCTTCAGTATGGCGGAGCGTCTGAAGAGATGCAACTCAGGTCAGGTCAGTCTTACAGTGAGACATCTGTCTGTTTTCAACCATTTACTAAAGAAAAAGAGAAATAGACATCTGGACGATCAACGCATAATAATCATGATCAGTTTATAATCATAAGATATGCAACTTGTTTAGAGAGGTTTTGCATATTTTAGCTTTGTATTGCTAGTGGAAGAGTGCAAATATAAAGTGTCTAAAATAAGAATAAGGTGTAAAATAAGGTGATCCAAATTGACTACAATTGACAAGACATGCACAAAAGATGCACTGAAAAACATCATCTATGTTACTATGTACTATGAACTGATCTCACTCTACAGTTATGTCCAAACTGCTGCCCCTTCACACTAAAAGCATTCAGCTAAAATGCAGTCCATGGATTTTTAAAACACATTTGCCAAATCAAGTCCTGAGTAAGGATGAGACACTGCATTGCTTACTGTAGTGGATGACCATGATATAAACTTCAAAGATCCAAAACTCAATCCTGTTAAGCTATGGACCGCCTGTACTTATTCTCCATTGCAGTTGTTGGCAGATCTTCAATGAATGGAATAGAGTGAATTAGTAGCAGTGTTGCTGCTCATAGGGGACCTCTCTACTCTCAGAGCTGCCTTTATCCTCTCATTATTTACAGAGCCTGTCTTCCTGATGGAGCTGGGAGCCGAGGACGCTGACCAACTAGAAGGTGAAGACAGCTGAAAACGTTCAGCAGCAGCAGGAATGGTAAATTACTTTTCTGTTGTTACATAGCAGTAGGGAGATCTTCCAATTACATTTGGCCTTTGGCCTTTGACAACAACAATCATTGCTCTAGTTTCCTCGGTCACAATACTCACTTTCTATTTGTGGCAGGGAAGCTGACCTCTGATCTCCCTACTGAGGATAGGTCAGAGATGTATTGGCCATAAAGAGGTGATAACAGCCTGTTTATCCCAGTGGCCTAGATGTGGTACTGCAACAAACACATCACCTGTGTCCCAACGACTAAAGAAGTCTACTTGGAACAGGGCAACGGGACAGAAGGGGACACGAAAGAGACAATAATGCACAGGTGCAGTGGGCGACTGTGGCTCAGTGGTAGAGCAGGGTCGTCCTTAAATCAGCAGCCATGTAGTGTTAAAGAGCTTTTAGTGGTCGGAAGACTAGAAAAGAGTCCATTTACCACAAGAAACCAGAAGGAGACTAAACTTTTTGGTCAAATCGACTGGATCCTAGTGTGACGCCTCATAGTGCCCAGTGTCAAAGCACACTTAGACAACCCGGCCAGCTCGGACCCACCTCCAGTAAAGGGGGCAGTGGGCTGGGTCGATCCCACAAGTCTAAGGGGTCAGAGAGCTGTGTGTCCATTCATTAACGCTATCATCAGCTTGATGTCAAAAGTGATCCTCACCTGGTACAGTGGCTTTGAATTACATACCTATTCCCCATTGTGACCGTTGTTATGTTTCTATGTATCAGCTCCCATTGGTTAACCATGAGATGTCTGGTACTATTACCAGTATGGCCTGACACTTTTATACTTAACATACAGCTCTGGCTCTTTTACATCTGGGTTCACAAATACTAGATTTCCCATGCTATAGTGTAACACTGCTTTAGCCTTTGCTTTACAGAGACAAAATTAATATTTCACATAACCACAAGAGGTCGCTTGTCAGGAAAAAGTAAGCATATTTTTTTTTATTGTTAAACTGCAAACTGTTGTCTTCTTCTGGTGAGGATAGTCTCAAACAAGGTGCTCATGGGGAATGTGTTCCTAATTTAGAGAAACACTAGCACTAAATATTGTAGCAGGCATTACCTCCATGCTATTTCGGTCATGTCCAATGAATGTGTTGTAACATATTGTTCATTCTGTACACATGACATCTATCACACTTCTGTTCATCCTGGGAGAGGGATCCCTCCTCTGTTGCTCTCCCTAAGGTTTCTTCCCTTTTCTCCCCGTTAAAGGTTTTTTTGGGGGGGGAGTTCTTCCTGTTCCGATGTGAGGGTCAAAGGTCAGAGGATGTCACATGTGTACAGATTGTAAAGCCCTCTGAGGAGAATTTGTGATTTGTGGGCTGTACAAAATAAATTGACTTGAACATTGAATTGAATTGCTCTTATTCCTTGACAGTGATTGTCAAGATATTGCAATGCATTTGACAATTGTATTATGCTATCTAAAGATGAAGAATGTGACATTTTGCAAGCACCTTCATGTTCTTGTTATCTACAGAGGCTGTGTTCCAGAGCTGAGAGCTCAGTAATTACAGTTAAAAATAATCCTGCTGGAGCAAAAAAGAGTCACACTTCAAAACGTGTGTCACTTGGCTGCACAGCAGCAGCAGAGAGAACACACTGACCTGGGAGAGAGGCAGACCGAGGTACGCAGAAAACATAAGCCATGACACACACCTCAGGCAACGAGCTGACTCCCATCCACAGCTATGTGAAATGAGAAGGGAAGACATTACAGAAAACGTGAAAGAAATGAACCCTAATGAAAACTATTAGATAACTGAAATGACATCCAACTAACAGGAAATCTATTTCTACAAGTTGCTTCAGCGGTACCGTTGAACCGGACATCTGACTATACATATGTGTGTCCTTTGCATGTCTGAAGAAACATTCATCTGATTTACTTCAGACTTGGCGGGTGTATTGATGGGGACACAAGGGAATCCTACGTCAATTCAAATTTGGTGCAGTTTTGACACATTACATGTTCAATATTAATAAACTTTGTACTGAGTCAAGCCCACTTTCCGCAGCGGGGCTTTACAGACTGCAGTTCTTCGGCATTGATCAGACTGCCATCTCAAATCCATCTGTCCGGACGCTCTGGATGCTCAAACTGCAGTTCAAAGTGCTGAGTAGAGTCCATGATGCTAGCAGAGCACTATGGAGAACAAGGGAAGAGAAGTCTTTCACTCTGCTTTCACTTTCTGCTGCTTCCCCCTCACAATGATTACATTCCTCCTACCAGTGCTGTCATGTTGCGGCGCAGAGCTCCTCTATCGCACCAGCACCGCAACTTGACAGCGCGTTGTTTCTAAGGCGAATGCTTCCTCATTAGAAAGACGGTCATCATCATAGCTTTGTAGTTACAGAGGCCTACGTCGTTACCACAGAATCCCATGCAGATAGGTTGGTGATGTCTGAACACACAAATCTTATCACTAGCAAATAACAGTGCTGACGGTCTGTGTCAGAGATCGGATTTGCCTGCTGTCTGGACGTAGCCATTGACTGCGGTTACCTTTGGCTGTTAGATGTACTAACGTTACAACCAGACTCTCCTTCACTTCCCTGGAGTCAGTGAGCAATGAGTGGTGGGTTCCCAGCAACAATGCAAGCAGCCTTTCTGGTGGTCGAACAATCAGCCTACTCCAAACGGGCACTATTGTTCCAAGCGGCCACCCGCTCCTCAGAACGGGCACTGCACTAGTGGTAAGACAAAACAGAAGGAGTTATAACTGTATAATAGTAGAGTTGAAGCAGGACGTGGGTCAGCTCTGGGGAACGGGGCAGAGCACAGGCTTGTTGTCATATCTCATAGATGTTTTATTCTGTCGCTCTAATTGTTCATGACTTAATCAATCAATTTGTTCATAATGATCATTGTTTTCTGTGTACATTTTAATAAGTGTTTTTTTCAAATCCTAATTATTAAATACCACTTTATTGGGGTCATGGAAACCTCAGTCAAAAGCACACAAATGCTTGTTAGCCATGCGTCTTAATCTAAAATGTGACTCACACTAGTCCGTCATTCTGAAGGACACAGACAAAGACGCAGCATACACTCACTAAATACTAAAATGATAATGAAGAAATACATTAAGATTTGGTTGAGACGGTTGTTTCTTACCTACTTTCACCCCTGCATGCAAGTCATTAGGATTCATCCTCTGGGAACCGTGACTATCTGAACCAAACTTAATGGTAATTCATCCAATAGCAGTTGTTGCAGATATTTGGAAATATCAAACACAAGATGCACACACACAGACACACACAGACACACACAGACATATATATACATATATATAATGTCTGTGTGTGTGTGTGTGTAGCCTTCATTCTGTGTAATTCCAGGGAATAGAAGCTGAAGTGTTTGCTGCTGAGAGGAAATCCCAGCTTCTATTCCTCAGCAAGGTGCTGCAGAAAAGAAAAGCAGTTTTCGGTTAAAATGCTGAAATATCAGGGATTCGACCAGGTCTCTTTTTAGCTAATCTTTCACGTGTGAGAACAGTTTGGAGAGCAGCTGAAATGAGTCATGGTAGTCTGTACACAGTTCAAAGCAGCTTGGAAGATTCCGTAGGCTGTTGTGCTGAAGATCTACCAGGAGAAACATTTCTAGGGAAATATGCTTGTTTTCCGTCCAACCCAAAGTTACAGTTACAGTGCTGTGAAAAAGTATTTGCCCCCTTCCTGGTTTCTTATTATATAGTAAATACAAAATGCAGATTTTAAATGATTAAATTCATTAAGGGAGAAAAGCTATCCAAACCTACTTGGCCATATGTGAAAAAGTAATTGCCCCCTAAACCTAATAACTGGTTTTACCACCCTTGGGGGCAACAATTCCAATCCAGCGTTTGCGATAACTGACGAGTCTTTCACGTCGCTGTGGAGGAGTTCTGGCCCACTGTTATTTGCAGAATTGTTTTAATTCAGCCACATTGGATGGTTTTGGAGCAGAAACCGCTTGTTGAAGGTCATGGCACAGCATCTCAATCAGATTTAAGTCCAGACTTTGACTAGGCCACTCCAGAACATTCATTTTGCTTTTTTGAGCCATTCAGAGGTGGACTTGCTGGTGTGTTTCAGATCATTGTCCTGCTGCACAACACAAGTGCGCTTGAGTTTGAGGTCACGAACTGATGGCTCGACATTCTCCTTCAGGATCTTCTGGTAGAGAGCAGAATTCAGGGTTCCATCAATTAAGGCAAGTCGTCCAGGTCCTGAAGCTGCAAAGCAGCCCCAGACCATCACACTACCACCACCATGTTTGACTGTTGGTATGATGTTGTTTTTATGACATGCTGTGTCAGTTTTACGCCAGATGTAACGGGACGCACACCTTCCAAAAAGTTCAACTTTTGTCTCGTGAGTCCACAGAATATTTGCCAAAAAGTCTCGGGAATCATCAAGATGTTTTTTGACAAATGTGAGACGAGCCTTTGTGTTCTTTTTGGTCAGCAGTGGCTTTCGCCTTAGAACTCTCCCATGGGTGCTATGTCTGCCCAATCTCTTTCTTATTGTTGAATCATGAACACTGACTGCCTGCAGTTCTTCAGATGTTGTTCTGGGGTCTTTCCAGACTGATTCATGTCAATTACTTTGTTTCTCATCTGTTCTTGAATTTCTTTACATTGCCGCATGATGTGTTGCTTTTTGAGATCTTTCATCCTCCTTCACTTTGTCAGACAGGTTCTATTTAAGTGATTTCTTGATTCAACGGGTCTGTCAGTAATCAGGCCTGGGTGTGGCTAGTGAAATTGAACTCAGCTTTCCAAAAAATGCTGGTGCTGCAGAGTTGGGTAATCAACTTTCACATCATACACATTAATTATATCAATTGTTGATACAAACATAGTGACTGGTGCAGGTTTAAGTCTCTCCCAGGGACTTAACTGGAGGGATCGTGTTTTTGTGTTCACAGTGAGTCACACTAACCTTTCTGTGAACCAGTGTGAATATTGAAGTAGGCCAAAAAGCCTGGTGTCAAACCCACAAGATCTCAAAATTGAGAAAAGCAATACATGACATTCAGAGCATTAACATATCATCAAATGACTATTGTCTATGATAAGAGCTAGAGGAGTAATGTCTACCCGAACAGAGAATGAAGTCTCTCTCCCTCTGTGTGTGTTGTACTCACAGCTTCTCCTTGCTTTGTTCATGTAGCCGGCCAGCCAAATGCTTTTAGTGCATGTTAGTACACGTGAGCGTGCCCCACAGGTTAGCTCACAGCCGCTGCTCTGCACTGCTCTCTCACAGCAGTTACAGCTGATACATCCTGACCTCTTGGAAGCGTAACGTCCACCCTCCAGCTCCCCCTCAGGTTAACACTGTTAGCTTTGTCCGAATGCCGTTTTGAAGCCTCGAGTTCGGCGTTTGGGCCGTTGCCACCTTGACTTTTTGCAACCAGTGAAAGGAAGTGACCATATTTGGGCTGAGGAGGAGTGACGTAGAGACGGTGTATACGGCTCTGGTCGTGTCAGCGACCTGTCAATCACTGTGTAGCCCCGCCCTAAAGCACCCCCTGCTTTATGGTCTGTGTGACTCTAAATGGAGCATAATGTACTAAATGAACATCATGCTGTATTGAAGAAGACTGTAAACTAGAGATTGAGACCATAAACTCATGTTTACAATGTTTACTGAGGGAATAAATCAATAGACTTCTATACAATCTCTCTCAATTCTCTTCCCCTCTTACCACATGCGGTTCTCAGTCCTCTTTGTCTCTGTCATTTTCTCATTCCAAAATGTATTGAAGAAAGATAGATGTAACCATTTCCTAAATCCACAACATGTTTTCATCTAACACAAATTCAGCTTTAATCCATATTTGTTAGCAGCCTTTTGAAAACTATTGTTTCACTGCAGTCAAGAATTTAAGTTACCTGTACCCACATGCTTTAATGTTAGCAATCTAACAGCACCATTTATAGAACCACAATACAAAAAGATCACATTTCCCTCTTTCTTTAAAGTGATAATCATCACATATATGCCAGTCAACATCATCATATGAGCAAATTAGATCCATCCTCATTTGCATTTTGTGTGGGGTTTGTTGAGGATATTATAAACAGCTGACATGACACCTTATGTACGTAAGGAGTGATTGTTTCTCCAGAGGAATCTCCTCCAGTATGCTAGGAAATATGAATATATAAATTGAGTTTGGTCTGACCCAGTATCTAATTTGTACTTAAACAGGTTTTGTTGAGGCAGGTTGTATTTTAATACCTTTAAGCCATCCAAATGTGAGTGTGCTGTCTGCTACTGAATGGGAAGTGGGATATTTGGGTCCATGTTGGACTGCTTTTAAGAAGTGGGCTTTTAAATTCAAGAATGAGAAGGGCCTTCGGTCATGGTGCAAAGGTCAGTCATTCATTCATCTTCGTCCGCTTATCCGGGATCGGGTCGCGGGGGCAACAGCTCCAGCAGGGGACCCCAAACTTCCCTTTCCCGGGCCACATCAGCCAGCTCTGACTGGGGGATCCCGAGGCGCTCCCAGACCAGTTTGGAGATATAGTCCCTCCACCTGGTCCTGGGCCTCCCTCGGGGTCTCCTCCCAGCTGGTCGTACCTGGAACACCTCCCTAGGGAGGCGCCCAGGTGGCATCCTCACCAGTTGCCCGAACCACCTCAACTGGCTCCGTTCCACGCAAAGAAGCAGCGGCTCTACTCAGAGTCCCTCACGGATGACCGAACTTCTCACCCTATCTCTAAGGGAGATGCCAGCCACCCTCCTGAGGAAACCCATTTCGGCCGCTTGTACCCGCGATCTAATTCTTTCGGTCATGACCCAGTCCACATGACCATAGGTGAGGGTAGGAACAAAGATTGCCCGGTAGATAGAGAGCTTTGCCCTGCGGCTCAGCTCTCTTTTCGTCACAACGGTGCGGTAAAGCGACTGCAATACCGCCCCAGCTGCTCCGATTCTCCGGCCAATCTCACGTTCCATTGTTCCCTCCATTGTGGTGCAAAGGTTTCTTGTATTATTAGGTTCTTGGTAATTCTACGACTAATTTGTTTTTATCTGCCTAAAAAGGAACCACATTCAGTTGTTGTCAGTTGTATCCAATTCTTTTTTTTCTATTGATATCCTTTAGCTTACGTCGTCTTCTGAATGTAACCAAGTCCATATGGTTCGGAACTGTGATGCAAGATAATATTTTGGAAATTGTAGAGATTTAAACCACCTTTTGCTGCATGGTCAGTTTGGCTCTTGAGGGTTTCTTGCACAATAAAAGAATATCAATGTCTTGTTTAGGTCTAAACGAATGTCTACAGAGACTTTAAAAGGACTGCGGAGGAAAACAATATTTACGTATTTAGGTAAGATATTCATCTTTATTGAATTTAAGTCCATCCATCTTTTTAGATCAAGTTTGGTTTTATCCAGTAGTTCATTGTAATTTTCTGTGTATACTTTATCAAATAATGTCCCGACCCAGATTCCTAGATTTTTCAATCCATTGGGTGACCATTTTAAAGGTAAATGGTGAATGGTAAATGGACTTGTATTTGTACTTTTGTGGCAAATGAGTTTTCCACCACCGTGGATTAATAACTCAAATCTATATCTCCTTTCTAGTCTTCTGACTACTCAAAGTGCTTTAACACTACATGTCATTAACACAAATGCATACACTGATTACAGGGACTACCATGCCACCTGCCCATCAGAACTCTAACTAACTATTCATAACCATTCATAAACCAGTCCACAGGAGCAATTTGGGATTAAGGGTCCTGCCCAAGCACAGGTTGACATGGACTATCTGAGCCGGGGACGACCCGCCGATTCTCTGATTGAAGCCACAGACGCTGCAAAAAAGCTGAGTTGATCTGCCTGGTATGGGTATCATACATGCACATCAAAATGGCAGTATCTCACTTTAAGTGACATTTTGCCTATTGCCTGACTATGTGCTATATTGTGTCAGACATTTTAGTAGTGGTGGAAATTAATGAGATCTAATGGTACCTGCCAATGGCCAAGTTGGAAAGCAAGGGTGAATCTGGACGTCCTGGTTGGCCTCCTCGTTCCTGGTAATACATTGTTATGTAATTAATCTACTGCTTGGCAAACCTCTGCTACCGCTATATCAGCTTCAAGGTTGTTGTTGTTTTTTGTTTGTGTTTAATTTGCCATTTTCAGATTATGAAAAAAATCTTTACAACTATATTGTCAGAGTTGTGGTCAAATTGATATAGGGTTCATTAAAACGTTTACATCTACTGTTGATATCTCCCTCCTCTGTTTGGGTCTCCTGGATTAATTGATCAGTTTCTTGTCTCTTAATATGCCATGCAAGCAGTTTGGTTGTCTTATCTCCAAATTCATAATAATAATATGCTGTCCATTCTATTGCTGCTTCTGCTTTATTCATGCATAGATTTGTGTAAATAGGATGTTTCTGGTTTAATGAGTTGAGGATGTCAAGCTTTGGGGTTTTGCAATGTATCAGTTCACATTCTCTAATTACTTTCTTTAGTTCAACGAGCATTCTCTTTTTTCACACCTCTCATGTATGCTTTGAGAGATTCCCAAATAAGCTAAATGTGACACGGTATTCAAGTTGGTTAGTACAACAATGTCTAAATGGGCATTTATAAATGTTATGAAGGCTAAGAACACGTCAATTCAAAAATATATATTTTGTGGGGTAGAGAAAAATGAATAAACTGTGTGGATGGATTTTACACCATATGTCACAGAATCCCAGGTCATATAATACTGATTGAATTGTTTTTTAATTGTTCAAAAAACATTTGTGAAGCCATTTCATTCTTTTTCCATTTTATTTAATTAAAAGTTCAAATTGTTGTTCATCCAACCCAGTCTGTACGTTGCAGGGGAGACAGTGGCTCAATGGTAGAGCAGTTCAAACCGCGGCTCCACTAGTCCATGTCGCTGTGTCCTTGGGCAAGATACTTAACCCCAAATTGCTCCCGTAGCTGTGCCTACTGTGTGAATGTTAGTTAGTTCTGATGGGCAGGTGGCACCTTGCATGGTAGCCCTGTCATCAGTGTATGAATGGGTGAATGATGTCATGTAGAAAAAACATTGCTTTGAGTGGTCTGAAGACTAGAAAACAGATATACAAGTACAGTCCATTTGTGTAATTTTAAGGTTCTGACAGGTTTGTTTCCTGAATCATACCAATCTGCATTTTGCCTCTAAAGGTAAGATATTTTCTTCCATTTGATTGGTTGGTTGAGGCCTTTAACATTCCCTAAAACTGATACGTTTAATAGGAGATGTTCGGTGAATGCAAAAGGGACATATTTGTGTAGTCCCTTATTAATCTTCCGAAGGCACAGCCTTCAGGAGCAATTTGAGGCTCAATGGACATTTTGACAAGCCCACGTTTAAGGCATTTATAATATATATATATTATTTTTTAGCTTTGGAGCTAGTTAATGCTACGGGGACCACAAATACCGGGTGTCTACAATTAGTAAACAAAAAACGGGACCCTCTGTGAATCAGCTGTCACATTTGCCTTAACATCTCACCTCCCCATCCGACTGTGTCAGCTGCGCCCTCAGAGCTGGAAGGAAGAATTTCTTTATGACATGAAGACTCCGACCTGTGACCTGGACCCTATCCCTTCCACTTTAGTCATGGCTTGTCTCCCGGCCCTCTGCCCACTCCTCCTCTCTCATCAACTCCTCCCTGTCTACTGGCTCCGTCCCTCTTGCCCTCAAACTCGCCTCTGTCACAACCATCCTCAAAAAGCCTGGCCTGGACCTTGACATCCGCAACAACTACAGACCCATCTCCAGTCTCTCTTTTCTGTCTAAAATACTGGAATGTGTTGGAGAAATTTATCATACCGTTCTCTTAGTTAACTTGTATTGCTTAAAACCTGCAGAAATGCAGACGAGGCCAACCAGACTAATTGAAATTATCTCATGTCAAAGGTGTTTTAGAATTTCTTTCTTTCTGTAGTGTTATCCTTATGTCACCACCTAACCCTCTTCCCACCAAAAGGCTGAGGACATGGCCTTGGTGGGTGCATCGGCAGACAGAGGAGGACGACATCTGCCAAAGGGGGGTGAAGGGAGAGGAGACGAGATAATGTGTATATATACTATGTTTTGTCTATTCATTGTTGTTAGACCTCCGAACCATCCGTGGGGAAAGAGCTCTATCCATTCAGCTGAATTATTACAAACTGTCTGTTCATTAAATATGTTTTAATACTTTGAGAAGTTCGTCGTCTGGTTGTTTTCTCACAGGGAAGTTAAAAAGGTTTTTTTCCACTACAGAACGCTGTTGCCCATCAACTCCAAACCCAACTGGACTCCAAACCAACTGTATGAACCATTTCAATCTGGATTCAGATCTCATCACAGCACAGAAACTGCCCTAATCAAAGTCATTAACGACTTCCTCTGTTCCGATGAGGACCACTCCACACATGTCCGTAACCTTGGTATAATTTTTTATCAAACCCTCTACTTTGAACACCACATCAATCACATCTCAAAAACATTGCCCGTCTACGCCCCTCCCTCTCCTCAGCCGCGGAGACTCTCAGCCACGCCTTCGGACCTGGGGGGACAGGGCTTTCTCCATTGCTGCCCCCTCCCTCTGGAACACTCTCTCCCAGGACCTCAGACATTCTCCGTCACTCACCACTTTCAAAACTTCACTTAAAACTCATCTATTTACATCTGCTTTTAACCTGTGATGCTATTATGTATGTTTTTGTTCCTCACTGTTATGTCATCTCTTTTGTTTCTGTTGTAATCACTTTTAATGTTTCTGTTTTTACCATGTAAAGTGCCTTTGAGTACATAAGCGCTATACAAACAAAATGTAAAAAATGTATAGTATAGTATAGTCTTGGGGCTATATCCGACCGAGGGCGAAACATCCGACCGGGGCTGATATATCCGATCAAGGGTGAAACATCCGACCAACCCACACATATAATTTACTTTGTTTTGTTTCTATATATGTTTGGTTACACGTGTAGCAGGGCACCTTTGTAAATAAAACACCTTTTTGTTATCCAGACATAGTCTCTTGTGTTGTTTCTGCCTCCTATCACTTCAGAAGCCACTCTAGTCAGGCTTCACCACACAGGTGATATATCCGACCGAGGGTGAAACATCCGACCAGGGCTGATATATCCGACCGAGGGCGAAACATTCGACTGCCCTCGTCTCGCTGCAGGAATTCATGTGGCGTATAAATGACACTGCGGTCGCGCCAGCGATGAAACTGGACACCCTAAGAGGTCTCGATTACTTGAAATCAAGAACCATACAACACAGGGACTTCACCTACAGGAACGTTTTGGTCTGTCACCAGCCGGATTGAAAGCCCTTACCCTTTGCTTTCAAGATCAGTGACTGTGGCACCTCCAGCAACTTCTCTACCCCAGATCAGCCGCAGGATAACCGGACTAACATGGCTCCCGAAGTGCTGTGGTGCATGAACGCAGCCACCGGGAGCGACATATTCAGTTGATTCTGTGTGATGTGGGAGATACACAGCCGCTCCCCTTTGATTCAATATAACAAAGGACCTGTCAGGGGGGTTACTGTAAAAAGACGTACGCTGACAATCTATCCAACTTGGTCGGGGTCTACAACCCCGAGAAGCATGAAACGTTCAAGCTTGGCTACATAAAAGCGATGAATGCTCGACTTGTACACGCAAAACACAAAGACAGAAGACCTAGTGTGCAGGCGATACAGAGGACATTACATTACATTACAGTCATTTAGCAGACGCTTTTATCCAAAGCGGCGAATCCTCCTGATATTGTGGAGCAGGAATTTGCAGGAGTGTGTAAGAGGAGCCTCGAATCCATGGGCTGCGACATATCGGACAAGGCCTTTGTCTCTATGGGAGTGCTTTGCATTACACTTTCCCTCAAGAGAGGTGGTCTCCTTCCCAACTGTTGAACTTGCCTCGATACCAGAGTTTGAGTCTGGAAATAGATGAGGCACTGGTGCCCCCTGAACACCTATCCATACCGTTGTCCGTACAGGTAGGGGAGTATAGGACAACCAATATCATAGTCGGTGATGATTGTATTCCCACCGGACTCCGTGAGATGGTGGCAGAAAGATCAGCATCGGGATCCCCCATTACAGTGATCAAGTCCAACTCAAAAGTGTACTACGGAATAGACTTTATCAGGTTGGCTCCCGATTACATTGAACCTTACCAGTGGTACTCGAAGAAGGTGAAAGAGCTCAAAAGTTTGAACAATAGCAATTACAATCAACGCAAGGGTGGTACCATCGACAACCCTGGCCAGGTCAGGTGCTCGAAGATGGCTCAAGGGGTCTACGACAATCACGGGGAGGGTACTTCCACGGCGGTCTGTAAGAAACAAGGTCGGGTTCCTCCTCAAAGTTCAGTCACCAATCTGACACAGACACCCAACAAGGATGAAAAGCTTCTTTCCGTCCAACCCAATGAGGCTTATCACACGGGTGGAAAAAGTGCAGTTGGAGGAGGGGATACCCAAATTCGACATTTTTTGGAAAAATCAGTCACAGAGGCGCTGCGGTTTAGTTAGTCAAAGTGCCTGTCTAGTAAACAGGAGATCCTTGGTTCAAATCCCAGCAGTGCCTCTCCAGGGTAGTGTAGACTTCAACTTTTTACTCTCATATTGGAGAAACGGTTTAACATTTTTGAAACAGACTTTCACAGAGCCTCTGTGGCTTAGTTGGTCAAAGTGCCTGCCTTGTAAACAGGAGATCCTGAGTTCATATCCCAGCAGTGCCTGCGTCAAAAAAGTGTAAGATTCAACTTTATGATTTCATATTTGTGAATATGAACGAAGGTTCATCATCTTTGGAAAAAGTAGTCACAGAGGCGCTGTGGCTTAGTTGATCAAAGTGCCTGTCTAGTAAACAAGAGATCCTTGGTCAAATCCCAGCAGTGTCTTTGCCAAAGCAGTTTTGGCTTCAACTTTATGATTTCTTATTTGTGAATATGAACGAAGGTTAAAATTTTTTGGAAAAATCACTCACAGAGGCGCTGTGGCTTAGTTGGTCAAAGTTCCTGTTTCGTAATCAGAACATCTTGGGTTCAAATCCCAGCAGTGCCTCTCCAGGATTGTGTTGACTTAATCCTTTTGCTCTCATATTCGAGAAAATTAACGACGATTTAAATTTTTTTAAACAGAACTTAGCAGAGGCGCTGTGGCTTAGTTGGTCAAAGTGCCTGTCTAGTGAACAGGAGATCCTGGGTTCAAATCCTAGCAGTGCCTCTACAGGGTAGTGTTGACTTAATGTTTTTGCTCTCATATTGGAGAAAATTAACGACGATTTATAATTTTTGAAAAAGACAGTAAAGGAGGCGCTGTGGCTTAGTTGGTCAAAGTACCTGTCTAGTAAACAGGAGATCCTGGGTTCAAATCCAAGCATTGTCTTTGAAGAAGCAGTGTAGGTTTCAACTTTATTTTAACGGTTGCCAATATGAACTAAAGTTAAAAATGTGTGGAGAACACAGTGAGAGAGGCGCTGTGGCTTAGTTGGTCAAAGTGCCTGTCTAGTGAACAGGAGATCCTGGGTTCAAATCCCAGCAGTCCCTCTCCAGGGTAGTCTTGACTTCAACTCTTTGCTCTCATATTGGAGAAAATTAACGACGGTTTAACATTTTTTAAACAGACCTTGACAGAGGCACTGTGGCTTAGTTGGTCAAAGTGCCTGTTTCGTAAACAGGAGATCCTGGGTTAAAATCCCAGCAGTTCCTCTCCAGGATTGTGTTGACTTAATCCTTTTGCTCTTATATTGGAGAAAATGAACGACGGTTTAACATTTTTAAAACAGACCATAACAGAGGCGGTGTGGCTTAGTTGGTCAAAGTTACTGTCTAGTAAACTGGAGATCCTGGGTCCAAATCCCAGCAGTCCCTCTCCATGGTAGTGTTGACTTCAACTTTTTACTCTCATATTGGAGAAAATTAACGACGGTTATGGTTATCCTGAGGAGTTACAACGATAAGGAAATTGTTTGTTTCAAAGAGAATGTGATTGTTCTCTTGTAAAGTATGACCCAAATGCAACTTCTTATATTTGCTTGGCCCCGGAACGGATTGTGTAAGTGCTCTAAGGGGAATGGTGTGTTCATCTTCCAGTATGCCCAGTTCTTCGAACAATCCAAGCAAGTGTTGTACTGGACCCCTTCGGACCTACCCAACTCGGTCTACATCTTCCTATTGCAAGTCTTTCTCACGCTCAAGACTGCATTAGACATGAAACTGTTGCCCACGTACATGACGGAATGGAAGGATGTCCTGATAGGCAAAGGCATGGTAATGATAGACATTGTCGCTTATCTCAGCAGAAACTTCAACAAGCCCCCTTCCTCCATGTCCGGGGATCAATGTGATCACTTGGTCAGTCTCTGTACTACTATCGTGGGAAGACACTTGCCAGATTCCAATCTGTGTAAATGGCTTCAGAAGCTGAGCTCAGGCACATTGACCTCCATCATGCTGACCAAGTCGATCGAGTGGTTGAGAAACTTTGATCTGTATGAAAGGGCGACCCCGTCCCTGTTGAGCCTAGAGGGGAACTATTTCACCTTCAGGGATTACACGTCCGAAATACCCAACTGGCTGACACATTTGGGTGAAGACGAACCGCGTGAGAGCAGTGGTCCCAAACTGCTGGTGTACGGAGACCCGAAGCCTTTCAGAGGCAACCAGACTGCAGAGGATATGGGTGATACTAAGTTGAGCATACTGACCAGGAATTTAGTGCTCAGGATGAGAGTCAAGATGTTTGGATCCTCCAGGGTCGAAGTGACCGCGCTGGATTGCACTTAGAGTTTGACAAAGGTGACTCTCAGAGACACCGCATTGTCTGGGATTACCAGCATAGATCAACTGGATCGGTCTAGGTACAGACCAACGGTAACTGTTTCACACACAACGTGGTCTCTCATACCGATTCCCAATGGGCCCCTGTCATAATGTTCACAAAGTTTAAAAGAAGTGGACCTCTGGAGAAGTTCAGTCTCGAATATTACAAGATGGCAATCCTCGTAGTTCAGTTGACCAAACAGGGACATGTGAGATCCCTTGAAGAACTGTTCCTGAGCGTGGCAACGTTCAGGGTGACATCACACAAGTGTATCCATCACACCCGCACCACATGCACACGGGTTTATAAAGCTTAACGTTGTTAACATTTCACACATACTCGTTGAAGTTGAACTAGTCTGTTGGTTGTCCTCGAGAGTTCACAACCATGCGAGGTCTGATCAATTATGGGAGCTATTGCAGCATCAACAGCATGGTCCAGTGCCTGTGCGGGACACGTGAGCTACAGGATCTCATTCGGGACATTGATGAACACCATTGTGATCCTACAAAGAACATGGTGGCTGGGAGGCTCAAGCGGCTCATCTACGAAATGACCGAAAACAGCTACGGACCGTGTGACCCGAGTTTTCTCGTAGACTCGATGAGCAGATACAAGGGATTCTCCTTCGATGTTCAGGAGGACTCGGACCTCGTCTTTTGAATGCATCCTCAACGCCCAGATGCCGGAGGGCCCACTAAAAAGATCGGACAACTGTGGAACATCAAGATGGAGAAACGTATACGCTGCCGCGGTTGCAACGCTGTCGAATATACACTCGATTACGCAAACACAATTCCCGTGTACATGGAAGACGATCTCCCTAAAGAGCTGCGGGAATACATCAAATTTGAGAACACTCTGACACACAAAAAATTCGGCCGAAAAAAATGACAAAGGTTTCGTCATTACCCTCGGTTTTGTGTATAAGGCTCGAACGGGTTAAAAACATTGGCCGAGATACCGCTCACATAGTCAAGATAGAGCAACGTTTCACGTTCCCCGAGACTCTGGATCTGAAAGACGTCATGAAAGAACCCGAAGCAGTCTTCGATGCTCTATACGAGCTGTACGCTGTTGTAGCCCAGAGTGGTACTCACTACTGTGGACATTAAACAGCTTATGTGCGGGGAGAGGACAGTTGGTATCTTCTAGACTATACTCAGGTATGGTTGTGCTCCTGGGAGGACGTCAAGACAACCTACGAAGCGGGATCTAACTTCTATGATAGGGTAGCTTACATGCTCATGTACTGCAGGAAAAACAGATATTGAACCTCTTGTGACAATACAGCTCTGTACAATAATACTACTGTTGGTCATGTTTTTTTTGTATACTGTCTCTCTGAAGTAATAAAAGCGCAAGAAATGTGCATTGTTTCGCGTGGTCATATCGATGATGACAACATGCATACAGGATAACATTCAGAAAAGAGACAATACAATCAAAGAATATTTATCTACGTAATTTTATTAGATCGTAAGGCTGGGTTTCAACCAGTTGTCACACAGGGTATCCACATTCTGCTGTTGTGTCACACCAATCACTTCTTAATAAAATAATTATCCAGAGTATTAAGAACAACCTGTGGTTCCACTGCTCTATGATCTGGATTTGAATACGTAGATGACAGTACTACAGATGAGCAAAGTTCTTCTAACTGAGACACATGCACATTGTTGGCCAAACCCTCTAAATATCGGATCACAGACACGCTGTGGGGCCCACGTACAGACTGCTTCCTTTTCACCACATGAGAAGACATGACGGATTTCACATAGAAAACATAAACTCGTTATCACCAGAGTCTGTTTCAAGGTCGCTACACCCTGTCCTTTCAGGTGTGTTCTCTGTCGTCCAGGCTTTAGGCTTGACTGGGTGGCTCGAGTGAGTCTCTCTTCTGCTTATCCGTTCCTCTGCAGGGGCCCACTCTTCCTCTCCGTTAGATGGATTTTGAATGTTGTCAGTGGCAGGGGATCCAGCTTGACTGGTCAAGTTTGTAGCCTCTCCACTTATCTTTCACAGTTGGGACTGTGAAACACCAGGACTCTGGTGTGTAGACTGCGGGCGGTTGCTGGGTTTGTCCTCCTGTTGCTCGAGGAACCTCCCAGGTTCAGCTGTCTTTTGGCGTTCCTGACTGAGGGTATTGACAGGTCTACCCTGAGTCTTCTGGGTTCAAACCTCCTCCTCTGAATTGGTCTCAATGATGGGAGATCAAGTGCCCTTTATCTTGGAAGTGATCCTCTTTATACCTTGCCTCAGTGTCTCCTCCCCTTTGTAGTCATCACTTTCTGGGTCTGAGAGCTTGCCTTTGTACAGAGGAGACTCCCGCTTTGGGGTGTGTTTGTTCTCAACAGGCTTTACTATTTCTTTGTCACACCTCTTGGTAGACTTGTCCTTGTGTTTTTTTTTTAGCAGTGTTAGCTTCACTGTCAAATGGCTGGACAGAGGTCTCTTTAACCAAATAAACACTCTTGTTACGGTTCTTCCCCTCACTCTTTTTGGACTGTGAGTTATTTTGTAATTGACGCGCTTTACATACGGTTTGATCAACCCCTCCAGTGCGCTCTTATAACCCACAATGTCTTTCACCCCACTAGAGGCAGGCTCAGGGGAGTACTCCTCGGACTGTGAATGTGACACGCTCTTACACTTGCGGTCCCGATTAACATTCCTCTTATACTTAGCCTCTTTGGCCCTACGCTGCGCACAGAATGTCTCATCATCCTCCTCCTCTTTGCTACTGTTGTCGTCCTCGATGGGCCCGTTGTCCAGAAGTCGTCGCTGTAATCGTAGTCGTCAACACTTTCGTTTTCCTCGCCAAATTGGTGTTGTCCAGGACGATTCTTAGTATTTCCAGTGTGACAAAGAGGTAGAACATAGAGGTGGTGTCACAGGCGTGGGACGCAGCGTACCTTGTGGGTCCACCAAGGGTTATCGCCGTGGCATTTCACGCAGCGCTGCCCTGTTGTTGCACGTAAGAAGCGGAGGACAAAGTTATTTCTCTGTTTTTTGAGAGGAAGGTCCGCCTTTGGACTTGAGAGGGGTCAACCTCACAATCGTCTTCTTCTTCTTCTTGGTCTTCTTCGTGGTCATGCGAAGGTGATTCATGATGCACTGGGTTGTAGTCTTCTTCTTCTTCTCCTCCTTTTTCTTCTCCTTCTTCTTCCTCTTCTTCTTATTTTCCTTCTTCTTCGGACACATCTTCTTCCACGTGGTCTTACGGATCACAGTAGTCCTGCTGGTCAATTGAGAAAAGCTGTTTGAGTACCTGTTTGACAGTGAAACGCACAGTCAGGACGTGGCTACCTGGGAGATGACCACAACCACCACATGTCTGTACATGTAGAGAAGATGACATTAGTTATGTTATGTTTTTGGTTGTGTTTTCCCCAAGGACACAATGATTAAATTGCGGAATTGCTCACTTTTGGTTGTTCCATGTAGGAACGGTCAGCTCCTTTTCAGTGTCTTTCAAGTTGAACGTTATGGTGTAGGGGTGGGCGCTGGTGGCTTTTTTTTGCTGGTAAAGAAAGTGTCACAGGGTTCTTTGCACAAATGCTCCGGAGAAACGGAGAGACTATGGGGAGATAAATCCAGAATAAATCCACATGCACAAATGTGTGCTGTGGACATGTGCATGTCCACAGCACACATTTCATCAGTACATCATGGCATGTCATACTTTCTTTCACTTTGACAGTTCTTTACACTTTTGAGCCACTGTCCTGGAGGAATTTCACATTAAAAGCCTGCCAGGTAAAGTATGGGTTATGTTTCTAGCTGCTGAAAGGCTTTTAATGTGAAACATTTGTGTAACAAGTGTTGAGCTTTATTGACAGTTGCTCAACACCAATCAGAAGTACGGCAAAGTAGAACTAAGGGTGGAGTGGAAAAAGACAAGAAAGGAGGGAGGAAAAGTGAAGATGAAGCAGAAGACAAGGAGAAAGATGAGGAGAAAAACAGAAGCATGGAAGGAGAGAAGAGGAGTCGGAAGGAGAGGAAAGAAGGACTAATAGGTAATCATAATCATAACTGTAAGACACACACAATCAAACAGGAAGCTCAAACACCTTGCTAACCCTTAGTGTTATCACAGCTGTGTAGAAAAAGAAACACAGTGTTAATACTGCTACATGTGCTGTGTGCTGTCATTTTATTGGCACATAGAGAGAGATAGCGTAGCGGAGAGAGACTCTAAGGCGCTTTGACCCATCAGGACAAGGGGAGAGAGATAGTGAGTGCGAGATGTAAGGGGAGATATCGGGGAGAATCAAAGGTGGGTCACTTTGACCCCCCAGGACAACGGGAGTGCGAGATGTAAGGGGAGAGAGATAACATAGCGGGTAGACTCCAAGGTGGGTCGCTTTGACCTCCCAGGACAACAGAAGGGTTAAAGGATGATTCCAGTTTATTGCAACTTGGGTGTTGTTTCCATCTGTTACGACAACATTGTAGTCACCAAAGTAAAAGCTGAGCTCTAGGATCATGCAGACATTGCTAAAACAGTATGATGGGCCAAGAAAGAGGAGCAGGCGATCAGACAGGCTTTAACAAACGAGCCTGGGCAGATTATCCAGATTATATTATAACCCCTTCAATTGGAGGTCAAACTGGTGGTAAACACACCTTAATTTGTATCATAGTCCCTCATTGCACTACAGTAAGTACAATAGGCCAAAGTTTAAGCAGGAAATGAGTCTGTAAACTGTGATGGATATTCACAATAGACCGTACACCCGAGGGTCCCCCATTTGGACGCAGAGTACATCAAAACTTAGAGAGTTTTGTGTTAAAAGTAACTGGCAGAGAACCCACGAAGAACGAATATAATGATGTTATAGTTCTGCAGAAACCTCAGCGTCCTGGGAACAACATGAACTAGGTCACTTCTACATGAGACAAACACATCTCCCATCAGCCAAGCAAACAAATAACAAAATATCATAAATCATACTCGATATGACTGGGACAGACCGGAGAAAACGGCTGCTACACTCCGTTAGCAACGTGCTACCTACAAACATGCAGCATGAAAAAGCACGAGCGCCTGACGGAGATTACGGACATAGTTTCCATTTCTCTCCCCGGTAAACCATCGCAGAGATATTCAGCTTCGAACACAAAAAGTCACACAGCTTTCATCGAATATTGTACTTACTTTTGGTCGAATCTCAGCGAAAAAATGGAATATCTCCGTACTTCCACTTCATGTTTGTCCAGCTGCTGGTGCTCCGTGTGAATCCGTTCGATTCGTGTCTCTCCGACACTCCTCGGATTCTTGAGAGGGTTGGAAGCTCAGCAAATCAGATTTCAGAGCTGGACCTTTTTGAGCTTTATTGGCTAATAGTGCTGTCAATCATCTAGCTTTCAATTCCAGGCAATTCTATTGGCTCCTACGGTTCGAAGGATGTCTCAATGGTGAAAATCGGAGAAGGGGGGGCTGAGATACAGCCCTGAACAGAGAGTCTGAAGCAGTATTTGACCTTAAACTAAATAACTAAAAAGGGCATAGAAAGAGCTTAAAACACTCAAAAAAGGTCCAATCTTCGGTCTATTGATTCAATGAACATCATGAGTGATACATAGAAGTGATATAGAGTGTTTTTGAATTTAAAAAATACTTTTTTATTCAAATATTGGAATATTTGATCAGTTTTCTAATTTGAAATGCTCTATATTTCATAAATGTTTCACGGTATCTATGTATAGCTGTGTATATAGAGCCTATATCAGTTGTTCTAAGAGCCCAGCATATTAAAAGTCTTGGATACCCATACTTTCCAAAAAACAATACTCTAAAAGTGCTGTTTTTCAAGATCGAGCTTTTGAGTTTTCCAAGTTCTGCTGTGTTCCATCCTTATCTTATGTGAACCAGTAACATGTATTCTGATAGTTCCATGATTTTTCTCATCTCAAAAATATATAAAAAATTGTTTTTATTTTTTTTATTTTTTTATTTTTTTATTTTTTTTTATACAATTAATTAGGTATTTCTTATCTTTATTCGAGCTGAGGCCTGCAAATAGGCCTCGTTTTTAAAATAATAATTCCATGTTCGCCTTTGTTTTCTCCTCCAAACTGGGGGAATGTTTCCCACCAGCCGGACTGACTCACGTCAGTTCACAAATCTCAGCTATTAATTCTAATATACTTATTTATTTACAACTTCATGAATAAACAGCTATCCTTTGAGAGCCATACGCATTGTCTAAATTGCGATTTAGCAGTTCTAAATTAACAAAGCCCTGAGTACCCTTGTTTATCTGGAAGCATAATTCATGACACACATGGACGGTGAGGAAGGAACCACTCTGCTACATGCATTGTCTGTGGTTTTGCTCCAACAGCAGCAATATGTCCTGCTGCAATTGGCAATTTTGAAACAAAGTCCCAACTAATGAGTCGGTATTAGCGATGGAGCTTGTGCTGGTAGGTGGCAAACAGAGAACAAGGCAACAGACTGCTGTCAATCTGCTGCACAGGAAGAGATGCAGAGCACAGAGGAGCAGTGGGAGAGGAGACAGCCGAGGAGGTGGTTTGTTTTCTCTGTCACATAGGTGCCGTCAGGAAGCAATCACACACACAGACACACACAAACACATGTTATTAGTTTGTAGCAAGTGTGTATATGTGTTCAGTTGCGTGATGCATGTTCATTTCTGCTGTGGGTGACACAATGATAACCAAAAGAGTATGCCATCAACATTTTATGTGCATAACGTCATGACACTTAATGAAACCGAGCAGAGTAAAAGGTTTTCAAATAAAGTTTATTTTTGTATATTACAAGTTTCCTGATATGTATGTTTGAATATACAATCGAGGCATTGTCTAATGCTAATTTAGGAGAAATCTACAGAAGCAAATATAAAGGATAGTAAAATACCTAAATGTGCATTTTGGATGTTTTTTATGAATGCAAAATAACCCCAAATCTCAAAATTGACTAGTGCATGAAAACAACAATGTTTTTGCTGAGATGTCTGTCTAACTACTGCTCAAATGTAGCAGAACTAGAGATATTCTATATATTATTATTCTTTGTCAAAACCTTGTGCCTACATTACCCACAGTGCAACTCAACTGCCGACCAACCGCGAGGTATGCTAGTAGCAGCTAATTCATCCCGGAGCCCCTAGCCTCAAGCAGACATGAGGAGGTGTGGTTAACTCACTACTTTCTAGTTCAAACCAACCATCCCCTCTGTTAGGAAGACTGGAGGTGTTAGGACATTATCATGACCTCACATGAGACAGCTGTGGGGAGCACTACATCAGTGAAACAGCAAGGACCCTGACCAAAAGACTGAATCAACAGAAACAGATGTCAACTGACAGTGAACGCCAGAACAAAAGCTCAAGATGTCACAGGTCATCGACCAGGAGTCAGGGGAGAAAGAAAGAGGACACTCACATTTGAAACCAAAGACCATCTTTCAACAGACGCACGGCTTTCTGACTCTTATCTGAATCTGGGTTGTGGTGGCCACAGGCTCAGCAGCCCTCCAACCTTCTCCCTTGCCATGTCCTCCAGCTCCGCTTCCTAGGCCTGCTGGGATATATAGTCCCTCTGGCATGTTTAGCCTCTGCCACTAGGTCTCCCAGTCGGGCACGGCTCCTTTTAATATGAAGCAGCAGCATCAGTTCTACTCTCAGCTCCTTCCACATATCTCAGCACCTCAGCCTGTCCCTGAGGGTGAGACAGACACCCTGCATAAGAAACGCATCCCACCACTTGTATCTAATTCTGTTGGTCACTTGGAGCTCATGACCTCTGTGAGGGTAGGAATGTTGGTCAACTAAAGTATATAACACTACTAGCTCCCTCTTCTCCATGACAGTACAAGTTCCTTGTTACTGTCGTCATCATTATAGTGCTATTAATTCTCAAACAATTGGCAAGTTGTGGGGGGCACAATAAATAAACAAAAGAATTGGCATCATATTTAAATAGTTTTCTGCCAAAATACTGAATGTTGCAATACAATATACTCTCATAGTGACTATAACGTTGAGGTGACGTTTAAATTAACTTTATTTAAACGTACACTAAAATGTTAACAGCTAGGGTTAACACCAACAGCCCACAGTTACTCTGAAATGGAGACATAGAAAGGCTTTGGGTGTCGCAGAAATGATTGAGGGAGCTAACTTGGTTGTAGACTGATATTTCAGTGATAACGTCTCCTGCTGTGCACGTTGGTGGACTTTCAGTCAGGTTGAGATCTTTAGTGTATGTTAACCGGTCGGTCGGTGACCGGTTTTAATGTGTGTAACATGTAATGTCTAAATTGCATTTAGGATAAACTCAACCAGATGTGTGATACTGTCTTTTCTCCTCTCTCTCAGGTCAACTTGGAGTTCATGCATAAAATAACTGTTCCTCTTGGACAACTGGACAGATACACTGATGACCTGATGAAGGTTTTCCACGCCAAAGGACAACCTGCTGGACAGAACATCAACACCATAATAGCACTGACATCTCAAGTGAGTGTGTGGTTTCTTTGTTGTTGTCTTTTTTACGGGGCGGGGGTTGCTGGCTGTTTTAGTTTAAAATAAATACTAAATATAATTAACCTAAAATGAAGCATTTACCAACTCTAAAATTTTAATTTTTGGGGGTGGGATCTTGTTGGTATGCTTGTTTCAGAATGAAGACATAAACGAGGAGCCTAAGTGTCTACCTCAATGAAGACATGGAGACACTCGTCAAAGAATGGATGGTAGCTGTCTGTCAACCTAGTCTTGTTTCATTATAAACTTGTTACAAATATATTTACAGATTAAACTATGCAGCTATCAGTGTGGACTATAATTCATTTTACAAGCCAAATGAGAAACTTGCAAGCTGTAAATGACCCCTTGTAACGGATGGAAATTATGGAACATAATCACGACACACTCAAACCATTATGCTGATCTCATACTCAGTGCGGACAGGGAAGTAATGAGTTATTTCTGACAGATTAAAACCGTGACACCTACAGTACACTTGTAATAGATCCTCCAAGTTTGATCAGTCAGCTCCTTCCCCATCATGAGAATAAGTGCTTCAGTGGGAGTGTGTTCCTCCAATGAATGAAGCGGATCTGGACCAGTTGTGAAAATAAAAATATATATATATAATATAAAAATATTTTTATGAATGCACAACACACGTTGGTTTGAGATTCATTAATGATGCTCTTTCCCAGCCCTCTTGCTTCCAAATTGGTGGGACTACTTTCTTTCCTACAACTGCCACTGTGTCACTACGTAGCTGAAATGACAACTGTAGATTTGTTTATACACGTGTTTGGAGGTAGTTCTAGGAACAAAAAGTAGTTCCACCATTTTTGGAAGGAAGACGGCTGTAAAGGGCGTCTAATGATTCAGTGACAAACGTGTGTTGTTGAGAATAATGAAAAACAAATTTGGGTCGCTGCTTCAAATTCTGTTTGCTGGTCAAAGCTGACTGTGGATCAGTATTTGTGACTCTTGAAGGATCATGATGCATGTAGATTGGTTTGAAGGCTTGCAGGTTTACATAATGTAAGTAGCCTACCACTAGGCATCGATGGTCATTTTATGAAAACTGTCCAACGTATGCATAAGGGCTGGCTGGACATTTTTCTAAACTGATAAATGATTTATGATCTTCCTGGGGTTTTTTGTGTGACGTTTTGAAAAATGTTCCATTATTTTTCATACAGTATATAAAGATAACACAAAAAGTAAAGAAATTTGTGTTTGGTAGATTATTTCTCTGTTGTAACAATGCTTCTTGGCAACATATCTTATGCCGTTGGAAAGTCTGTTTATTTCCCTTTTAAATGGTGCCACATTTGTAAGGAGCATGCATTTGTGGGATGAGCAGCAGAGCTGAGTATGTGGATTGCGCCCATGACAAATTTGCCAAATCTTCTCTGCCAATGCCAAACAGTTTATTCTGCCATTGACTCTTGTTTGGTGTTGTTTGGTGGATTGGATGATTGAAGTCTGAAGGAACAAGACATATTGGCAATTTAACAATTTATTCATTTAACAAACAGGAGCCTCAGTAGCGTGTGGAAGAACCATACACAGCCACAACAGCCTGGAACCTCCTCCTCATGCTGGTCACCAGCCTGGTCACCCACTGCTGCTGTGGGATGGCATCTCATTCTTCAAAAAGCATTTGTCGCAAGTCAGCCAACGTGGTTGTGTTGGTCACTCTGACACGAACAGCACGCCCAAGCTGATCCCACAAGTGTTCGATGGGGTTGAGGTCAGGACTGCTGGCAGGCCATTCCATCCTCTCATCTTCTCCACTCCCAGGTTCTGGAGGTAGTCTCTGATGAACCCCGCTCTGTAGGCATTGGCAGAGAAGATTTGGCAGATTTGGAAGATTTGTTTGTTAAAACTATATATATATATATATATATATATATATATATATATATATATATATATATATATATATCTGAAGTGTCAGTTTGCAAAACAGTGTGCCTTAAGAATTTTTAATATCACAATGTGGTCAACATTTCCAAAAATGGATGTCGCCATGTTGGTTTACCTGTCTAGATGTCTATTGTGGCAAAACAAGTACATTTTTTTGAAATAGAGAACTTTGAATTTGAAACAAATTTAATTTATTTATGGTAAATGCATGAACTTGTATAATTTTTTTTTTTTATTTGAAATATGTGGATATACATTTTAAAACACATTGGGTGTATTAGTATTATTACATACATTTCATTCTTACTTGTTTCAACTATGTTTGCCTAGCTAATGTACATCACATTAAGTTTATTAGTTTGTTTGTTAAAACTATGTAATCCAAATGGATGAAAATTGTATACGCAATTAAAATAAATAAATCTTAAATAGTAGGCCTAAATATTTCTTTGAGTGTTCTAATCTCATCTTTTAGTCTCATCCTCTTATCCCTCCCCCCATCCCTTTTTCCCTCCACCTTCTTATGTGTACTTCACCTCCCTCTTTGCTCTCTTTATCTTCACACTCTATCGTTCCCCTTCGTTTTGTTCCCTGCTTCCATTTCTATGCTTTAACCTAACCCAGTCATGTCAAACTCAAGGCCCGCGGGGCGGATCCGGCCCGCCACGTCATTTTATGTGGCCATTTTTTTTCATTTTTACAAAAAATTAAAAGTTAGAATTGAAAATAAAAATATTCCCATCTTCAAAATTATGAGACAGCATGTTGTCTGTGTGCCAACATTAAATCTATCACAACAGGTGGACAGGAGAGGCAACAGCCCATAAAGTGGTTTTCCAACAATGATCGACAAATAATCCCGAAATGTCCACGAAGACACAAATTGATGCAGAGGGAAGAACATTTTATGAAAGATGGGAAAGCGAATACATGTTTGTGCTTCAAGCTTCAAACCGGTCTGTCTTCTGTGCTATGAGGCCGTGTCGGTGATGAAGGAATATAATTGACGTCGGCCTTTTGACACCAAACACGGAGCTAAATTTAGCCTCCAAGAAAAACATAAAATTGTCCAAGAATTAAAAGGCAGACTGCAATCGCAGCAGAATATATTTACAAAAGCTACAGCCTAGTGCATGCTTCAAGGTATGTGAGCAGGTGAGCTCTGAACAGATACAGACTTTAAAATGTCAGTTTGTGAAGAAACACCAACAGACCGAGTTCAGGAACTAGCAGACAATCTAACAACACAGCTAGCTAAGAGATGAGCAGGTACTCGTCTTCTTCATCAGCTGTTGATGAAAGCACAGAGAACACGGACACATCATACATCATACATCATAAATCTATCAGTGTTTATAAGAGGCTGAAGGCAGACCTGACCGTCAGTGAGGAGCTCTTGGATGTAGCTCCCATGAACGGGACGACGACGGGGTCATCAGTGATGCAGAGAGAGGACAAAAATAGCTTTGAACATGTAATAACTTGTGTTTGATGATATTTGTCTTTGTTATTTTGTTTAAAAGTTTGATCTTTGATAGAGTAATGTAAGTTTCTTAACCCTAAATTAAAATGATGTATGTCATAATAACAGAAATGTGCTTTAATATATTTTTACATTTATATAACTGCATGTACAATCTTTTTACACTTGAATAAACAATAATCAAAGCAGAGAACGTTATTTAACAAAATGTTAGGGAGTAGTTACAGTTATACAGTCTTACAGTTACAACCGGCCCTTTGAGGGCCACCATGATGCTGATGTGGCCCGAGGTGAAAATGAGTTTGACACCTCTGCCCTAACCCTTCAGTACGGAGGATTACCCATGGGGCCCTGTTTAGTAGCATCCAAACCTTTCATTTTGACTTTTATTTACCGAGGGATGAGTGTGTTCAGATGAGCCTCCGGAGAAGTTCCTTTTGTGTTTCACCCTCTACTCACCCTGGCTAACTGAGCACAAAGGCTCTTTTCTTCATTCAGAGACACATCAACACGTCAACATGGGAGCTGCCCAGTGCAGCCAGTCAGTGGCGTCGCCAGGTCATTTTGCCGGAGCTTAAGCCCCGGATGTTTTGAGTGTTGCCCCAAATTGAATTTTAAATGTAAGTCTGTGAAGGTCAACAAAAAACGTAAAATGTGTGGATACGCGATTGTGTTAGTGCGACTGTAAAAATAAATCCAGGTCTCTAAACCAAAGTGTGTGTGTGGGGGTCTGACGGTCATCAACACACAGTGGGAGGAGAAGAGAAGGAAGTTCAGGCTGAGAATGCAGTATGATTTATAATATACTGTATATGAATAGCATAACATTACATTATGTTACTTACACAGTGGAGAGGTAGAGACAGCAGCAGATCCACTGTATCTGAGAACTGTGTGAGGGAAAGAAAAGCCTTTTAGTAGTTCGATAACCTAACGTAACAGAGGTGGAAGAAATACTTAGATCAGTATTTAAGGAAAAGTAGCAATACTGCAATGTAAAGTTACAAGTAAAAGTACAAAAAAGTATTATTATCAAAATATACTAAAAGAACCAAAAGTAAAAGTACTGATTATGCAGAATAATGTATATTCTATTATTGATTTTAATCATTGATGCATTATTATATTCATCACTTTAATGTTGCAGCTGGTGAAGGTGCAGCTAATTTGAATGACTTGTATTCTGCTGGGTAGTTAACTCTGTAATAACATATCCCCATATTTTGTATTAGTAATCAGAATCTGTAAAGTAACTAAAGTTGTCACATACATGTAGTTCAGTAAAAAGTACAACATCTCAATTACTTCAACATGATACCTAAGTACAGTAGTTTAGTTGAGTGTACTTGTTACATTCCTCCACTGTTAAGGTAAATACATTTAATAACAGTTTTTGAGGTGCTGTAAGAGTGAAAAAGCATCTAATCAGAACTTGTTTATCAAAAGGAGTTTGTCTACAGAGATCCGGACTGAGTCCTGAATGTCCTCAAATCCTGGAGACGCCCTTATAGCCAGTGTTTTACTGTGTGAGACAAAAGTACCTAGTAAAGGAGTGTACCTATGATAAAAATCAAGCATTACAATAATCTGGTCAGCAGCGAGATGAGGGTTATAATAAGGGATTGATCAGCAACCAGGATATCATGCTATATATTGTACAGTAAAGACTAAAAGTTGTTTGTGGTGGAAAAAAAAAAAATTCAATATTACCGAGTGAGTCCTATAATACTGAATACTGAAACAAGAAACATTGAGGAAAGAAGTTTGTCTTTAAAGTATTCATTCTCTGGCCAGAGAAGGCTTCACCGTCAAACAGACTGCAGGTCAGTCTGCAGAGGAATCAGCCCAGCATCCAGTGTCTTTCCTGCTCTCTCAGCACACAGGGTGGGGGAACATCAGGCATTTACATTATCGCAATTGATCAGCAGTTTCAAGCTCCCCATTGATCCCTCCAGTCACCCCCTTCCTCTTCTGAGCCTCGTCACACAAAGACATGTGTCTTTATTACCGTTGGTTACCCCTGGCAACACTCTCTGGTTAAACTGCACCCCCATTGAGTTACTCCTTATCAAAGCCATACCCCATATTACCGTACACAATCATATGTCACATATATAGTTTTGTTAGTGAGTAAGGCACATAAACTACGTCACAGTAGAAATGTACTAGCACAGGGACACACTGATTAAATGATAAATATAGTTACTTTTGGTGTTACTTTTCAGGTCAATTTCGCCCAATGAATTACCAAAAGATAATCACTATGAATTCTAAAACAATCTGATTTTGGAGAGTTGCATGCAATAGTTGCAGAAATGAGTGTTGTGGAGTAGGTGGACCCAAATGCACGCTCACACAGCAGGTTTAAATCCAGCCAAGGATTTTATTTAAAAAAAAAACAAGTTCGAAACAGAAAAACACAAACAAAAACTATACCACCGTGTCCAGCGAACCGAAGTCGGGAGGGAAGAACAGTCAAAAAGGGTTAGAGGCATCTTCCTCCTAAAAACAGACAATCTGGACTCACGTGGCACGAAAATCCAGACAGGTAACCGGACGGACTGACGGCGTGTCGGAGGAAAGCTGAGGTATTTAAGTCAGCTGGAGCTGATCATCCGAATTACCCACAGCTGAGCCCAAGGAGAAGTGGTCGAGGGCGGAACCCGGGGATGAAAACTGTAGGCTTACAAAAACAAAACATAAGCACATGGCCCTCAAAAACAAACAAGACAGGGGAAGAACAGAGGAGCACCCACTGGGAGCATACAGGAAAACCTAACAGTACCCCCCCCTCAACGGGAGCCTCTTGGCGAACCACCTGGTTTGCCGGGGTTCTGCTGGTGGAAGTGTGTGGAACACAACGTCGATCCGCCACTCTCTTGTTCTGCTCCGCCGTGCGAAGCAGCGCGGCCCGAGTCTCTCTCCACATACGCCTACAACGACGGGCATTACTCTGACCCACAGGAGGCGACGACTCCATGAGGAGGGATTGGATGCGGTCACGCACCTGAGGATGGCCTCGAGCTCCTGGTTCAGCCTCTCCGTTTGGCCATTAGTTTGTGGGTGAAATCCTGAGGAGAGGCTGGCCGTGGCGCCGAGGGTGTGACAGAATGCCTTCCATAATTGGGATGAGAACTGCGGACCCCGGTCCGAAACTATGTCTGCAGGGATGCCATGAAGCCCAACGACATGTTGGACTAGCAGGTCGGCGGTCTCACGGGCTGATGGAAGCTTGGGCAGGGGGATGAAGTGAGCAGCCTTCGAGAACCGGTCCACCACAGTTAGAATAACGGTGTTGCCGTCTGATGGCGAGAAGCCAGTGACGAAATCCATAGCGATATGGGACCACGGGCGTTGGGGAACAGGGAGTGGTCGTAGTAACCCCATGGGGGGGTCGGTGCGAGGCCTTGTTGCGGACGCACGTAGTGCAGGCCAGCACAAACGTACGGGTCTCCTCCTCAAGGGAAGGCCACCAAAAGGTGCGGCGGAGCCAGTTTATAATCCGGCGGATGCCGGGGTGACCAGAGAGGCGGGACTCGTGGGCCCACCGCAGGACTCGGGACCGGACAGCCGGAGGAACAAACAGGCGATTTGGGGGGCCCCCTCCAGGGTCAGGTTGGGTGTGCTGAGCCTCACGTACCACCCTCTCGATCTCCCAGGTAACAGCACCGAGCACGTACGAGGCAGGTAGGATGGTGTCGGGAGTGAGGTCTCCCTCGTCCGGGGCAAACTGACGGGAGAGTGCGTCTGGCTTGGTGTTCTTGTGCCCTGGCCGATAGGTGATGGTGAAATTGAAACGGGCAAAGAACAAGGCCCAGCGGGCCTGGCGGGAATTGAGGCGTCTAGCCGTATGGATATATTCCAGGTTCCTGTGGTCGGTCCACATGACAAAAGGGAAGGCCGATCCCTCCAACCAGTGCCTCCACTCCTCCAAGGCTAATTTGACGGCCAACAGTTCTCGGTTGCCTACGTCGTAGTTTCTCTGCGCCGGGGAAAGTCTACGGGAGAAGAAGGCACATGGGTGGAGCTTGGAGTCAGAAGCTGACCGCTGGGAAAGTACGGCTCCAACTCCGGTGTCCGAGGCGTCCACCTCGACGACAAACTGGCGGGTCTCGTCTGGGTGGACCAGTATAGGAGCCGAGGCAAACCGCTCCTTGAGGGAACGAAAAGCCTTGTCGGCCTTTTTTGGTCCATGAAAAAAAGCACCTTGGAAGAGGTGAGTCGTGGCAGCGGTTCTGCCGTCCGGCTGTAGTCCCGGATGAACCGTCGGTAAAAATTAGCGAACCCCAGAAACTGCTGGAGCTTTCTTCGTGAGGTGGGGACCGGCCATTCCGTCACTGCCTTGACCTTCTTGGGGTCCTTTCTCACCTGACCCTCAATGAGGAACTGAACAGAGGTGACGTGGAACTCGCCCTTCTCAGCCTTAATGAAGAGCTGATTCTCCAACAGGCGTTGCAGAACCTGGCGGACATGGAGAGTGTGTTCCTGGGGATTCGGGGAGTAGATAAGGATGTCGTCAATGTAAACAAACATGAAACGGTTGAGGAAGTCGCGGAGAACGTCGTTTACCAGGGCCTGGAAAACGGCAGGGGCATTGGTTAATCCAAACGGCATCACCAGGTACTCAAAGTGTCCCAAAGGTGTGTTAAAGGCTGTCTTCCATTCGTCCCCCTCGCGAATCCGAACCAGATGATACGCGTTGCGGAGGTCCAGTTTTGTGAAGATCTTGGCCCCAGCTAAGGATTCAAAAACAGAGGCAATAAGAGGTAACGGGTACTTGTTCTTAATAGTAATTTGATTCAAACCTCTGTAATCGATGCAGGGGCGGAGGCTCTTATCCTTCTTGGAGACGAAGAAAAATCCCGCCCCCAGAGGTGAAGATGAGGGACGTATGATTCCTGCGGCGACTGAGTCAGTTATATACATTTCTCCATAGATTTGCGTTCTGGCCGGGAGAGGTTATATAACAGACTGGTGGGAAGTGGGGCGCCCGGAAGCAGGTCAATGGCACAGTCGTAGGGGCGATGAGGAGGAAGTGAAAGAGCCCGCCCCTTGCTGAAAACCTCTCCTAAATCCATATATTCCCGGGGCACAGCGGAGAGGCTAGGAGTGGTGTCAGGTCTCCTGGGGGGAAGTGTTTGACAGGGGACTGCAGATCTGAGGCAGCGGGAGTGACAGGTGGAACTCCAGCCGGTGATTCTACCCCCAGCCCAATCAATCTGTGGATTATGATCCCTGAGCCAGGGAAGTCCCAGGACCAGGGGTGCTTGCGGGGGTGGAAACACGTAGAACCGGGTCTTCTGGCTGTGATTACCGGACACGTGCAGGGAAATTGGCGGAGTCTGGTGAGTTATCTTGGCCAGTGAGCTGCCATCCAGTGCGTTCACCAGCAGAGCGCGCTCCAACGCCTCCACTGGGATCCCCTGTCTCTCAATAAAAGCGGTGTCCAAAAAGTTCTGTTCCGCCCCCGAATCAATGAGTGCAGACAGGTGCACAGGCCCGGATGATAAACACAGGGTGGCAGGAAACAGTGATTGAGACTTGGGATGGGGAAATCTCCTTGAATCGCTCGCCAGCACCCCCACTCCTACTGGCGAGCTCCCTCTTTTGGCCGAACAGAGCAAGCAGCCACGCGGTGTCCCGACTCACCACAGTAAAGACAGCTTCCTGAGCGGATGCGTCGCTCTCTCTCCTCCGGAGAGAGATGAGGTCGCCCGAGCTGCATCGGCTGCTCCGGTTCCAAAGGGGGAGGCACCGGGGCAGGAGAGCGCGAGCGTGCAGGGCTGTAACGTCGGGACGGACTCTGCAAACGAAGGCTGGAGCAGGGAGCAAACTGACGCAACGGATTGTGGGACCCGTAGTTTCTTTCCCGACGGCGTTCCCGGAGACGGTTGTCTATCTTGATCGAGAGAGAGAGAGAAGTTCCTCTAGTGACTCCGGCTCCTCTCGAACCGCGAGTTCATCCTTCAAAACCTCCGAAAGGCTGTTGCGATATATTCCCTTGAGCGCCTTCTCGTCCCAACCAGACTCCGCGGCCAGAATCTGGAAATCCACTGCGTATTCCGCTGCCCTGGTGGAACCCTGGCGAAGACTGAGAAGACGCTGTGCAGTGTCCCTAGTGTAGACCGGGTGGTCGAATACCTTCTTGAACTCTTCTAAAAAGTACTCGTAGGAAACCCGATCCGTGCTGCGTCTGTTGAACCAAGCCTCAGCCCAGACTAGAGCCTTGCCGCGCAGCAACCCCACCGTATAGGCTACCTTTGCATTGTCCGAAGCATATGTGCGGGGTTGCTGTCTAAAAACAAATCCACACTGGAGCATGAAACCTCTACATTCCCTGGACGCTCCATCATAGGGAAGAGGAGAGGGAACAAAAGACTCGCAGGTGCTGGATGAGTCCTCGGGGACCTGTTCCGGGGGAGGAGAGTGGCGCAGCATGATGTCCTGCATCAGGCTTCCCATCTCCGCCACCTGGGACCCGATCGAACGCTGGGAGGCTAGTAAATCCTGTAGCACATGGTGTTGGCCAAGGAGAACGCCTTGGTTGGCAATCGCCCTCTGCAGATGATCCGCCAGAGGAGATTCTGCTGCGGCGGCTGGGTCCATATTATGGTCAGTCCGTTCTGTTGTGTGGTGGAGTAGGTGGACCCAAATGCACGCTCACACAGCAGGTTTAAATCCAGCCAAGGATTTTATTTAAAAAAAACAAGTTTGAAACAGAAAAACACAAACAAAAACTATAGCACCGTGTCCAGCGAACCGAAGTCGGGAGGGAAACTCCACCGAAACCACATCTGGAAACAGTCCGGACAGGGGAACAAACAGGACCTCGATCGGTGCGCTCCGTGGCACCACCCGGATCGGCCTCTTCGTGCTGGTGAATTCCCAAGGATCGACTCAGCGCGGCAGGAGAGCAGAAGAACAGTCAAAAAGGGTTAGAGGCATCTTCCTCCTAAAAACAGACAATCTGGACTCACGTGGCACGAAAATCCAGACAGGTAACCGGACGGACTGACGGCGTGTCGGAGGAAAGCTGAGGTATTTAAGTCAGCTGGAGCTGATCATCCGAATTACCCACAGCTGAGCCCAAGGAGAAGGGCGTGGTCAAGGGCGGAACCTGGGGATGAAAACTGTAGGCTGACAAAAACAAAACATAAGCACATGGTTCTCAAAAACAAACCAGACAGGGGAAGAACAGAGGAGCACCCACTGGGAGCATACAGGAAAACCTAACAATGAGGGCTTCACAGTTTGTTCACATTGGGATTCGATTGGCCTCCCCTTCGTCTTTCCATCCACCCTTTCTTCTCCCAAAATCCTATGTTGTGTTTTACAGCCTCTTTGTGTAAATGCTTTCAAAAAAGTACTATCAAATAATTTGTTTCACAACCCAAAGACTGCAGAGCTGTATGTGTTTCATTCAGCCTATCTTATGTTGCAGGCCAGCAAAGGCTTTAGTAGCAAAACAGAGCCAGAAGCTTTGGACACCAATTTCCTCTGGATTCAATTTGGGACATGTTTTAATTTCCAATTGCTTTCAGAAAGCACAACTTTATTCTCTCACACTTAACTCTCTTAGCTCTTCTCCACATCCCCTCCCTCTCTCCTTCACGTTCTTCTTCTGTCCCTCCCTTCTTCTCTTCATCAGTCCTTCTCTCTGTCTTGTTTTTCTCCCACCAACCAGATTCCTGTGCTGTGACAGTTTCACACTGAAATCACTTCTTTGGTAGGAAACAAAAACTGTTGACAGTGAGGTTTGTGGATTATCTAACGGAACCATCTCTGAACAGACATGCTGTGATTGATTTCTCAGTTTCAGATGCATAGAGATGAAATAGCAAAATAATTATACCATTGTATTGCTGTGTTGGCCAGATATTTCAATAACTTAGCGAATTAAACCAAAACTATCCATACCACTGGGGGTAAATGGAAAAATGGTATTATGGTTTGGTTGCCCCCGCCCCCCATGACATCACTGTTAGCAGATGTGGCCACTCATTGCAGGGTTGTTGTTTTTATTTTATTTTCATCAACATAGTGTATTAAAGGATAATAAATATATTTGGGGCATTTGAGACTCAATTAAGGATCAAAGAGGAATGTAATCGGCATTTGAAAGGATTCATGTAAAAATAAGTTTATCAATTTCAATTTTGGAGTTTTGGGCCGCTTGTGCTGACATATATTTCTACAAGTGGTTGTTGTAGCGAAAGTCAGAAAGGCCACAGTTATTACAATAAGAGTTATAAGTTACAATAAGTTCAAAGGTACTTAAAATGTCCTTCATAACGTCAGAACGTTTCTTCAAACAGCTGTCATCTCTGGACAGATCTAGAGGAGAAATGTCTTCCTAAGCTCTGTGTGTGATGTTATCACAGCCTCTCTTTACTTAGTTCACATAGCTGGCCGGCCGCGTGCTTTCTAGTGCATAGTAGTGCATGTTAGTGCACGTGAGCGTGCTTCACTAATTAGCTTACAACTGCCGCTCTTCACCCTCATACAGCTGCTACAGCTGATGGGACAGCGTCATCTTGGAAGCGGAGCCTCCATCCTCCTGTCCCCCCCAGGTGAACACTGTTAGCTCTGTCCTGCAACATAAGATAGGCTGAATATCCGCACTTTCACCCTAGTTTGCACTATTAGCGCTGTTAGCGCCGCTAGATTTTTTTACACAGATGAGAAAGGCTGGAGAAGAGTAGAGGAGAGAGATCGTGATACTAACAAATATGCCATGGACTATGTGTCCGGGGCTTTTAATTGTGAAAAGAAAGACACACAGGATGTCCTGCTTTATAGTTAGATGACCATGAAACCTAAACTTACTGCTGATGTTTTAAAATGTCATATTGAATGTTATGATATAGCTTGGACATCCTCCTTGCTTCTCTTTCCTCTTCCCTTGTCTCACCTGTCATCTATCCTCAATTCTTTCTGTTTCCTTGCTCTCTCTCTGATCCCTTGTCTCCTCTCCTCTGCATTTCTTCTAACCCTCCCTCCGCCATCTCCCTTTATCTCCTCTCTTATGTATTCAATCCTTTCATATTCTCGTTCTTACTCTCATCCATCCTTTCCTTAGAGCCATCCTTCCTTTCCTCCGTCCTCTGCCACTCATTCATGTCAGTACAGTGACATATGGGTGGTGGTTAATGCAGAAACTGCTACCAGGTCATTCAGTGATTTCTAAACACACACACACACACACACACACACACACACACTCACACACACACTCACACACACACACACACACACAGAATGGATGCATGTGACATCCAGTTTAGTAGCCCCACTTACACAAACTCACACACACAAAGGAGCGAGCAAGGATGGTGGTATGTGTGTGTGTGTGTGTGTGTGTGTGTGTGTGTGTGTGTGTGTGTGTGTGTGTGAGTGTGTATGTGTGTGCCTGTGTATTTTGCCTAAGGGGAGTTGTGTTTTTGCTAAATTTATCAGCTCCAGTTCCTCTCCCAAGAGCGGAGGACCAGGCTAGTGCCTTTGTTAGCTCAACCATGACTTCATGGTGTGTGTGTGTGTGTGTGTGTGTGTGTGTGTGTGTGTGTGTGTGTGTGTGTGTGTGTGTGTGTGTGTGTGAGAGTGTGTGTGTGTGTGTGTGTGTGTGTGTGTGTGTGTGTGAGAGTGTGTGTGTGTGTGTGTGTGTGTGTGTGTGTGTGTGTGTGTGTGTGTGTGTGTGTGTGTGTGTGTGTGTGACTGGAGGCTGGACTCATCGTGCACAGCTCCGCTGTCTCAATTTCCACCTCTTTTCTCTCTCATCCATCTTTTCCATTTTCTATTTCCTCTCCTTCACTCTCTCCTCTCAGTGTCTCAGTCTCTCCTTTGTTCTTCTCTTCCAGCAGCAGAAGTGCTAATATGCAATGCCGTTGCCACCCATTGCTACGATTACAGCATTCAGTGAACACGCTTCTCATTCAGGGTCACTGCGTCATTTAAGCTCCATTTTCAAAGAACAGCCAGACACTGACTGAAGACAGAATTATCTCTGCTTGTCTTCAAGGCCTCAGTGAAGGCTGTTTTGGGCTGAAAAACATATTTTTCATTCAAAGGCTCATTCAAAGAATATATTTTTAGAACATGTGAAACTTACTTTTACTAAACCAGTGCGGTGTCCATTGAAAACATACCTATTCAGAACGAGTGTTTGCCCTGTGATGTTGCTGCTTCCAGATTTCTGGAGAACCGCACAAACAGCTTCACACTCAACACTGTTCTTCATTGGGTCTTCATTAGTACACCTGCCATGACATCACGGCTTCTCAGTCAGAACACCAGTGAGAAACACTCTGGTTCAGGGAACTATTGACTTATCTTAACATTCTAACTCATTGTACCTTGGGTAAATGAATCTCCGGGAGTACAGCAGAGAGTGAGAAGAAGAAAAGTGTGGGATGCATTTAACAGAATGAGATCATTTATATCATATATCATTATATTGTTATAGTATCAGTGTGTTTTATTTCCAGATTCAAGGAGAAATTGACCAGATGTATGTCAAAACTATCGCCAAAGATCACTAGGCAGCGCAGTGTGAAGACAGCGTTGGTCGCATGCTTTGACATAACCACTGCGGTTATAAAAAACAGCATGGATTTAATTAGCGGAGGTATTTTGCAGACTGTAACATCATTAGTGTTAAATAGTATCTCTTACACTGAGGAAATACAGTCTACAGGCCTTTACACACGGGGAACATGACAAATAGACAACATGAAAATGAATTAAAACTAATCATAACAGATGTGATGCGAATTTGGGACAGATGCGGCACTTTTTCAATAAAAGGTTTTAATAGATTGACCAGAGCAGCATCTGTCCATCTGTCTGAGGCAAACTGCTGTAGCGCCTAAGCTACTGTAAACTTTACAGTAGCTTAGGCGCTACAGCAGTTTCCTGTTAGCAAAAGGCTCTGTGTGAATTTGAGTTTCCTCTGGTAATTAGTTATGCAGATTATATGTTTTTATTGTAAAAAGTTAGACACACCGACCAGATTAGATGATCATGAAACCAAAACTTACTGCTGATGTTTTAAAATGTCATATTAAATGTTATAATATAATATACAGTAGCTTGGACATAAACCTTACATACTCATCCATCCATCATTCATCATCCATCCACCATGCATCCACTGTAATGTTCAGAAATTTCTCAAACAGAGGGGAAGAAGGCCATAGAGGAGAAGAAGGCCACTGAGGAGAAGAAGCAGCAGCCCCCCTCTTGCACTCTTTGTTCCATCAGCAAGCAGGGCAGGAGTCAGCAGGTCCAGGTCAAAATCAAAAGTATTTAATATTGTTAACAGAAGCCAAAACAATCACAAACCAAATTACACTATCGATAGTAAAATATTTCAAGAAATATGAGACCTCGTTCATACCACAGGACAGATTGATGTATCTGCCCCATGGTACGAAGGAAGTCTGATTCTCTCAGGGGACAAACAGCTCCTTTGCCCCCCCAGAGTTACATTCCTCAACCTATCGATCAGCTCCACGATTGGCTGAAGTCCAATGGGCTCCTCCTTGGATCCTGACCCATTGTCATGGGCAGACACCTCAGTGAACTACCCTCTTCCCCTGCAGATTTACACCTTCTGACATTCCTCAAACCCCCCTCACAGACTCAATATACATTCAATGACCACACTCCTTGGTTTAACACTTCCTAAGTAAACACACTGTGACACATAATATCCAGCACTAGGAATGCTTTAAAACTTAAAATGCCTCACAATTCCACCCATCACCATGCAATCATCTAGCTATCTATCTATCCATCTATCATCTATCCATCCATCCATTCATCATGCATTCATCTATCATCCATCCATTCATCCCTCAATCTATCCATCCATCATCCATCTATCCATCTAAACATTTGCAGGTGGGACAAGAGAATAGGTCAGAGAACGGATGTCAACAGGAGTCTTCTGGGTGGGGCTAGTACAGCACCATGTTAACATACACCACAACACATAGAATGCACTTTGAATTTAGCTAACAGAATGAGCATTATGGAATGTTACATGTAATCTAGACGATGACATGAACTTCGCATTTATTGTAACTAAAAAAATACTGCATTGTCTCCTTGGAGGAATCAAAAAGGATTAAAATAGTCCATGGTCATCATTACATATCCCAAGCATGGTTAAAATCTCTGCAAGTATACTTTCATTGCTTACTGAAATGGTAGCTAAAAACTTGCTGTGCTGAGTAAAATGCAGGGATGTATTATTCATGCAGAAAATTAAGCATCATGCAAGTTTATGCAGGACACAGAAGTCTGTAATCAGCTGAAGGCCAGCAGATTGAATCATTGATTCTAATCAATCACAAAACAATCACAGCCATTCTCAAGGCTGCCATTTAAATATGATTCCCTTCTCACTGATCTCTGCTACACACTGTTGCTGCTGGCAAAGCTTTGCCCCCAGCACCCCAGCCTTCTCCTTTGTGGTTCAGAGTCAAATGTTGAAATGCTATTCTATGTCTTGCTTTGTATACCTCTTGTATACCCATGTTGGTTTCTGCATTGTGCTCCCTATTTTTGCTTAGCATGCTGCTTGGCTAATCCAGGGACCGTCTTCAGAGCGGAGCCATCAGCGACAAAACAAGAGCGAAAACTGTGTTTTAATTTATTCCTGAGTGCTAATGACTGAATGTATGCACTGTTGGCCACGAGCCAAAATGCTAGGTCTCATCTCTCATCTGATCTTCAACCGCTTATCCGGGATCGGGTTGCGGGGGCAACAGCTCCAGCAGGGGACCCCAAACTTCCCTTTCCTGGGCCACATCAGCCAGCTCTGACTGGGGGATCCCGAGGCGCTCTCCAGTTTGGAGATATAGTCCCTCCACCTGGTCCTGGGCCTCCCTCGGGGTCTCCTCCTAGCTGGTCGTGCCTGGAACGCCTCCCTAGGGAGGCGCCCAGGTGGCATCCTTACCAGATGCCCGAAACCACCTCAACTGGCTCCTTTCCATGCAAAGGAGCAGCGGCTCTACTCCGAGTCCCTCATGGATGACCGAACTTCTCACCCTATCCCTAAGGGAGATGCCCGCCACCATCCCAAGGAAACCCATTTCAGCCGCTTGTACCCGCGATCTAATTCTTTCGGTCATGACCCAGTCCACATGACCACAGGTGAGGGTTAGGAACAAAGATTGCCCAGTAGATAGAGAGCTTTGCCTTGCGGCTGAGCTCTCTTTTCGTCACAACGGTGCGGTAGAGCAACTGCAATACCGCCCCAGCTGCTCCGATTCTCCGGCCAATCTCACGTTCCATTGTTCCCTCACTCGCGAACAAGACCCCGAGGTACTTGAACTCCTTCACTTGGGGTAAGGACTCATTCCCTACCCGGAGTGGACAATCCACCGGTTTCCTGCTGAGAACCATGGCCTCAGATTTAGAGGTGCTGATCCTCATCCCAACCGCTCGGCTGTGAACCGATCCAGTGAGTGCTGGAGGTCACAGCCCGATGAAGACATCAGGACCACATCATCTGCAAACAGCAGCGATGCAATCCTTAGCCCACTGAACTGTAAACACTCCTTCCCACGACTACGCCTCGATATCCTGTCCATGAATACCACAAACTGATTGGTGATAAAGCGCAGCCCTGGCGGAGGCCAACCCTCACCGGAAACGAGTCCGACTTACTGCCGAGAACACGGACACAGCTCTCGCTTTGGGAGTACAGGGATTGGATGGCCCCCAGAAGTGGCCCCCTCACCCCATACTCCCGCAGCACATGTAGACCGGATGGGCGTATTCCCAAGCCCCTTCCAGGATCCTTGCGAGAGTGAAGAGCTGGTCCGTTGTTCCACAGCCAGGACGGAATCCGCATTGTTCCTCTTCAATCCGAGGTTCGACTATTGGCCAAACCTTCCTTTCCAGCACCTTGGAGTACTTTACCAGGGAGGCTGAGTAGTGTGATACCGCAATAATTTGCATACACCCTCTGGTCCCCCTTTTTTGAACAGGGGAACCACCACCCTGGTCTGCCACTCCCTAGGCACTGTCCCAGACCTCCACAAAATGTTGAAGAGACGTGTCATCCAAGACAGCCCCTCCACACCCAGTGCCTTCAGCATTTCTGGATGGATCTCATCAATCCCTGGGGCTTTGCCACTGTGGAGTTGTTTGACTACCTCAGTGACTTCCACCAGGGAAATTGATGATGCTCCCCCATCAGCCTCCAGCTCTGCCTCTACAGTAGAGGGCGTATTAGTCGGATTCAGGGGTTCCTCAAAGTGCTCCTGCCACCGCCCAATAACCCCCTCAGTTGAAGTCAACAGAGTCCCATCCTTACTGTATACAGCTTGGATGTTTCCCCGTTTCCCCCTCCTGAGGTTCCGGATGGCAAAATGCTAGGTATGGTACTTTAACCAAACTTCTGGTTGGTTGGCTGCTGAGTCCCAGACTGACACTGTCCACTCTAGTTTCCCTGTCTCTGGAGCTCTGGTGGCTGCTTGTGAAATTTTTTGGGACACTAGAAATAGCTCTTGTAGAGGCTTGTGTGACTAACTGGACAACACATCTGTGATGTGATGTCAAGAGGCAAACTGTTATTTCTGGTGACATACCTGTTTTCACTCCTCTCTGTAACAGTTACGTTTGGGTGGCAGGTTGGATCAGCCTGTTTGATGGTCTTGCAGATGCATATCAGCATTTTTGTCAGCAGCTTGGCCTGAGGTTTGTCAGGTCTGGCAGTTGGTCTGCCCACACACCTTTAGATACAGCTGGAGACTAGGACATCTACTGATTACAATACTGTGACATTTGGTGTAGATATGCATGGTCAACAGAGAATGAATCTCAAAGTGGTTGTTGACTCCCTGACCTTTACTCAAGCACCACCAAAGTGAAATACAAGCAGCGGTCAGAGGATCCTCCCACACCGAGCGGCCGTCCATGAGATCCTGAGGCGAATCATAATAACATTTCAGGCCTTTATGTTTTTTATCCACAGCGCTGTAGAAGAATAAACTCTAGTCTACAGATCAACAACATTAACCAACCAGGGGTTGGAGGTCACGCTGCCTTGGCAAAACAAATGAGCAAAAGAGGAAGATTCTAGTAATAAGAGCAGATATTTTGTAGGACTTGAATTTAAGGGTGGGGCCATTTTTCCATATTTCCACCCCCCACTCTGTAGAGTAACTCTGCCTTTCCTCAGTGGCAGTGACAGCTTTGAGCAAATGTTGGCATTTGGATGGGTGCAGCGTGATGGAAGTGCTGTCAAATGAGGCAAAGAAAGGAGATCCTCCTGGTGGAGTCGGCTGAGCGGGAGATCTGTGGGCAGGAAAGTTTGAGAAATGTTCCTAATATTTCCACAACTTGACACATACATTTACACACACAGATGCACAGATATATGATAAACCTCCCATACATTTTGTATGAATTATTTTCAATGATTTGTGTCTGCAATGTACATAAAAACACATCAAAAACTCAAGAGGTCGGAGGCTGTGCTGGCTGTATTAGCAGTTACATCATTAGACATGATTCTTCACAGGACCAAGATGTTTTTTTATGTTTGATGTTATTTATACCAAGTTTTCTGTAGCTCTGCCCTGCAGACTCAAAACAGCCCTGATCTAAAGTTGAAATGTTGACTTCATGGACACAAAGAATATTTAGTTTTATATCCTGTTCGGTGCTGGTAAACATATCTATCCTACCAGCATTTCTTAAGCACGTTAAGAATGTTTTAAATGAATTCCTTTTTTTCTCCCCGTTTTCAATTATACAGCCATCACCATTTTGTTATCAAGGTTTCAAAATCAGACCAATCACAGTTTGTCTTTATTTGATATTCAACAAAGCAAGCTGTACCTGACTGCATAAGTGTTGACATTCAAACATTAGCAAAGACTTATTTCTAAAACTAACAGAAATATTGACCAAGGAAGGTCAACACATGATTAATGATGGGCAGACCTCCTTCTCTTCCCCCTCAGCACCTCAGGGAGGGGCTGAAGGGAGGGGGGGAATCTCTCTGATCACCTCACCCTTGCACCCTCATTCCATCTATTCCTGCCTGAATAATGATCCCAAAATCCTGTTACTGTGGACCTGTCTGTTATCAGCTTCTTGTGTTGTGACCTTCTGTTTGTCTGTGACCTGTCTCCAGACCCTGGCCTGTTCAATATGTCGGGCCTTTCTCATTTCTCAGTTTTGAACATCTATGATTCCTTTCCTTGCCTCCTCTCCTCAATTCTTAGTCCCGCCCACAGGAGAGGCTAGAGAAGGAGGCGAGGAAGAGACTGGCGGTGAGAGGCTTGTGTGTTTTTCAGTATGTTGAGTTGCAGGTGGTTGATGGCGCCCACTTCAAAATGGCATCAGCAGGTTTCACTCCTTCTCCCTGGCTCCCAACCAGTCCCTGCTGAGCCATTGCTCCTTCGGGTGTATCGATCCAGTGTACCAACTGTAAATTGTTGTCTAAAAAGCTGTCCTTGTAGAGGTGGGAGGCCCTTTTTGTTTTTTTCTCCTATTTCATTATTATGGAGGTAGGTAAGCTGGCTGTATTTTCTGTTGTTTTAGTGTGGGAAACCAGCTAAGTTTGATGTTTTCCTACAGATTGTTTTGTTTATTGTTTTGGGCCATGCTCACCCTGACCATTACTTCTGAACAAATCAATACTGTGGCAGTAGCACCGAACATTCTTGGGAGTGGGGCGAAGAGGGGTAAAGACAAATTGATGAAAAATAATTTCGAGAAAAATAACCCAACAAAACATTTTTAAGTAATCTATATGCCGTTAACAAGTTACCTATGAGTGCATAAAAATGTCTTATAATCTAACAATAAGTACGTTTATAATGCTATTATTAACATGTATAGTTGTATTAACACATAATAATGTTGATACGCATCTTACAAGGCCTTATAAGGGCTGTATTGCCTATTACTAACACTTATTATCCATAGGGGGTAACAAGTTCACATAAAGTGTTACCCATAGGGGTATTATTGCTTAAGGCTCTGACATAACAGAAGTCATGAATGTCAGAAGCAATGAGCAGCCAGGAAAGCAACAACTGCTCTCTTACAAGCCATGAACTCTGGTCTCACATGTAATCATTGTGGAAGCTTTCATTTAACAAAGGCCTTGTTTCTCACCTACAAACTCACTGATAACCAATCAAAATGCTTTGAGGATTGTGTTCTTCATTGTCTATGGTGAACAAGCAACAACATAATATGAGGAAGTAGGTTTGGTGTTTTTCTCAATCACTTATGTTGGTCAATTTGGCTGTTTTCAGAGGGTCAACGTTTCCTATTAATGGTTTATTCTAGAAGATCATGAACCAGATCATACTGGAGTATCAGGCAGAGCAGAATAGATCAGACAAAAAGATGAAAGAATCTCTCAGTAATATTCTCTCAGCATGTTAACAGTCATCCGCCAGGGAATGATTTGTCACTCTAGCACTCTTGAGGGGGAGCAAGAAATTATCTGCTTTGATTATAGTTCAGATGGTGTTGTCAGAGGTGTCGATGTGCATTCAGCCTGTTCTGGTTTCAGAAGGTCATGTATATCCTTCCATCGTATCCTCTGTGAACTCTGTGCCCTCTGCCTTCTCTCTGTGCTCTGTTTGTTCCTGTCTCAAGAGAAAGCTCCACAAGCCATCAAATAGCTGCAGGTTCAGAGATTCAGTCCTGACATCAGTCAGTAACCCAATGTCAGTGTATTGCACTATTGTATGCAATGCCCATGTACTGGCTTAATAGAACGTTTGCTGATCAGTGGGCAGTTGGTGCAGTCCCCCGGGATCAGAACCTGGTGCTGGGGTTTGTGCTGGCTGATTTGGAGTTGCTGCTGCTCCGCTAACTGAAGGTCCTTCTCCTTGAGCAAACGCACGCTCTCTTCCCGGTAAAGTGGTCTCCTGGCGACAGGAATACAAGTTGTTTTCTCGTTTCTGCTTCTTTGGATTTAATCCAAAATTGAACTATGAAAGCGTAAACGGTTCATGTCCTCCTACAGTGAACACAAAGATGGCTGACATAAACTATACATGAGGATTATAAGATAGCAGTCTTATTTTGACTGTCTCTCAGAGTTTCTCAGCAGTGGTTGAATTAAGTGTATTCCTGCCCTACTGTTAGTAGTCGGCTTGTTCGATATAACTGATGACTGTAAATTTAGAATAATATGGACCCAGTAGTAGAGGTGAAATGCTGCACCCTATTTGTTTAGAGCATGTAGTCAGGTCTTACACATTGCACCTTTAAGTAGTCACTACATCACCAAGGTTTCAGCACAAAAAATAAATGATGCTGTACAACTTTGTGGTCTCACTGAGGCTCCAGCATTCAGCCCATGTTGTCATTGTGTATCATTTCACGCCCAGATGGGCTTTACTGAGCCATTGTTCTCTGCCTGATCCTTCCCTCTTGCTTGGTCCTCCCATTCTGTCCAGTTGTGTTACTTTTTTTTATAGTGTGTGCACAGGGCTCGGTTGTCCTCTATTCTCCACCATTCTGTTCTGTTTAGGAGAGTTTTGGGCCATGGCCGGTTAGAAAGTGCCTTTAGGGTGTCTATGAATAAAATATAATCCAGATCTCCCTGCCAATCTCCAATACAATGATACATTGTTCTGTGGTTATATGTGTGTGTTCGTGTTTGTTTGAGAGCAGATTAAGAGCTTTACCAGTAACTGACATGGTTTGTCCTTCTACACAGGAGGTAATCCATTTCCCTCCCACACTCCACTGAACATGCTGAAATTGCTGGTAATATATGTCCATTCAACTATAACTTTTTGCTGTTTCATTGCCCATTTTATATTCTGGTTGTGTTTTATATTTGAAATTAGTTTTTCCCTGCTGAATCTTTTTACTTTTGCGTGTGTTGCCAGACAATTTAACCCTGATGATTGATATCATATGAAGTTTCACCTGACATGCATACACCTGCTATCCACATACTGTGAACGTACCTAACACAGATACAGTAGACACAAAAACAGATCTGCACCCACAACATGTGTGCACAGTTTTAGGGATGCCTGTGCAAACATCACGTAGAATACACAGACACATCCAGACAACATTCACTTGAATGCAGTTGAATGCAGCACATTTAAGCATAGAAACAAACACAGCACTGACAGTTAATCAGACACAGCTGCAATTTGGCTGTTACAGCTGCAACCTGTTTAGCAGTTGCCTCGATGATTGTTAAGCTTGATGTATAATTGGTACAAACTATACTAAGTTCACCTTTTAAAAGAAAAGCCATTTTTATAGAAATCAAATTGTAATGATAACAATTCATCTCCCTATCTAAAGCATGCATTCCATCAAGGCTCAATAGTTGGTCAAATCTTTGCTTTATGCATGTTCACTTTTGCCAATGCACCACTGCCATAACCTTTTAAGCCCGACGGACCCGATTCTGGGTCTTTACCGTCCAAAAATGACCAATGCATGTAATTATGAATATGAAAAAAAATTCAAAAAAAATTCAAAAAAAAATTCAAAATCTGCTTAAAACAAACAATCCAAGACAGTCTGACACACTCCAAACACCATTCTACACAAATTGTGTACGCAAATAAAATATTTATCACAAAATAACGTATTTCTAGCGATAAGTCGCTCTTCTCCGAGTTAGCATAACAAAGCTAACGGTTAGCATAGGCAACCGAAATATCAAACAGCACGAGCATTCGACACAGATTGCAGACCTACTATCAGATCGCCTCTCCGGTAAACCCTCACAAGGCTGTGAGCAAACAACACCAGAAACACAATGCGTAATATCCTTCAAAATCATCCAAAGCTCCTTACCTTTTTCGTTGTTCTGCTGTATATCTCCGCTTATTTCCGTCAACAATATTTCTACGTATTTCCGGTGCGTCTCTGAAATGTCCCCGCGGAGAAACAAGGGCCCGGCAAACAAAAGGGGCCGTGTGGGGGATGGGTGTGAATGCCGGCGAAGATATGCGCAAATCAGGTGACGCGCCACTGTTTTACTCCTTACTGGCTAACGCTTCTGTCTATCAAAATCACGATGCGTTTGTTAGATAGCCAGGACTCAGACGCTTCTCAGGCGGACCCATTGACTGAAATCGACCAACCACAGGCTGAGCTAGGAGACCTGGACTGGAAGCCAGATGAGAAAATCCCATGGATGACAGACATAAACAGGCTCAGAGAGGATCCAGGCTCTCTAAATGATGCCAAACTTCTGCATATGATAGATTGAACACTATTAGTCATACAAGAAGTGAAATATATAATTATATACTCTATAAAATTACAATGGAACAGCTTGGAACCAAATGACATTTTGGTTGACCTCGGCTGAAATCACTGCACTCTAACCTCTCTAGCTCTTGAATGCTTCACTTTATCAAAGAATACATTGTGCAGAGAGACTCTCAACCCACTGGGCTATGATCTGGAGAGGAGAAAAGCTTTCAACTACAACATTAAAAAGAAATATCTTATCAAAATTGGATTAATTTATAGTCGGAGATAAAGAATTTCAATTTGTGCTGTGTTCCATCTTAATGTACTCTTAACCAGTAACATATATACTGATATTTACAAATTAGAACAAATTTCACAAGTGTCAGCTTTCTACACTATAACAACTATTAAAATACACCTTATATTTAGACGAAAATCACTCTCTTAACTATGGGTTGCAAAAATCGAAGAGAGGCCTACAAAAAGGCTTAGGGCCTAAGCTCTGACGCGCTGCTTCTATAGGCTCTGACGTGTTGCTCTGATATGTCCCCTATAGGCTCTGACGTGATGCTCTGATGTTTCCTCTATATGCTCTGACGTGTTGCTGGTCTAGGCTCTAACGCATCGCCCTTATAGGCTCTGATGTGCCCCCTACAGAATCTGGAGTGTTGCTCTGACTTGTCCCCTATAGGTTCTGACACGTGACCCTTATAGGCTCTAATGCGTCACCTTTATAAGCTCTGGTGACCATGGCTAAGTGGAGAGCAGGGCTGTCTTTCAATCACAGGGTCAGAGGTTCAATCCCTGGTTCCTGCTCCACTAGACTCATGTCAATGTGTCCTTAAGCAAGACACTTAACCCCAAAAATTGCTACCGTAGCTGTGCCTACGGTATATAGATAGATACTGAATTGTAAGTCGCTTTGGATAAAAGCGTCTGCTAAATGACTGTAATGTAATGATGTGCCCCCTACAGGCTCTGGTGTGTTGCTGCTATAGGCTTAGACGTGTCTCCCCTACAGGCTCTGACGTGTTCCCTATTGCAGTGTTTTTCAAAAAGTTCTGATCAAAAAGATCCCGCGGCACACCAACATCCAAAAAAGTTCCAAAATGACACATTGTAGCATAATACAGCATATATACCCATCCCCGGTGAAAGTAAATCCAAAGTTTAAACTACAGGATATTCTATTATAACCCAACTTGGTTATTTTCCATAAATGTGGCTATTGGATTTCTATGGGTTGGGCCAACTTTGCAATCACCACTTTTATTGTAGAGGAAACAAGGACTTCCAACTGAAAGTCAACACAGAAAGTAGTTGTCTGGAATGGGCGTTCTAGATAAATGCGTTGGGATCTAAATCCAGGTCGACTTGCTGGCTTATTCTCTCAGCTACAATTATAGTGTTGGATCAGAATGGGTCAGGAAAAGCCTATAACCAGTTGCTAGTGTTTATTGCTGATTGCTTGTACACATTGCTATCCCTCACATAAAATACAATGTTTTTCAGTATGTGACGAGTCGGGATTAGAACGTGTTGATAAGTCAGGGCTCCTGGTTCTGGAAGTGTCTTCTCCAATTTTGCCACAGTGGGCTGGAATCCCACTGACGCCCAACAGCTTGCCTTGACTGATCGGCCTCATCATTTGCGCCTTTATATGCCTTGTTATTCCAGATCCTGGTTGTGTGGGGGAAAAAAAGTGTGGTTTTCATAGTACTGAGTAACTTGGAATTTAATATAATTCTGGATTAATAAAAAAGCATCCTTGTTGTTTATTATTACAGTTTAAGGTCAGTAACTGGGGAAAATAGTTTTTTAATTGCGTCCCGCTCGAGAAGTTGCTCTGTGTTATAAGCCTCATTCACAATGTCCAGAATGTGGGAAAACAACAATATGCACGCTGTTGGCAATGAAAGCTGATGGCAAAAATGTGATGGCATGTGGAGCTGATTGCTTACTTCCCCACTACAATTTGATTGATTGTTTTCCAAGTATTGCTGTCGTTTGCTCATAGTTGGCAGAAGTTATTATTTATTTTAAAGAAGAAGATGGGAAACTGTGATAAATGGTGTGAAAATATTGCATTATAGTTATATTTTCTGGTTTTGCAAGACTAAGAGACTATAATATTGACCTGTTGATGTTTAGCAGGTATAATGTATACTATGTCCATCATCTTATTTTCCAAAATTTGGGGTAACGTTTTCAATGACCCCCTCGAGCAGTTTTCTCACCAGGCATAAACCTTAGAGACGCTCTAGTCCATTCAGACCTGCCTGCCTGAAATCCCTCCACATAGTAAATGTTCAGATTTTAAACACCCCCATTCATGTAGGAAAGTCCTCATTAAGGGGTTTAAGGGGCGTGTGGCAAATACTATATGGGCAAAACCAAGCGTGCACTTAAGGTGCATAGAGCGGAACATAAGCTCCATAAGATGCAAAAATGTCACCAACCCTGTTGCAGCAAACTTTGTTAAGGCTAGTAATACCATCTCTGCTCTCTGTTACATGGCATAGAGAAAGTGATTGTTTCTAGATGAGTGGGCCATTTTGATTAAAGGGAGTTTTTATTGAAAAGAGAGCCCTTTTGGATACACCACATGAATACTCTTGACCCTAACGGCCTAAATGTTGACTTTGACTTAAACCCTTTACTTGAATAGGCCAGACTTGAATAGACTAAGAAAGATGTAAGACTATCTTGTTTTAATTCATGTATCTCTCCAATATTTTTTTCAAAAATATATTTCTCATATTCTTAATGTGTGTATTAGAAATCTACCTGAGGTATTCGCAATAGATCTCCTTTCTAGGAACCTAATTGGAACCTTAGATATTCAGGTATTTCCTAAAATTATATTTATGATAGCTCTCCTTATGTTCTGTGTCGTTATAAGCTGCAATCTAGACTCTTAACTTGTCTGTTTTTGATGGATAGACTTTCTTTTCTTGGAGGATGGAGGAAGGATCTCGAAGGAACCACGAGAACAGGCTTCCAGGAAGTGTTTTAGCAGCAGCCACGCCCTCTCATTGTTTGATTGGACGCTGCAGCCGATCAGACTGACTGGAGTTTAATACCAGAGTGAAGACAGATCAGAGATTAAACTCTAGTTTTATATTTGATATGTTTTCTGATTCACCATCAGGTTTAATTATGTTCATTGTAGACTGAACAACAAAAGGACCACAATACAATGAATACAATACAAAGTGAGAGAGAGCTTTTTACATCATGGATCATCATTTCATTCAGTCACGTGAGGCTGATCGTTCCTGAGGGTTTGATGAGTTTTATCACTTAAATGTAACTTGAGACATTGAGCCTAATACATTTGTTCCGGTATTCAAGAGAAACCATAATCATATTTTGGGTTAATTAATAATGACGTCACAATCTGAATTTCAAAACGTACAGACACATTCTGCCGATAGAAATGGATCCTGCGCTCATAAACAGGACACAGTTCGTTAAAGAGGTAATAGACTACAGAGAGAAAACACCTCCACAGTGATGATTACTGTGTGTCTTTATTAGTTATTAGTTACTATTATTAAGCACAGTGATGATTACTGTGTGTCTTTATTAGTTAGTATTATTAGTTACTATTATTAAGCACAGTGATGATTACTGTGTCTTTATTAGTTATTTGTTATGAGGTGGAGTAGGTGGACCCAAATGCACGCTCACACAGCAGGTTTAAATCCAGCCAAGGATTTTATTTAAAAAAAACAAGTTTGAAACAGAAAAACACAAACAAAAACTATAGCACCGTGTCCAGCGAACCGAAGTCAGGAGGAAAACTCCACCGAAACCACATCTGGAAACAGTCCGGACAGGGGAACAAACAGGACCTCGATCGGTGCGCTCCGTGGCACCACCCGGATCGGCCTCTTCGTGCTGGTGAATTCCCAAGGATCAACTCAGCGCGGCAGGAGAGCAGAAGAACAGTCAAAAAGGGTTAGAGGCATCTTCCTCCTAAAAACAGACAATCTGGACTCACGTGGCACGAAAATCCAGACAGGTAACCGGACGGACTGACGGCGTGTCGGAGGAAAGCTGAGGTATTTAAGTCAGCTGGAGCTGATCATCCGAATTACCCACAGCTGAGCCCAAGGAGAAGGGCGTGGTCAAGGGCGGAACCTGGGGATGAAAACTGTAGGCTGACAAAAACAAAACATAAGCACATGGCCCTCAAAAACAAACCAGACAGGGGAAGAACAGAGGAGCACCCACTGGGAGCATACAGGAATATTATTAGTTACTATTACAGTTTTTTTCAGGCGCTACCAAGCGTTTGTCCAACCAGTGGTCACATTTTCAAAACTCTAAACACAATTAGCACAGCATCGGTCTTTTGTGGCCATACCATTCACACATTTCATGTCGTTTTCAAACAATATGCAGTCAGTGAACACATTTCCACAATGCTTACATTTTCTTAACAGACAAACTATACCTCCCAACAAAATTATGGATTGTTTTTGTATTATTTACGAATGTTAACACACAACATCCCACAATGGCAAAAACAATATTCCAAACCTTAGATACAGTCTAAAAACCTCTTCTGCAATGATATCAGTTCTAAAACAATATATCTCAGCTGATAATAAACAAACAATTGAATAATTGACACACAGCTGATTTATGTTGGGTAAATTGGGCAAACCACAGCTGATTCCAGTCTGGCTTAGACTCAGTGGCATTACTTATACAGTAAAAGGAGGACTTTGAGGAGTGATGTTTTTGGAAACAGAAACAGAAAAAGACAAACACTGTAATGTCTGGACGAGGAAGAGTAAGAGCAAGGGGCCCAGGGAGAAGAGCAGGCCCAGTGAGAGATGCAGTGAGAGGTGCAGGAGCAGTGAGAGATGCAGTGAGAGGTGCAGGAGCAGTGAGAGATGCAGTGAGAGGAGCAGTGAGAGGAGCAGTGAGAGATGCAGTGAGAGGTGCAGGAGCAGTGAGAGGAGCAGTGAGAGATGCAGTGAGAGGTGCAGGAGCAGTGAGAGGAGCAGGAGCAGTGAGAGGAGCAGTGAGAGGTGCAGTGAGAGGTGCAGGAGCAGTGAGAGGAGCAGTGAGAGGTGCAGGAGCAGTGAGAGGAGCAGTGAGAGGTGCAGGAGCAGTGAGAGATGCAGTGAGAGGTGCAGGAGCAGTGAGAGATGCAGTGAGAGGTGCAGGAGCAGTGAGAGGAGCAGTGAGAGGTGCAGGAGCAGTGAGAGGTGCAGTGAGAGGTGCAGGAGCAGTGAGAGGAGCAGTGAGAGGTGCAGGAGCAGTGAGAGGAGCAGTGAGAGATGCAGGAGCAGTGAGAGGAGCAGGAGCAGTGAGAGGAGCAGGAGCAGTGAGAGGAGCAGTGAGAGGTGCAGGAGCAGTGAGAGGAGCAGTGAGAGGAGCAGTGAGAGGAGCAGTGAGAGATGCAGTGAGAGGTGCAGTGAGAGGTGCAGTGAGAGGTGCAGTGAGAGGTGCAGTGAGAGGTGCAGTGAGAGGTGCAGGAGCAGTGAGAGGTGCAGGAGCAGTGAGAGGAGCAGTGAGAGGTGCAGGAGCAGTGAGAGGAGCAGTGAGAGGTGCAGGAGCAGTGAGAGGTGCAGTGAGAGGTGCAGGAGCAGTGAGAGGAGCAGTGAGAGGTGCAGGAGCAGTGAGAGGAGCAGTGAGAGGTGCAGGAGCAGTGAGAGATGCAGTAAGAGGTGCAGGAGCAGTGAGAGGAGCAGTGAGAGGAGCAGTGAGAGATGCAGTAAGAGGTGCAGGTGCAGTGAGAGGAGCAAGGCCAGGGAGAAGAGCAGGCCCAAGGAGAGGGCAAGGTAGAGGCGTAAGAATGCGTGGTGGTGGCATTCCAAGGGCTGCAAGAACAGTAATCAGTGATGGAATTCGTGCCACTATCATTGACCATGTAATCAACCACGGTCTTTCACTAAGAGAGGCTAGTGAAAGAGTGCAGCCCAATTTGAGGCGGTCAACGGTTGCCTCCATTATACGCATCTTTCAACAAACCAACAGGTAAGTATTGCATTTTACATGGATTGTTTCTATTCTCACTTGACGTGTCAATAAGGCCATACAGTAATGCATATGTTGAATTTTTTGTCCCTCTAAAGAATGCAACGTCTTCCTCCCTCTGGGGGAAGAGGAAAGCTCCTCACTAATGATCAAGAGCTTGCCATTGTAGAAATGGTTGTTGCAAATAATGCAATAAAACTGCATGAAATTCAAAGTAGAATTGTGGAGGACCATGGGATATTTGACAATATCGATAGCATCAGCCTCACAACCATTACGCGGACATTGTCCAAACACAGAGTGCGGATGAAGCAGCTCTACACTGTTCCCTTTGAGAGGAACAGTGAGAGAGTCAAGGAGCTACGACGACAATATGTCCAGGTATAGTGTATATTCAATTCAATGTCCAGTTCTATAAGCTTTGCACTTTTCAAGTAGGTAACCTACACAGTAATAGGTTACAGTACAGTATGGTATACAGTAATGACATGATTTACATAAACTTTGTTTCAGAGAGTTATGGAATTGGAGGCCAACCAGGCCCCTCATGAATTCATATACATAGATGAGGCAGGATTCAATCTGGCCAAAAGGCGTCGACGTGGACGAAATGTCATTGGAAAAAGGGCCACAGTTTATGTGCCAGGACAGAGAGGGGCAAACATTACCATGTGTGCAGCAATTGCAAATGCAGGATTACTCCTTCACAGATGTCAGGTTGGACCCTACAATACCGAGCGCCTCCTTGCCTTTCTCAATGATCTCCACCAGCGCCTGGTTCCAGAGCAGGATCAGGAGGGTGAAAACATGAGGACCTTTGTCATCACCTGGGACAATGTGGCTTTCCATCATTCGCAAGCAATAACAACATGGTTTGAAGTCCTTTTTTTAGTCCCCCCCCCCCCCTTTTTATCTGGGCTTTTTGCGGTTGTTTTTTTGTTCAGAATGCTCTTGTGTGTTTCATGGATATTTTGTTCACTGTAAGCAATACTGTAAAACTTTTTCTGTTCTATCATACTGTAAACAGTATCTATACTGTACCTCCTGTAGTAAACAGTAAAGGGAAAAAAAAAACTGATTTGGTTTTTACTGGAATGCTTTTGAATGTGAACATTACATGTGGACATACAGTTCCCAACCAAGAAATTTAGTGTAAAAACAGTGGATTGCATGTTTTGCATGCAAATACCTGTAAAACTGAAACATAAAAGTCTATGTAGTTTTTGTAATGTCAGCAATAGCCAGTATTTTGAAACCTGGTGTACTTTGATTGATTGGAAGGACCTTGTGAAGTGACAACAAGAGTTATTCTTTGACAGAATAATTTCATTTTGAGTCAGATTTCCAGTGTTTTGGTAACGTTAGTGTGTGCAGAGAAAGATGTGTTCTATTTTGAAATGAAGAGTTAGTATATATTTAACAAAATGTGTTTTTGAGAAGAAAATTATCCATTTCGCCAATTGTGGTTTGTAGGTGTGAGTCTGTGTTAAGAGTTTAGAAAAAGTATCTGAAGTATGGGTAAGCGCTTTTTAGCGATTGAAAAAAACTGTAAAACATATTTCCTCGTTCCTCTCTCCTCGCATAGTTTCCTCCATGCATCCCTGGTGGGAGGGACTAAGACGCAAGGAAAGGACCCAAGTGAGGGAAACGGGGATGCAATTAAGAGACTTGGGATTTACCCTATGAATGTGTGTGTGAATGGGTGAGTGCTGCCTTGTGTTGTAAAGCGCTGAGTGGTCGCTAGGACTAGAAAAGCGGAGTATTTGACCTCAAGTATAGCGTTATGGAGAAGTTTGTTCAGTGAGTGGATCCCTGTATTGTTTGTAAGAAATGTAGCAGTGCACCGACAGAGGCAAGGAAGAAGACAACTGCAAACTAGTGACAATTGATGTAAACAAACTTCAGTCAGCTAAGTCAGCTTAGCAAATGTTTAAAAGGAAATAAATAAATTCATGCAACATAATTGTTAGGCCTCCAGAATACACAGAATTTTGATGAGTGACAATAAATGTGTTTGTTAACCAGAAAACTCCACTCAAAGTAAGAACTTGTAGAAACATCAGCACTGGTACGAGTATGAGAGGTTACCAGTCATTAGCAGCTATCCCGACCATGTATTCATGGTAACTATAGCTGCTTAACTGCACAATATAGTACATTATTTATACAAATGATACATGACACTAAACATTATAGTTACCTCTTAAAATGAATTGCTTGATTCAGTTTGAGTTGTTGGATGTCAAACAGCTAAGGCTGCACACCATGTCGAGGTCATAGTCCAATTCATTTACTTTGATTCGCTCCCAGCTGCTTCTTTCTGTATACCCTGAAATAAAGTGATAATGCATATGGAGCATTCCAATTTATAAATAAACAACACAAGCAATGAGTTATTGTCTTGAAGCAGAAAATATAGATTTTTAATTAGAGGAAATTGACTGGAAAACAATGTGTAATTTCGAAGTGTGTCGTCCTTCAGTCTAAAAAAAGACTACCGCTTTCCTTTCACGTATCCATAGTTACAGAGCTAATTTACTAATTAACATCCAACATACTTTGTTGTATAGGAGACTATTTAGACACCACCACCCCACATTTCCTCAAAGCCCACACACAGACACACACACACACACACACACTTGTTATGCCAGAGAAATGTGTCACCCAGAGTGCTTTGGCCTCCAAACCATTTCAAATTGCACAGGCAGTGTTTTACAGCTCTCCATTACCACTGACGGGAAGATTGATGTCGAACACACGCACACTCATACTGGAAATGATTATCGGGTTCATTTAGCATTTTATACTCATTGACGAGCTCTTTCTCTCTCTCACACACACACACACACACACACACACAGGTGCACATGTACAGAAAATATCTGCCGTGCAAAGGCAAAAAACCACAACTTGTTCTGGAGAGCAAAATCCCATAACTTCCTTTGAGGTTTTCTGACTTTGTTTTGTTGTGATTAGAATGCTTTGTTTACCCACGCATGAAGTTAGTCTTCCCAGGCTGGAGTTATTGTGTTTGACTTTGGTTTTCTGTCATACACTGACACATGCCACAAACGCACATGTGTTCCGCAGACTGAATGAGGAGAAAACGTTTTGTTGTGATTGTTGTAAGTGTAACCTAGCCCTTTATCAGAATGATCCACTCCAGAGCAGGACGTGCACAAGGACGGACTAAAGTTGTCACAGTATACTATAATATATATATATATATATATATATATATATATATATATATATATATATATATATATATATATACTACCTCAGTCCCCAGCAGGAGTCTTGCATCTGTCTTTGACACTTTCACTACTGACGTATCGGTAAAGATTGTAAAGAGAGTGTGCCATCACATGTGTTAATATGAAAGTGACAATAATTCTTACTTTTTTCTCTTTGTTTTACTGATGTAGATTCTGGTTGCCTTTAAAGTGGATAAAGATTTTTTTTTTTCTAAAGCAGGTAGGTAATTAAAACAGAGGAATAGGACTACTTCATCACTAGTACCATACTTTTTGAAGGTAAAATGTTTTATTTTATACTTTTCATTCATAATTTGGTGCCTTTGTCAGGGATAACATTCTGTCTTGTTTTAAAGGCCAAAACGGTAATAAGGGACAAACCCAAATGCAAGGAGACACAGTGAAACAGAGGGTTGAATTATGGCGGCTTTAATTACCAAAAAAAAAGCTGTTCAACACAAAAACTGTAGAGCAGGGTCAGGAGTCAAAAAATGTATAACAAAAAAAGTCCATGAAAACAAAACTACCAAACAGCAAACATGGCAGAGAAGGGCAGGTATCAAAACAGCAACAGACCAGGAATCATTGTCGAAAAAAAACAGGGAGCAAAGCGGAGCAGGAAACCGAGCAACACCATGGACCAGGATATACCACAGACGAAACGACAATGACACAAGAGACACACAGGGTTTAAATACACAGGGAGGGTGCAGGTGATGAGACACAGCAGGGTTCAATCAAGGACAGAGGCGGGAAACAGACAAGGACAGGAAATTAAGTTAATACAGGCAGGGAAAGTCAAAATAAGACAAAACCACCTCAAGGGACGGATTACAGACGTCCAATAGTTTACAAAGACCAAAAACGGTGGGCAGAGGGGGTCCTATGAAGGCAAATCACTGTCAAAATCCGAGTGATATCCGGCCAATCCCAAGACGAGGATTCTAACCAATTAAATGTAGTTATACAATAGTGACTGGGTTTGCCCACTTAGTGTCAAAAAGAAAATCTACTCGCGAGCAAGCAGGTAAAACACTCACTGGCGAGCAAGTAAAAGTTTCGCGAGCAGAAGAGCAGTGATAGTAGTCGCGCGCTAGGGGACACCCCTCATGCACAAAGCATGGTTTTCTGCAATTTTGCTCATGCAAGCAGAGATATTCTGCGAAGGAGTGATGTAAAAGCGCTCGTCAAAGTAAAGTGGATCTGATTTGCGCTCTCGGATTTTGACAGTGATTTTCCTTCATAGGGTCCGGAGGAGGGGTGTCTGGAAGGGCTTCAGGGGACGGGCAGGAGGACGGCCGGACTGCCGGAGTTGCTCCGGACACAGGTGCTCAGGAGGACGGTTGGACTGGGGACACAGAGGCTCAGGGGAACCGGACTGGGGCTCATGGGGAACCAGACTGGAGCTCAGGGGAACCAGACTGGGGCAGGGAGAACGGAACTCTAGAGACTGAGGATCAGACTGGAGATCTCGGAGACGGAACTCCGGACACTGAGGATCAGACTGGGGATCTCGGAGACGGGGCTCCGGGGACTGGGACGCTGGCCCAGCGGGGTCGGGAACTGAAGATCGCTGCGGCTCGGAGTGGCCAATTCGCGTCACTCCAGTCTCATTGCATCTGTGCATAGACTTTGTATGAATCCAGTAGAAGCAGGGTCACCAATGTTGGAGCACTGGGATCAACAGGGGCAGTACAATTCTCTTTTGGGCTGCAAGACTCATATAAACAAAGCACTGTCATAACATCCACTTTAACCCCAAAAATAGCAGTGGTGTTACCATGGTTACATTACTTCTCTTACAGGGAACATGTCAACGCTTACCATGAGCTGCGTCAGAATCCACTTCATATATATAAGTACACAGATGCTGGGACAGGGCACAGGCCGAGCAGTGACGGTCCTTGGCTGATAGGACATCTCGCCTGATGACGTGGGGATCAAACACCATCGATCTCGGCGCGACGACAATTGTAATGCCCTGATGGCGCCAAATAAATGTATTATATGTGGAAATCCATTGCAATGGTTTATCTATCCACCAGATAGAGCAGCGATTACTGATGCTTGATTTTTATCAAGTAGCCTATGGTATTATATGTGTATTTTATTGTATTTTTAGCTTTTATTGTTTTTTTTTTGTGCAATTTACTTGCGAAAACGAATTAGTGTGGATGTAGCCTGAGACAACGTGGGCCGCAGGTGACATGTGTGCTGAGAAGGCGCTGGGTGGTACAAGAGTCTGTTAAAAGCAGTGTATGTGTCCAGATAAAAAACAGCAAAGCGGTCATAAATGTGTCAGGAAACCAGTCATACACAGCTTCAGAAAGGGAGGGAGAGGGAGAAATAGGGAGAGATAAGGGAGGTTTGCATTTCATGATTATTTCACGACCACGAAAAGTAATGTATGTGAAATGGAGCATCAGCAGTGGTGAAAGAAGTATTCACATCTTTTACTTGAGTAAAAGTAAACATAACAATACAACAGAAACTAAGCCTGAATAAAACATTAAAATAAAGTGATATATATTTGCTGTATTTGCTGTAAATTGATAAACTGAATGTAAACAGGAATGTAGTCATAAATATGTAAACAGTTTATAAAACAGTAAGTATATAGAGGTAAAGTAATGGTATAATGATAAAGTGTCACAATGATGAGCTCAAGAGTTCAAAAATGGTATGGCTTGTGGTATGAAGCTGTCCCTAAGCCTGGACGTGTGGGACTGAATGCTTCAAATAAGTCAGAAAGTTAAATTAAACGCCATAGAATCCGACCAGTTTCAAAGAAATGGGCATGAGCTAGTTCCTATCTTGTGAATGTGAACTTTGTTCAAAATGAACAATTGTGAACTATGAACTTTCATTTGAGTCTTTGTGAACTGAACTTTGAACTAGCTCCTGTGAAGTGTGGATTTGCACAACACTGTTGGGGAGGCAGTAGCACCAGAAGACTGCATAGAGCAAAAGAAGTGGAACAACTTGGCAGCGACAAGCAGATTCCGTTACAGGTCGGCTGCTGAACAGGATTGGCCAGAAAATACATCTGTCCAAAGTGTAGACCTTCAAAAGGTCATCATCCTCTATCACAGGCCTGGTTTCAAAACAGCCATATTTATCAGGAGAATTGCCATGAGACCTTCGCCTCAGTCGGGAAGAGGATCAACAAGAAAAAGACCATCTCTGTGGTATGGCATGAGCCAACGGATGACACCCAAATTCATAGCCTTGTGATACTTTCATGAGTGCAGACAGCTTTCACCATGGCGTTGAGCAAGAGATAAAGAATTGAGCCGGGGGAGTCATCTGTGACTTTGAGGATGGATAATGTGAAGGGTGGGTGCTCTGCTGTCAAGGTGGAGAAGGAGGCAAAGCTTGTTGAAACTGTCCCCTCATGCCACCCACCAGGAGGCTTCTCTGGAGCTCCCTACTATTTGCTGAGTATTATATTCGTATTATATTACGTGGATAGTTTCATGATATGTCACGATTCTATCTAGGTCCAAAATATTATCATACAGTAAATTGCTAAGTGTAATCAACTACAAAGTGAGACCTCAAATGGAAGTCAATGGGCATCCTTCACAAAACATTGCATTTGCTCAAATCCAGTGGTGGGCCGTCAGGGCCAGCTAAGCCTTCTCTGCTGGCCTAAACAGAATCACAAAGTTATAGCTATTTTATAATTCAATATTTTTTCATAAATACACTACATGTATTCTAATTATTTTTCCCCGTTAGCTTATTTTCTCATTGCACAGCTCCTGTCTTCCTCTGTTGCTCTGCTTCCAGTGCAGCTTGTTTTAAGTAGAGCTCTTATCCAATCAGATTCAGCCTCTATGTCTCTATGTAAGGAGAGAGGCCCAAGGTCCTCTCGGAAGCCTTTGCAGATTAAGTAAATGGGGACAATATTGTTGATTGTCATAGTGTTCAACCAATCAGATCTTTAGTTTAACGTGTTGGGCGTATTCTTTGATACGTCAGTGGGCTAGCGTGACTGTTGTGAAGCTGAAGCTAGCTAGCAGAACTTAGTATTAGTAGTAAGAGTTCAAGTTGAAACATATGTTTGAAGTTATGACATTAACATGACATTTTTGGCGTTTAGCTTGGTGTAGCTTTGTTTTTTTAGCACTCAATGGCTGAAGGAGGATCAGAAACAGATACTGACAGGAAATACTGACAACGCCTTTCTGGAGAAGGACATTTCCAGAAAAGATGGACATCGTAAGAAAGGGTTGGCCAAGCCCACAGCTAGCAGCTCTGACCCAGAGGGAAAAGGATTTGTACAAACAGTATTTCTGGCTGACAGCGTCGGAGAAGCATTACACATTTTATGGATAAGAATGCGTTTTATTTGCAACTGAGAGTCTTGGTGTTTGGAGCAAAGGATTTGCTGGATTTGCTATAATAATAATAATAATAATAATATTTGAATGGCTCCTGCTCATCAGTGTGCGGTGGAATACGTCTTTCAGCACCGCAGTGTTGCTGGATTGATTTGTTGCTTTGTTGTCATATAAATATTTGTGACTGGTTCTTGTGAGTTTGTTGTTGTCATTGTGTTATTTAGACTGATTTTGACTATATGCATTGTCCGTTATTGATGAAGTATCCCGCCATGTATTCATGTATCTGTTGTCTTTTACAAAGCAAGAATTATGGTCTGGAGAAATGGGGATTGTGTGGTGATTGCCTTAGTCCTGTTTGAATCAGTAGGGGAGAGTTAGCTTGTTTGCTGCTGTTGGTTTTCCTGCTAAGCTAGTTTAGCGTCGCCTCCTAGAACACACAAGCCTCAGCAGAGTACAAGGTTTTTCTTCCGTGGTGGGCGTGTCAGACACCACGTTGTCTCTTACGTTGGGTGGGTTGCCAGGTTGAGCGCAGTGGCTCCACCGAAAGAAGATTATTTTTCCCACAATTTAAGCTTCTGCATTTTCCAAATGCACTAGTATTATTCAAACGTATTGTTCGAACGGTTTAATACAAATACGTGTATTGTTACACCTCTAGACACAAAGGGGCCCCTACCACTTTGGGTCCCCCAGCCTGTGACTGCTAGCCCCATTAAGAAATTCCTCCCTGCTCTGTACAAGTTTCAAAATATGGAAATATACAGAAACTGTAACCTCAGTTAAAACCATTAAGTTGTATGATGTAAAACAGTTTTTAGTCATATTATCAAAAAAGATGTATAAAGTTAACTACCATGTGACCACCTGCCAACTCCCGTATACAAATCATATGACTTCCATTTTCCTTCATGCTCTGATGAAGGGCGAAGGGCGAAACGTTGGCATGTTTGTTTGGAGGGCTCAGAATAAATTGGTGAAATTGAAACAAGAAGATCTGTGTGTGTGTGTGTGTGTGTGTGTGTGTGCATATCTTTACCTTTGGGTAATGAACAGAGTAAACAACGTTGGCTCTTGTCTGGATGCCGCTCGCATTGCATCAAAGTGCGTAAAGTTTCCCATGTTCTGCTGTTGGGCACCTTTAAATTCTCGGCAATGTCAGGTTCCATTCACAATGAATAGCTGGAGTGGGACTCAATAGCTATTTCCTGGAGCAGTATGTACCAGTGCAAACAGAGTACAAACAAGTATGTGAGAAAGAATTGTTTTACAAGTGCTGGCAGTTGCTTTTATATGTGGTATATCCTTTTGTCCATATAATACACACAGACATATGCAGTCGAATTAAAAGAGATGAGCAATGTGCAACTAAAGTGAAAAGTGTGTGTGAGTATGTGCTTGTTTCATACAAGGTTCATGTGTGTGTATGATCATCAGTTGTCTGTGGTGAGTTTGCACTTATTCATACAGGCAGTATGGCTTTTGTGTGTGTGTGTGTGTGTGTGTGTGTGTGTGTGTGTGTGTGTGTGTGTGTGTGTGTGTGTGTGTGTGTGTGTGTGTGTGTGTGTGTGATTCTACCCCTGGGGTGTGTGTGTGTATGTGATAAAGAGATAGAAAGGCAGAGGAGGAACGAGGGCAGAGAGAGAGTGTGGCAGAGATGAAAGAGACGACGGGCGAGCAAAGAGCACAGAGATAATGGAAACGAAAAGAAAAATAAGTAGGACAGAGAGGGAGGAGGGGGATGATTTGAATTCAGATACTGGCGATCACTTTGACAGAGAGATACTTTGAGAAAGCAGGAGAGAGAGAGGGGTAGAGATGCTGCTTATTGCTCAGGTATACACACAGCAGTATTTATACAGCCTAATATCATAAATTTGACTAATATATATTTGCCACAAATTTGGAGGCAGTAAGACTTTAAAGATGGGTTGTGAACTGTTGAATCGTGTACACCAAGTGACACACATGCATTCATTGACTTAGTTTATAGAAAACCTCTTTTCTCTTTTAAGAAACAAATATCACGACGTTTGGGATGTGCGATTCACACACCGATCTACGTGCATCTCACGCCTCCTGCCGATTGATACAGCGCATATGCAACTCTGCAAATTTACAGATGTGAGAAGAAGGCGAGATAGCTCAATCAAAGACATTAAAGCTGATGATGGACGTCGTTAACTGAAGGTAGTGCCTCCATGATTTTACAGGACAAACATTGCCATAACAATTGAATGTTCAGTCGGAGGCTGTGATATTTGTAAATAATGAAATTATCATTTGACTATAGCAAGTTTTGTCTTCATGCTTTTCTGGCATTATCTATGGTAATACACACTAAAAACTACTGGGTTCAGGGTTATGAACAGTGACCCAGCTAGGACTAGCATATAGCCGGACCATTTATTTTACTGTTAAGGTGAACTGAAAAAGGCTGTAGCATTAAGTAGCTGGTCATCCGTTAGCGTCAGATATCTAGCGCCTGCTTGTGCTGGTGCGCTGACCTCCTGCTATTGCACTCGTTGCATTTGGCATTTCATCTAAATGCCAACAAAAATGATCTTGATAGTTCAATTACAGCTGAGAAATCGCAACATAGAAGTAGTTGTAACTGATTTTGCACTAAATTCCACTCAATGCCAAGCAGAGCCTGCAGGCATCGGGGGAGAGGTTGCACTACAATAAATACCCAATCCGAGATTCTTCAAGAGTATGCCATAATTAAAGCATAATAAAGCAAATCATTGGTCAACTAGCCCTGTGCTATAAAACAGTTTTAGAATTCTCTGAATTCTCTTTAAAAAGAGAAACATTTAAGATTACGTTGTAACTTTATAAATTGATTATATTCAGAAAATGCAGCAGCTTTTCGAAGAGGAAAGGGACCATCTCTTCCCCACAACATCTGCAGTGCTGGTAGAGAGCAACGTGTTCATCATGGCTGGGAGGACGATTTGCCACTCGCTAATGCAGTCAGGACTCGGCCTGGCAGTGGTCGGTGCTTTGACCGCTGAGTCACAGGAGTGCAGAGTGGACTGCCCTGACCTAGACCAGCAGAGACCGTCCGCTGAGTAAAAAAAATCAAAGAGACATAAAAGCATCATTCAGCAAGGTGAGCTTCTGGTTTGCAAATAATATTAAAAATAGTAGTTAACAAGTGAAGAATAAACATGTTGTCCCCCACAGCTCCACTCTTGAGTCAGTCAGTGGTAACACCACTTGTCACCAACTGACATTACGGGGTCAAGGAAGGATTATTTATTGTCATTATGCAACAAGGTTGCTCAACAAAATGCAGTCACAGTCCATTCATCTTACACAAGAAAAACAATTGTGCATTCCTGTCTTTTTAATTTGACCCTTTCTCACTCAGCATGTGCTGAGTGTCTAAGTTCTCTAGGAAGAGACTGGCCCACCATGATGAAACTGTATGTGTCTTTATGAATTCCACATTCTGTTAACTTTCTTTGGGGATGAGGATGGTGAGTGCCTCCTTCGTAGTCCACATTGTTACAAAGTAACACAAATCACAGTTTGATTCTTAAGGTGTGAAAATAAACTCCTTCTAGAAAACCATTTTTGGCTCAACTTCAGGACTGAAAAACAACATACATCCCTATGCTTTTCAGGTAAACACTATTTTCGAAACAACTTTTAGACCAACACTTATGCTACTACTAGTATTCATTTTAATAGTACTACTTATGCTACTACTACTATAAATACTATTATTACCAATACAAACTAATGTTGGGATCAGATTATGTGCTTGGCTTTCACCATGTGCTCTGAAACAAAGGGATCTGGCTTGTATGTCCATTCAGGGGCCTGATTTGGGTTGATAAGGACCAAAGCAAGAATTTCACACCTACATGTGAATTTTGACATAGTTTGGTTGAGCAAAACTCAGCGTTGCTCTCATTGGACGAGGCCAGGAATGTCGACGTGGGAGTTACGGTTTTCTACGACCGGATGCCACCAACTTACAAAACCACTGAGCGCCCCTGAACGCATCGCCATTCCACGCGATTCAATTCGCGAGGAAGGAGGCAAGGACACAACGTTGCTGCGTTTAAAAGAAAAACCTAGGTAACAGTTTTAGATTCGCTGGAAGAATAAAGAAATAAAGTTTGTTTTGTTTTTGTTTCGCATCGTGGAAAAGGAAGAAAATGGATTCTTCCAATCAAGTCGACTTTGTGCCGGTCATAAGGAGGAGAATTCTCTTAATGAGCTGAAGAAATTTTCTGCCACAGGGAGAGGAGGCGTGGCTTATCGCCCTGGAAGCCGTTCAACTGTTCACCATCAACCATGGAAAAAATAACCTATATTTCTGCTTAGTACGTGTTGTGGAAGTCCCAGATATCCCGGGAAACTGAACGCCGTCATGTCTGGGTTCATAACTTAGTACGGAGGAGCTCCGTGGATTTTATCGAACTGTATTCATTGTTTGTAGCAAGCCACCCGTCGGCTGGAGACAAGAACAAGAGGGAGGGAATCGCTTCATTGTTGTATTTATTACATTTCAGTTGTATCACCTTTCCGTGCATGTTCGCTATAAATATTATTTCTAATATTACAGCACTTTTCAAATTGTATGTTAAAAGTACTTCAAAAGACAAACGTGTGTGTGTTTCAACTATAGGGGGAATATTTGGGAGGGTTTAATTATTCATTATAGAGATTTCTAATGGCAGATGAGCAGATAGGGAGCCAAATGTAAATTTAAGAAAATACAGCTGCCATTTCCCTCATTAAAACGAGAAAGGGCCATGTTTATTTGAGTGGACTAAGAGATATACTGTATAACCAGCTTACTCTCCGTCTCAGTAAATCAGTCCACAGATTACAGCTGACTGCCTGAGCATGACCAATCTGCAAAACCCAGACAGTGACCCTGACCTAGGCAGTCTGGACCTGTTGCAAGTAAAATACTCTGCAGCACGGGGGGGGGTGTAGATGCTGTTACATCATGTGTAACAAGCTTTATTGACACTGCGATCAAAGGAAATCATTTTCTCTGTCGCATGTTAGGGTTGTGGATGTAAAGATGGCCGATGAAAGGAGGAGAGTGTGCAGCAGTGGTGGATCATCGGTCTGCTGTGAAAGTATGGCTAGTGGAGATTTGCTTTCAAACAGATCTCGTCAGGCAAATTGATCTGCGGTTCACTCCAGTCCATGGTGAGGTGATAGTTGAGTGTATCGGGTCCTACTTTTGTGATTTATGCAACGAACGTGCGATCAAGCGCACCGCCTGTCGTCGAGAGAACTGAGACAAACAGGACAGAATGTGTTGACCAGGTGCAAGTAGGCTTGACAGGTGATATAAGTTGTTTAAAGTTATTACAATTGTGATAAACACACAGGTACATACATGCAATGTGACCTCTGCATTTAACACATCCAAAGCATTAGGAGCAATGGGCTATTATGAAGCGACCGGAGAGCAACTATAGGGTTTAGTGTCTCCCTCAAGGACACTCTGATGTAGGCCAGAGTGTTTGAATCTCCCCATCTATAACATATATAACAACAGCACCATTACTTTATGGTAAATCTCATGGTTTTGATATAAACTGCTTTTAAATAGAATTGAACTTACACAGATATATAACAAAGCTTACATGTACATTGCTTTATTATGAAGAGCTGTTTGGCGAGTCCTCTGAGCAGTTGTATTTATTTACTTATTTTATACAGCATCATTCTGGTGCTACATGACAAAAAAATCTTATTACTAATTTTCTTGTTAAAATGGTTATGAGACTTTTCTAGTCATAACAACAAATCCTTTTATGTTTACAATTTGTTGGACAGATTCGTTTCCATCACCTACTTGCATAAACGAGCAGCAAAATTCAAACAGAAATGATGAGAATGTTGGTGTTGAATCTCATTTAGTTTTCATCCAGCTTTTCTGATGTGACGCTTCAGGATCCACACTAAAATAGTGAAAACATGGCATCTCTCTCCTTAACCCAGTTTCATACTGACTCAACCATTCACCCACCATTTGCTTTCCTCCATATGAAGACACATCTGTCAAGCCGTGAGGCATTCACATCAAACATTACTCTATCTATAGACAGACACACACACACACACACACACACAGAATTAAACAGGATTAAATAGAGCTGGGCTAAACATTGCCCTGTCAGTCACCACGTAGCCCAACCGTAAAAAAAAAAGTAAAAAAAGTTTATTAATAATCTGGTAATCTGTAAAGCCTCGTTTTGATGATAATAATTACAACCGAAGGCTGTTGTTTTCAGTAACTCTGAAAAAACACAGCATCAAACAGCCAGACAATCAAAGTTAAAGGTGCAGTGTGTAGGATGTGGCGCCATCTAGCGGTAAGGTTGCAGATTGCAACCAGTTGAAACTTCTAATGTGCGTTGAGCGGCTAGGACAGGGGTCGGCAACCCGCGGCTCAGGAGCGCATGCGGCTCTTCAGCCCCTCTGTTGAGTCTCCATCCACACTAATACGTTTTCATTTTAAAACAGTTTAACAAACAGATATGATCTCCGTCCACAAGGCGTTTCAGCATCATTTTAGAAATGATCTCCGTCCAGACTAACACACCTGAAAACACATATCACGTGACTCTTCACTTACACTGGGCATGCGGGTGGGTGCCGTGTAAACAGGAAGTAGATTGGTTGCTTAGTTAAAAAAAATACGACAGAGTATTAAAGTAGTCTTTAATAATGAAAGTCAGTGTTTGATACGTAAGATCTTCTTCTATAAACTCAAACAGACACATTTCGTGGAAAGTTTTAGACATTTTATTTTTCAGACTTAGCTATAGCGCTGCAGGACTTTCTCTCTCTCTCTCACGTCACATTTACTTTAAAATCAACACATGCACATAATGGTTTACCAGATTATAGGTTCATAAATGTGGTGAACACTCGTCTCTCACTTGTTCCCTCTCGGTTTCGTTGTCTGTTCTCATTCGTAGCTCTGCTGGTGGCTGAAGTCTCTGTCCTACTGGAGAGCAATTACTGCTTACGGTGTTTAAATAGATATTGAATTGTAAGTCGCTTTGGATAAAAGCGTCTGCTAAATGACCGTAATGTAATGTTGTTGTTGTTGTTTGTGAATTTCCGGGTAAGGGTCACGTGATAAGGGAGTGACGAATCAGGGAAAGACACGTCATGACTGCTATGAACCAATCAAGTAGTGAACACGTGATCGTTTCCAAATGTATGCGTTTACGCCGTCCACACGACAAAGCAACCTCGGAGTTTTCAAACTTATCCGTCCTCGAGAGCGTTTTCAAACTCCTCCGTTTGCGGTGCTTTGAAAACTCCGGCGTAGTGTGGACGCTCAGTGTAAACGTAGCAAAACATATACGTTTAGAAATGGAAACGTAGTCGTGTGGACATGGCCTGAGGCTTTGACAAAAAATAACATGGAAATAAATAACATTTATTTTTATTTGATTTTTTTTCACAGTGGACAATCTTTCAAAGGGAACATCTCTTATCTTGGAGTTTGAGGTGATACTGTCACTGAAAATAACAATAAAATGTCAAGAATTGTCTTTATTCTTGTTCTATAATTGCATAAATACAACAAAGTTGTATTTTTTCTATATATAATATATATTATAAATATTTATATAATAAAGCTGTGATATGAAATCGCTGAAATTTGCCAGACAAATTTTATTTGGTGGAAAATAGGGCAAAATGGCTCATTGGATATTAAAGGTTGCCGACCCCTGGGCTAGGAGAACTACGGCGGCCGACCCCAAAACGCAAATGGCTCTATCCAGAGCCAGTTCTTGTAAAAGAAGTGTAGGTTATTTGGAGGATAGCAGAGCCAGTGTGTGTGTGTGTTGTGGCAGGAGAGTGATGAAGCAAGAGAGCGAGAGCGGCTGCGAGTTTGTGTGAGTGAAGGAGTTGGCAGCAGGGCAGACTTAGACAAAAACTGGTCTCAATCTGAATTTCTACCAGTCTGCCAGACTGGTATGTGTCTAAAAATCTCTCATAATGTCAACAGGTAACATTCCATACCTTATAATTAATATTTCTACCAAGTGGTCAGAGCTTTTCCCTCTGAATTACTCGGAAGACCTCATCCTACCTCACTACTACCCAAAATATGTTTTGTTCTATGACACCAGTCTTATCTATATCACGTCGGTTCAACACTTTAGACTATCTTAGCAAAATTCTACATGTGAAAAAATGATGAATCAAACATCAAAAAATTCAAAGACCATGTTCATGCCCCTTTCCTCTGTCAGGAGGCTGCAGTCCATCAGGACCAAGACCTCACGTCATATAAACGGTTTCTTCCCATCAGCAGCTGGGTTCATCGATAAAGCCCGGGACCCCCACTGACTCAGACACTTACATCCCCAGGAGAATTACCCACATTTACATATCCCTGCACAACTCTTCACTTTAAAAATACACTTGACACTTTAAATTCCTTGTTTGTGTAAGATACTGGGCAATAAACAGTTTCTGATTCTGACTCAATGTATGTCGGGCAGACACACTGCCGACAACCTTGTAATTAAACTAATTGATGCGGTGGAAACTTACTGCAAAAAAAACAATGCACACAGTGGTATCGTGTGGTTGTAAAGGAGTAGTTTTATGAGTACTAGTTCACGAGCACAGTATCAGGCTGATAGCAGTATCGTTTCATCCCCAGTATACAGGGAGGTTCAAGGTGAGGAAGGTGAGACTGTGAAATGGACTGTATTATCCACAAAGATACACTGTGCCAAAGCAGTTAAGTAAACTATCAACCTAATTCGTGCATAAGCGCTCAATCACAGACATTCCCAGGATGTCCTATCTGAAGACAATGCTGAAGATGGTGACGTGACTTACCACTATGGAGTGTGTTGGCTTTGTTGCATCTCTGTGGCTCAGATTTTTCTTCTTGCCACTGACTGACCCTCTATGGTTTGCAGACACAGCATTTTTTGTTGACCTGACAAGCCAATTAACACACTGAACATAAGCCAGCAAGGCAAAGACCAGCTTGTGCCTCAGCTGTACGCACAGTTTAAAGCATTAGTTGTGAGGATCTGTCAGTTTAAAACACAGCTAGGCAACTTCAATCTTACCACTTCGGAATTGAAGGCTGTTTTCCAAAATGCCAATCTTTCTGTAAAAAACATTAAATATATCTCAATCAGCATTTTCGAGACTTCGCAAAAAAAGACTTCGCAACTCCCCTCTCGATTGACATGGCAGAAGTGGATAAGTGTGCAATTGGAGGTGATCGAAATGAGATTAGATTTCCTCTAATGCGGCACCATGCGACGATTGAGTCTGTTCGGCTCACGTATGCCAGCAAATGTTTTCACTAATGACTTCTGAGAACCAAGTTGACCAACAGCACTGTGGATACAAGACTTGCTCCTGACATCCCAGCTATTCTTCAGTCCTACATGCAACATCACTGCTCCCATGGAGTGACCTGCTGTTCCCAATGTCAGTGAGTTAAAATGCATGATACGTTCCAGTCACTCAGTTACATTTTTTGCCTCTTTAGCGTCCTACATGACCCATCTGCACGAGTTACCCGAAGGACCGCTCTGAATATGTCCACAAGCCCGTCTGGTCCCCTTTCTCCATGTTGTCTTATTCTTATTTCATACCCAGACTTCTACCCTACCCTACGCATCTTCTTGCATTGTTTGATCCTTGACACTTGTTCTGCATGTGGTCCACAGTCAAAAAGGTTTGGCCAACCCTGAATTAGATGAATTCATGAATAGTAAGAATAAAGTACATGCATGCAACTTTTCCTGTGAATCGCTTGTGTGTTTCTAGATAATTTAATCCTTAGTGGGTAATGAAGACTCAGCCGACAATGATACTGTATAAAGAGATAATTACAGAATGCAAAAAGATTGAATGGCGAAAAAAAAGGCAGAAAAAAGGTCAAACATAAAAGCTACCAAAAATTAACTTTAATATTGTGAAATCTTAAGTTTTTTGCTTAAACTGATTATTAAATCAATGTTGATCAAACAATGTATTGGCTATAGAGCCAACTCTACACTGACTTTTTCAGAGCACTGAGATTGGGGTTTCTGGTAATTGGGATTCTTATGATTGCTTCTTGTTTTTAACTATAGCAAGGTTACTAGTGGTAGCCATGTTGCTAATGCTAACACTAGCAGCCAACAAAGATGTTTCTGCTTCTCTAACATGATCTGTGGTGAAACTTAGTATAATCTGTTATATCCGATGGTTGTCTTTGCGACAGCGGCACCAACAATAATACCACTTGTAAACGGAGGGGGTAAGTCAAAAAATTGTAATGTAATTTCTATTTTCCCCTCTCATAGTACAATGTATCTATAATACAGTCTATCAATTAATGAATTCCAATATATCTTGTAGGAGCATCTTTAATTTGTTTACTACGTTTTAATAAATTTCAATACTTTGCTTTGGAAGCATTTATGGAGAAACTATAAGAGCGAGCTTTGAAGAGTGTTGATGAACTTCCTCATTTTATTTGTTTTTTGTTTTTATGCAGATCCATGGGTTTTGGACCCACAGCCTGCAGTGTCTGGAGTCTTAAAGATTACCTCTCTCTCCCTCCCTCTTTCTCCCCAGTGTAAATGTCTTTCTGCTCTTTACTCTGACTAAGCTGCAGGGAGCCGCAAAAATAGCTTTGGCTGATGATACTTGGTCTTGTTTGTTTGATGTTTCTGTGTGTGTGTGTGTGTGTGTGTGTGTGTGTGTGTGTGTGTGTGTGTGTGTGTGTGTGTGTAGGTGTGTGTGTGTGTGTGTGTGTGTAGGTGTGTGTGTGTGTGTGTGTGTGTGTGTGTGTGTGTGTGTGTGTGTAGGTGTGTGTGTGTGTGTGTGTGTGTGTGTGTGTGTGTGTGTGTGTGTGTGTGTGTGTGTGTAGGTGTGTGTGTGTGTGTGTGTGTGTGTGTAGGTGTGTGTGTGTGTGTGTGTGTGTGTGTGTGTGTGTGTGTGTGTGTGTGTGTGTGTGTAGGTGTGTGTGTGTGTGTGTATGTGTGTGTGTGTGTGTGTGTGTAGGTGTGTGTGGCCTGCAGTGTGAGAGAGAGGACTAGTAGAAGCAGTAGCTAAATGTTCTGAGAGAGGAGGGTTGTCAGCTGACATACAGTAGCTCACCTGGGCTCAGGTTTTAAAAGCTGGCCCATGTGCTTGGTCCTATCTTTTTCTTACAGCAGCAGACATCCACCCTGCATCATCTTCTTTTCCTTTTGTACCACCCAGCGTCTTCTCAGCACACATGTCACTCCCCAGTGAGCACCAACCGAAACTGCTTGAAATTGGGTCTGAACGTCTAAGACCTATTTTCACCGTCTTTTCAACCGGCTAAAATGTGGTTACAACATCACTATGTCACATTGGTTTTACAATATTGATGGTTTGTTCAGTTGTAGGTTGAAAGAGACACGATATTGGTTACTTTGAATGTATTTCTCCAAAGTCATATCACACTGGCCGGTGAAATGTGGTCTACATGAACACGTAATTTCAACGCATTTGATATTTCATATAAAATGTCATAAATATAGAACTATGGACTGCGTGCTGCCAACAAGAAGCTCCCAGGACATCAGAATGAGAGCAGTGTACATTCTGTCTGTTTGTAAAATACAAGTGTGTGTTTACTGTTGAAACACGCATGCTCAAAAACATGCACTGTTTCTGGAAACTCGGCATGGAACTGTGAATGAACTGACAGAATAACGTGAGGCTTCACACCAACAACATACTTTGTAAGTACTTGAACTTCTGAATTCCAATATTGCAAACCGAAGTATGCACCATTAGTATCATTTTATGCTGCTCACAATGCGGGCGAGGCTGCTAGCTTGTAGTGTTAGCCCCCCAGGGATGTGTGCTCTCCCCACTGCTCTTCTCCCTCTACACCAACGACTGCACCTCAGAGGACCCGTCTGTCAAACGGTCATCGGCCTCATCAGGGACGTTGACGAGTCTGTGTACAGACGGGAGGTAGAACAGCTGGTCCTCTGGTGCGGTCAGAACAACCTGAAGCTGAACAAGCTCAAAACTGTGGAGATGACAGTGGACTTCAGGAGGAGCCCCCCAACACTTCCACCTCTCACCATTCTCAACAACACTGTGTCCGCTGTGGAGACCTTCAGGTTTCTGGGATCCACAATCTCCCAGGATCTGAAGTGGCCCTCCAACATCAACACCATCAGGAAAAAGGCCCAGCAGAGGTTGTACTTCCTGCTCCAGCTCAGGAAGTTCAACCTGTCTCAGGAGCTGCTGATCCTGTTCTACTCCACCATCATCCAGTCTGTTCTCTGCTCCTCTATCACTGTGTGGTTTGGATCGACCACCAAACAGGACAGGAACAGACTACAACGGACTGTCAGGTCTTCAGAGAGAATCATTGGTGCCAGCCTGCCCTCCATCCTGGACTTGTAGACCTCCAGAGTCAGGAAACGGGCTGTAAAGATCACTGCAGAACCTTAACACCCTGGACACAAGCTGTTCCAACTCCTCCCCTCTGGTAGGCGCTACAGAGCTCTGTACGCCAAAACCACCAGAACCAGGACCAGCTTCTTTCCACTGGCCGTCACTCTGATGAACAATAAATAAGTCATACTGCACTACTACCTCTGTTTGCACTATTACCACCATTCTGCACTATTACCTCAAATCCATTGTCATTGTTGTTGTTCTTTATGTTCATATATATACTTTTTGATATATATTTATATTGTACATAGTAGTTAAATGTTTATGCTTACCTCTGTTCTACTTTGTTGTCGTTGTTTTTATTTTTATGGTTATTTGTATATTCTATGTATGTACGTTGAGAGCAACGTTAAAAACAGAGTCAAATTCCTTATGTGTCCGCATACATGGCCAATAAAGCTGATTCAGATTCTGATATCTTAATACATTAACTTGTCCGTGAACATAATTTCTGCCTCATTTCTGCCTCATGCATCATATAGATTTTCATCAGGAGGTTTTTTATCAATGAAGACAACAACACCCATGATCCCACAATACTTCACGTATTCATTATCAAAGTCTCGACCTTTTGTTATTGTTTTAATTGAGAGACCCTTGCTGCAGAAATTGCATACTGTGCATTTAATGAGGTCAATTAAGAGGGGATAAGTGATCACATCCCCTCTCAAATAACCTCAGTAAGTGGTTACATAGTTCCTAACCTTCATGACATTTTGGCATTACTTCTGGCGGCAATATAGTAGTTAGCTCCGTAGTTAGCGGAATATAGTAGTTAGCTAGCACTGTTACCTCCTCCCACCGTTCAAAGACATGCAGGTTAGGTTATTTGGTGACTCTAAATTGCTCATAGCTCTGATTGTGCTGCTGCAGAGTATTTGAATTGAGAAAACACACATTGAATAAATGTCCTCTCTGCTGTCCCTCACAGAGCTAATGTGGAGATGCAATCTTATAGTGATGGACCACTGATCGTTCAGCTCTGACATACGTAAGTGTGGCCCACAGCCATGTCTTAGATGTTAGGGTACATATAACCTTATCTGTATGACACTCTCAAAATGATATGTTACTTCCTGCAGAGGAGTATGACTTCTGACTCTGCAAGGGCAGAGATAAAGAGTGACTGTGAAAGAGAGATAGGTATGCTGCCCTCCAAGGATGAGTACACAGGGAACTGACCTCTAGCATGACAGCATTGATGTGTAGGTTCCTTATTGTGTGTGTGTGTGTGTGTGTGTGTGTGTGTGTGTGTGTGTGCCTATATGTGTGTTGCACACCATCCCACTGTGATAAGTCTCTTCTTTATGCCCCATAAAACCTCCTTATTGGCTCATCATACTACTATCAATCTCTTCTCTGTGTGTGTGTGTGTGTGTGTGTGTGTGTGTGTGTGTGTGTGTGTGTGTGTGTGTGTGTGTGTTTGTGCATGTAATCATGTGAGTGCACATCTGTGTGTGAGTGTGTGTGCTGAGACGGTGACTATCTCAGTGTGGGACAGTGGTGCAGTCTTTGTGTGTGTTTTTGGATGTATTTGTGCGTTTGTATGTGCTTTCATTCATTTGTGTGACCACCGCCTGCATGGCTGCACACTTGTGACTCTGACTCTGTGTAATGTGCTCATGCTTGGGTGTTTGTCTGGCCTGTAGGCTGTTTCCTCTCCAGTTTCCATCTCCATTTTGTATTCCTTTTATCTGCAATCCTCAGAGACTGAAGGACTGTTTGTCTTTGTCTGGGAGCTGGTACAGTATCTATGTGATCTAACCTCACTGCTCCACTTTTTACAGCAGCCAGCCTTCATGCTGTTTAACTCCTCTAAGCAGCCATATAAGTACATACCAGGATTAGATGTGAGAGCAGCAGGATGTTGGGTAAGTCAGAGTGTCATTAGAGTCATTGCATGGGGTTTTCGTCTGAATTACCTGTAGGTATGAGCGGGGGTGGACTGGCCATTTGGCACACCTGGCCGATGTCAGGGAATTATTCATTCCGCTCTTCTGTTGACTTATTGACTCTAACAGCCAGGGTTATCTAAGCTTGGGTTCAGTTGTTGGTCAGGAACACGGAAGCTACTAGACAATAAGGCAACCCGGGTGTGACTCCCGAGCATCTGACTATTCAGTGCATCAAATCCTAACCTCCTCAGGATAGTGGGAGCTGGGCTCGCTGACTCTGAGACTGTAGATTTACTGAGATGCTTTGTCTCCCTCTTGGGGTGTTTGTGCACACTCAAGGACAAGGCCAGGAAGCTCAGCATTGATATCATAACACACACACATTCTCTAGCATCCTCTCAGCAGAGCCTCAGATGTCTCAAGAGACTCCAGCATTACAGATTGGCTGTTTTGCGTATGACCTGGGACATGTGTGTCCAGACCTCTGTTAAGTATGCTGTTGTATTAATATGTATGACCACTTATTAAACATTTAATTTAATGTAGAAATAACCTTACCTCCTATTTCTGTACATCCAGCTAAATACTCCCATGTGGCTATGTACTTCAATCTGTATTGCTGTTATTCGATTCTCCTTGAATTCAAGCTGCTAATAAACTTTCAGTTTAAGACATTGATGTCTCCTTTTGTTTCTTCCGTCTCCAGTCTATCTGCTCACTTAGTTTCCACTACAATAAGTGTAAGACTATGGCTACCCAGAAATATGATTGTACTTACAAGTAAGTAGCGGAACTGAACTGTTAACAAGTTAGCACTCTAAGTTAAGAGCTGCAAGTCGTCTAACGTTAGCAGCCAGTACCACCTTATAGCAGATAGCCTAGCTAACTGAACATTACTGCTTTATGTTCAGTCTGGAGCAGGCTGAAAGCATCCCCACTGGCTTAGTCCAAGTCATGGACAGTGAAAGATGGGTCTGTTGGAGCGGAAGAGGACAAGCAGCTACAAAAAGCAGAGCCTTCTGCAAAGAGTGCCCTCTATGCTGCAATCAAAGTCTAAGGTGGTTCAACATGCCCACAGATTCATATCATGCCCTTGGTCTCATATACAAGTTCCTTCTGACAAAATCACTCACCAGGTGGCCTGGAAATGCACATTTTACCCCCTGAGGTTCATCAAAAGCAGACTCAGGAGCAGCCTCTCCCTCGACAAACTGGAGGCTTTCATGTTGGTGGCCACTGAGAAAGACATTCTTATGGCCTTGGACTCCAACACTGTCATTGACAAACTTGCAGAGCAGGGTGAGCAGCTCTTCTAATAAGGTGACACAAAGAATATGATTATTATCATTATGAATTTGCAATTAGTAAATAACTATCGAGATGCCGTACACAGCAGATTTAACTTTTTTTTTTCTTTCTGTTTTGTGTTCACATTTCAATTAACTACAAAAGTCAAGGCCATACGAGCAGTGGACTCGGGCAGAAAAAGTGGCCATGGAAGAGTAGTTTTTCTGCGGATCCATTTGGGGAGGATCTCCAGCTACACATGCCATTACACAAGGCATTGAGACTGACGACATGGCAGTGGAGGCCCTGGGAGCCAACGGCAGCACCTTAGACACTGGGTCATCGTCCGTTCCCGGTGGGGACAGAGTGACAGAGGATGCTGTCTCTGCAGAGACGGTGGCAAGTCAACGCCAGAAACTAGATGCGTCCCTCGGTGGCTACAGGAGGGAAAGGTTGAAGAGGAAACTCTCTATGGACTCAGTGGTACAGGAGGATCTTGATATTAACAGGCGGCTCCTTAACCGTTTACAGGACACGGGCGTTTGTGAGTTTGTGGAGACAATGGACCGCCTCAGCTTTAACATTGAGCTGCTGGTGCAGCACATTGTGGGTTCAGGGGACAGACATATGACTCCACACTCACCGCATACCACCTCATATGGACAAACACCCACAAGGCCCTTTCCACAGTACTGCACATGTCGAGCACAACAGCACACCGGCAATGCACAGGGATGTTAGAGACTACACCCACCCGTAAAAGAGCTCTTCTCGCTGTAGTGCACACTTAAATCATTTCTTTTTTTTTCATTTCATAGTTGCCCAATGCAAGGTTTGCACACAAACTTCTGCTCTATTTGTTTTTGACACTTTCATATTTCTGTAGTTATTTTCAACGTTTATTATATGTTACTGTTTAAGTTTTCTAGTTATATGGTATTTTTTTGTTTATTTTCTATTGTACTATTGGACTGTAATAAAAGGTATTTGATACCAAACCTGAGATCTGACTCTTTTACATGGCTCACAATAGTTGTGTGGCACAATACAAGCATTGATGACAAAGGGAAGGTTCCCTATGTTTATGTTTATGTTCATTGCTCTTCTTAAAGTTGCAAATCTTGCCTTCAAACGTCCGAATAAACATTCAATCACCATGCATGCCTTGCAAAGTGATAGCCCATAATACTGCTCCTGTGGTGTAATTCCGCCATTGGGGTATTCCTTCATGACGGCATCAGGGGATGAACTGGATCACCCAGCAGAAAAAAAGGGACAGCATATTCACCCTCTATCAATTGCCCAATCTTTTTGGTCACAACTCAATTTCGAGTTGGCAAAAATATGGGCGTCATACATACTTCCCGGCCATTTCACATCTACGTCCATGAAACAGTATTTGTAGCCACACAAGGCCTGTACATTCAGAGAATGTTTCCCATTTCTGTTGATGTAATCTGTAGATTTAGCATGTTTTTGTTTCACTTCGATATGTGTACAGTCAATGGCGGCCAAGCATTGTGGCATACTGTGTGTTTGGTTGAAGTTGACAACAAGATCCCTCACTTCGGGCTCTGTACTTGGTTTTCGGATGTACTCAGGACCCAGGAAGACGGTAATGGTGTTACAGACTTGTCAGATGATGACTGAAACAACTTGCTGTCCAAATGCATTGATGGTTCTCCGAAGTCTGCCCTCATCATTCAGCTAATACAACGTATGCTACCTTTGTAAGTACATCCACGGGCGCCCTCATCGTTGTTGTTGCTCCCTCCACATCCGGACATAATATTTCGCTAAGGTTGATCAGTGTCGATCTGGACATTCAAAAGTTGTCTTGCCATTCTTCAGGAATCATAACCTCATTGATATAATTATTCCACCAGGTGATCGTTCTTCCTGGCCTTACCCAAGACCGGAGCTCTGTAGAGCTGATAACGCCTCTGGACACGGGAATTGTCACACAGCGCTCGAATAATAGCTTGCCTCCTCTGCATTTAGGCTGCTAGCATAGACAGCAAAGCAAGTAACGCTTGAAATGTGTTATCCATGTTGAAATGAATCACTGGTAGACCTGGCTGTTTGTTTTGTTCTGGAAAAAGGTCATGTGATAGGGGCATGACGAATCAGGGAAGGACACGTTGTGACTGCTAAGACCCAATCAAGTAGCAAACCTGCACATCTAAGTCATCGTTTCCAAACTTATCCGTTGACACCTGTCTACACTAGGAGGTAACAACAGAGTTTTCAAACTTATCCGTCCTTGAAAACTCAGGCATAGTGTGGACTCTCAGTGTAAACATAGCAAAATATATGCATTTTCAAATGAAAAAAATAGTTCAATTCAATTCAATTTATTTTGTAAAGCGAGTCATGAATCAGTTGTGTGACTTTCTGCGTAACAGAAATAGTTTATTTAAGGATTTTATTTTCAATCAGGATTTAGAAAGCATCATAGCACAGAGACAGCTCTGGTAAAAATAACTAAAGACCTTCTAATTGCATCAGACAAAGGACTTGTCTCTGTTCTTGTCCTGTTAGATCTTACTGCTGTGTTCGACACCATTGACCATTACATCCTGTTGCAGATATTAGAACATTATGTTGGCAGCAAAGGAGCCGCACTAAACTGGCTTAAGTCCTATTCATCAGATCGATCTCAGTTTGTATATGTAAACGATGAAACCTCGATGAAGACCAACGTTAGTCATGGAGTTCCACAAGGTTCTGTGCTTGGACCAATCTTGTTCACCTTATATACTTCCTTTAGGCAATGTTATCAGAAAACACTTTATAAACTTTCATTGTTATGCAGATGATACTCAATTATATCTATCAATCAAGCCAGATGAAACCAACCAGCTCACGAAACTTCAAGCATGTCTTAAGGACATAAAAACCTGGATGACTGCAACTTCCTGATGTTAAACTCAGACAAAACTGAAGTACTACTCGGCCTACTCTACTCGGCCCAGAACACCTCTGAAATCAATTATCTAATGATATAGTTTCTCTAGATGGCATTGCGCTGGCATCCAGCAGCACCGTAAAGAATCTTGGAATTATCTTTGATCAGGTTTATAGTTAGGACTGGCTCAGGTTTGCCTTGGACCAGCCCCTAGATAAGCTGCCATAGGCCTAGACTTCCGGGGGACTTCCTAGGATGCACTGAGCTCCTATGTCCTCTATCTCCCTCTGTATGAATTCATGTCCCATTAATGCTCATTACTAATTTTGCTTCTTCCCCGGAGTCTTTGTGCTTTCTCGCCTCACAGGTTTCCATGGATCGTGGTTATATCTGGACCCTTAGTAATGTGGATTATTGGGACATGAATTTATACAGAGGGAGAGACAGAAGAGGAGAGTTGGTCGGGTTCAGGAGTTCCTCAAAAAGGATGGAGTTAACAAGAACTTTGTCACAGCAAGGCTGTGCCTCCTGTTTTCCCCTGTGTCTCCTTTATGTGTGTGTGGTGTGGGCGTGGCGGCGACCTGGTCTCCTCCCTCCTGATTGCTATTTATTCATTTTACCTGTACAGTCTACCCAGCTTCCTTCCATCAAGTCATCTACTCAACAGTTTATCCTGGTTTTACATCCACTCTTCGTCAAAACGTTGTTGCAACTTCTGTGGTATCTTGCTTGTTCAGTGTGATAGATTATCCAACTGTACTCCCTTTACCTGTACTGACCTTGACTCCCTGTCCCCACAGTTTGGATCATCCCCTCCGGCTCCCCAGTCCGCCTGCCCTGCCTTGTTCTGCCCGGTTCCCCACCCTTGCCGTCTTGTCCTCGGTCCCCCGCTGCTCCCCTTCATTTCCCCATTGAAATTTAACCTTTTTCATTCATTACTCCCTTGTCTGTGTTTGCATGTGGGTCCTCCATCACACCCCGTAACAAACTTGGCACTGGAATTTTGCCTTCTTAAGTTTCCTTAACAAATACAGCCCTTTATCAGAATCCGAAACTATATTGCATACATACAAGAAATTTGGCTTGGGGAATGTTGCATAACAATAAACAGAGTACAATAGCATAAGACATAATTTAAAAATAGAAAATATGAACATTTACAATAAAAATGGTTAAACGAAAAAAGAGTATGTTAAAAAAATATGTTATTAAAGTGTCAAGTGTATATTAATAAAGAAAAGTTGGGCAAGGATGTGTAACTGTTAAAAATTGTACTGGGGATGTACAGTTGTGGTCAAAAGTTTACATACACTTGTAAAGAACATAATGTCATGGCTCTCTTGAGTTTCCAGTTATTTCTACAACTCTGATTTTTCTCTGATAGAGTGATTGGAACAGATACTTCTTTGTCACAAAAAACATTCATGAAGTTTGGTTCTTTCATGACTTTATTATGGGTTAACAGAAAAAGTGACAAAATCTACTGGGTCAAAAATATACATACAGCAACATGAATTAGCAATTTTGGTGACTTAGAAAGTTGTGTCAATGAAATGAGCTTCATAGCATGGCCTCTTAACTTCTTGTGAGTGATTATGAGTGACTACAGCTGGTGACTTCTCTGAGGCCATTTAAATAGGGCTCATTGGATACAAACGCCCACAAACGCTAAAATGGGAAAGTCAAAGGAGCTCAGCATGGATTTGAAAAAGCGAATCATTGACTTGAACAAGTCAGGAAAGTCACTTGGAGCCATTTCAAAGCAGCTGCAGGTCCCAAGAGCAACAGTGCAAACAATTGTTTGTAAGTATAAAGTGCATGGCACTGTTTTGTCACTGCCACGATCAGGAAGAAAACGCAAGCTATCACCTGCTGCTGAGAGAAAATTGGTCAGGAGGGTGAAGAGTCAACCGAGAACCACCAAAAAGCAGATCTGCCAAGAATTAGAAGCTGCTGGAACACAGGTGTCAGTGTCCACAGTCAAGCATGTTTTGCATCTCCATGGACTGAGAGGCTGCCGTGCAAGAAGGAAGCCCTTGCTCCAAAAGCGGCACCTTAAGGCTCGACTGAAGTTTGCTGCTGATCACGTGGACAAAGATAAGACCTTCTGGAGGAAAGTTCTGAGGTCAGACGAAACAAAAATCGAGCTGTTTGGCCACAATGCCCAGCAATATGTTTGGAGGAGAAAAGGTGAGGCCTTTAACCCCAAGAACACCATGCCTACTGTCAAGCACGGTGGTGGTAGTATTATGCTGTGGGGCTGTTTTGCTGCCAATGGAACTGGTGCTTTACAGAGAGTAAATGGGATAATGAAGAAGGAGGATTACCTTCAAATTCTTCAAGATAACCTAAAATCATCAGCCCGAAGGTTGGGTCTTGGGCGCAGTTGGGTGTTCCAACAGGACAATGACCCCAAACACGCATCAAAAGTGGTAATGGAATGGCTAAATCAGGCTAGAATTAGGGTTTTAGAATGGCCTTCCCAAAGTCCTGACTTAAATCCCATTGAGAACATGTGGACAATGCTGAAGAAACAAGTCCATGTCAGAAAGCTATCAAATTTAACTGAACTGCACCAATTCTGTCAAGAGGAGTGGTCAAAGATTCAACGAGAAGCTTGCCAGAAGCTTGTGGATGGCTACCAAAAGCGCCTAATTGAAGTGAAAATGGCCAAGGGACATGTAACCAAATATTAGCACTGCTGTATGTATATTTTTGACCCAGCAGATTTGATCACTTTTTCTGTTAACCCATAATGAAGTCATGAAAGAACCAAACTTCATGAATGTTTTTTGTGACAAAGAAGTATCTGTTCCAATCACTCTATCAGAGAAAAATCAGAGTTGTAGAAATAACGGGGAAACTCAAGAGAGCCATGACATTATGTTCTTTACAAGTGTATGTAAACTTTTGACCACAACTGTAAGTGTCTGAGTGAATGGTGGTCCCGGGCTTTATCGATGAGCCCAACTGCAGATAGGAAGAAACTGTTTTTATGAGTGAGGTCTTGGTCCTGATGGACCACAGCCCCCTGCCAGAGGGAAGGGACTCGAAGAGTTTGTGTCCAGGGTGAGAGATGTTGGCTACAATCTTTTATGTCTGCCTCAGGGTCCTGAAAGCGAACAAATCGTGGAGGGACAGCAGATTGCAGCCAATCACCCTCTCAGCAGAGAATGGAGGAGGAGAGGATGGATGCAATGATGGCAGTGTAGAAGTGCACCATCATTGGGTACATCCCAAGTCTCTTAATTGCATCCCCTTTCCCAAACTTGCATCTTTTCCTTGGAAGGAAACCATGTGAGGAGAGAGGAAACAAGGAAATATGTTTTAAGAAATATGAGACGTCCTTTCCTCTGAAGCGACAAGTGAAGCGACGTCTGTTTCTGATGACAGCGGCCACTGATCACAGCTGGATCAGATGTCAGTTGGCTTTAACAGCTGGAGAGACTTTGAGAAGTTTGTGTCTGTTCACATGATCACTGTACTTTATAATAGTATCTAATAATACTAATAACTAATAAAGACACAGTTATCATCACTGCCAGAGTAGACTTAGAGTAGAGTAGTAGTCTTTATACTTTGGCTTGTTTCTCTTAGTAAGTAAATCAGATCAACATCAAATTAGTTCCACACAAATGTATGAAGTTCATAATGCCAGTTCCAGGAACACCGTTGCCGTGGCGACGCAGTTTTCGCCATGAAAAACTAAGGTGCTTTTGAGGGGCTAAAAATGCTCGAAACATAAGCAAACTTGGTAAACTGATTTAAAGCCCAAAATGTAGTTACATATTATGGTTTTAATGCTTCAGAGTGGCAAGTCGGCTCGATAGCGCCCCCTACAACATTTTGACAAAGCAGCCCTCGCAGTACGTTTGACCTAGATGTATGAAATTTGGTAGGAACATGTATCACATGTGGACTTAAATAAAAGTATCTTGGGGCCGTGCCCTAAACCCAACCGGAAGTCGGCCATTTTGAATTTTGTATTAATTTATAGTGTCGTTTTTGGCATTTACGCTGTACTTTAACAAACTCCTCCTAGGGTAGGGGTCGGCAACCGTTACTATCCAAAGAGCCATTTTGCCCTATTTTCCACCAAATAAATTTTGTCTGGAGCTATTTATCAAAAGCTATTTGATATTACAGCTTATAAAGTTTTAAATATAATTATATTATATATACAAAAAATATAGTTAGTTGTATTTATGAAAATAGACAAAAAAGACAATTCTTGACATTTTATTGCTATTTTACCTGTTATAACAATAAAATAATATAATTTAGTATAATATCAAACTCTTATGAAGTGGAGAGTTTTTCAGCACATGCTGTGTGTTTGTTCTGGAAGTGTCTTTCTACATTACATTTTTTGCACATATCAAGCATACAGGTAAGCCGGCATCGTTTGCAGTGAAAGCAAATGAATACGTCCACGTAGAATTAAACAATCTATTTTCCTCGATGACTTTTCTTTTTTTGGATAGTTTACTGAGGGCGGGGGTCTGCAAATCATGATTAGCCACCTGCAGGGAAAGGCGCTTGACAGTCAATAGGATGTGACGCACATTTTAGTTGACAAAATATTAAAACATTTTTTATTTTCAGTGACACAGTAGACGTAGACACCCGCGTTCGCTACTTGATTGGTTAATTTAACATGGACAACTGATTACAGGCGTTGCTGATCTTGTTGTCTTTACTAGCAGCAGCTGTTCAGTTAAGGTCTGCATGTCTGCGGAGGAAACAGCTGTTATTGTAGCGATTAGCGAGGGGCGTGTGCAGCAGGCGTTATCAGACCTACGGAGTGGCCGTCGGTTAGCGTCTTTGAGTAACCAATCTACTTCCTGTTTACACCGGCCCACCCGCGTGCCCAGTGTATGTGAATAGTCACGTGATATTTGTTTTCAGCCGTTGTAGTCTGGACGGAGATCGTCTCGAAAATGATGCTGAAACGCCACGTGGACGGAAATCGTTTTTGTTTGTTAAAAAAAATTGGTTTTATTAGTGTGGATGTAGACTCAGGGAGCCGCAATAGAGGGGCTGAAGAGCGCATGCAGCTCTGGAGCCGCGGGTTGCCGACCCCTGTCCTAGGGAATTAATCAGATCGACTTCAAATTTGGTCAGTTTAGTCTGAAGTCCTTTGTGATGAAAAGTTACTCAAAGATTGTTATTTGGTGAAAGGCCATTGCTGTAGCGACGCAATCTTCGCCATGAAAAACGAAAGTGTTTTTGGAAAGCAGATGTATCACATGTAGACTTAAAAAAAAGTCTTAAGAGGCCATGCTCTAAACCCAACCAGAAGTCAGCCATTTTGAATTTTGTATGAATTTCTCGTGTTTTTTGTTTTTTTTTCCAGGTGCTGCACTACGAACTCCTCCTAGGGAATTAATCCAATCAATTTAGAATTTGGAATTTTTTTTAGAAATTTACTAAAAGCTTGATGTTTCATCAAACAACATAGACTTGATGTAGCGGCCATTTTACATGGTTCGCCATCATCCATCAAGCTGTTGTAACTCAACTGTACTTTGTCAAAACTGTCCCAAACTTGACATGCTTGATTACTGTCATGATTTTAGGACTTCTGCATACTTGGAGAGCAAAAGTTAGATAACAGTGGTTCTCAAACCATGTCAGTGGGCATTAGTATACATAATCAGTCCAGAGCTTCTACATGAGAATCAGGTTAAATTACAATGAATGCATCACACTACAATCTAAAGTTATAGAAGAGCTTAAAATGAAAACAGTGTTAAATTAATTAAGTAAAAGCAAATGACACTACTGTTCTGTTCACTTTCACATAAGTCCAACTACAATCAGCAGGACACTACAGGGAGTTGAACCCCATCCCACTAAACTGACAGTCTGTTATGTAATAAACACTGAAGCGCATTCACGCACATTCATTTTCTTAATGATCTTAACAGGCTTACATTTATGATTGTATCGGAGGTACACTCAAAACATTTGAGGTTTAAGACCTGGCAACATGATCTTGATCTACGCTGCTGATCGACGCAGGAAATATCATCTGACTTGTGCACGTAGTGTATGACGGTCACAGAAATGCATGGCCGCCTCAACCAGAGTCCTGCCAGTACCGTCGACGTGCGTGAAGCTGCGAGGGCCCGATCAATGCTGCTTGCAGCTTTAATAATGAATTGTTAACGTCTGTACGTTTTGAAATTCTTATTGTGACTTAATTATTAAATAACCCAGAATGTGATTATGGTTTCTCTTGTATACAGGTTTTAATTCATTAGGCTCCATATTTCAGGTTAAATCTAAATTATATAACTCATCAAACCCAACCTTCAGGAATGACTGAAGGGAAATTATGAAAAATGATCTAAAAAGTGTTTTGTCTCTCCAGCTCTCTCTGACTTTAATTGTATCCATAATAAAAGTTATTGAGGGAAATATCAGATCATGAAAAGACAAATCTTTTTAAAGAAAGTTGTTTGTGGTCCTTTTGTTGTTCAGACCTACAATAAACTAGTAAACCAAATGGTGAATCAGAAAACTATTCAAATATAAAACTTGAGTTTAATCTGTGATCTGTCTTCACTCTGGTATGAAACTCCAGTGATGTTGAGAAAAATCAGATCAGTCTGATCAGCTGCAGCATCCAATCACATAACTTATGAACAATGAGGGGGTGTGTCGGCCGTTAAAATACTTGGAGGGCTGTTCTCGTGCGTCCTCACTCCTCAGAGCAGAAATAAGAGCTTTGGGACGGCCGTCAATATGGCGGAACAGAACAACTTCCGGTTCAAGCGAGGAGCGAGGAAATGACAATAAGAGACTTGGGATGTACTCATTGTCTTTGGCAGGTTGAACTTCTTCAGCCGGCACAGGAAGTACAGCCTCTGCTGAGCCTTCTTGGTGATGGAGCTGATGTAAAGGTCCCACTTGAGGTCCTGGGTTATGATGGAGCCAAGGAACAGAAAAGACTCCACAGCGTTGACAAGGGTCACACAGGGTGATAGGGGCAGGTGGGGCTGCGTTACTCAGTGGTAGAGCAGGGTCGTCCTTTAATCAGAGGGTCGGTGGTTCGATCCCCGGCTCCGCTAGTCCATTTCAATGTGTCCTTGAACAAAACACTTAACCCCAAATTGCTCCCGTAGCTGTATGAATGTTAGAGCCCTAATGGGCAGGTGGCACCTCGTACTGTGCACATTATCAGGGTTTGAATGGGTGAATGATCACATTCAAAGTATTCATTCAAATGAAACAAACCAAATTTGGTCAACCAAAAACCAACTGGGTGTCTCAGTAAGGAGAGAGAGACCAACTGAGACTGAAGGTTTTTAAGAGGTGCACTGGCACACAGGGCACATCTGTTGCCAGTGTTGCTGATGAGCTCAGGTGTTTCCACTCTGATGACCCTCTGCCACACCCACCTCCAATACCTGCAGGGAAAGCAGCCACACAAAAGGAGTAACAGCCAGAGAGGGTCGTCACAGTGATGACATGTAGTGTTAAAGCGCTTTGAGTGGTTGGAAGACTAGAAAAGCGCGATACAAGTACAGTCCATTTACCATTCCTCCAGAAATCCACAACCGTCTTTAGAGCATTGAGCTCTAAATTGTTTAATCCGCACCAGGTCACCAGATGATCAATCTCCCACCTGTTGGCAAACTCATCCCCACCAGAGATGAGTCCAATGAGGGTGGTGTCAAACGCAAACTGCAAGGGCTTCACAGACTAGTGACTGGTGACTGGAGCTGCAGCTGTTGGTATACAAGGAGAAGGAGATGGAGCTTTCTTGACCAGGATGGAGATGTGTGATGTCAAGTTGTTTGTAATGCTGATTCCCAGGAACTTAAAGCTGTTCACTTGCTCCACCTCAGCTCCATTGATGTTGACAGGGGTGTGAGTTTTTGCCTCCTTTTTTCTAAAATCAACAATCAGCTCCCTTGGTTTTACTGACGTTGAGCAGCAGATTGTTCTCTGAGCACCGCTCTGAAGGTTGTTGATTTCCTCTCTATATGAAGTCTCATTGTTGTTTGAAATCCAGCCGGTGAGGGTAGTGTCAAACTTCACAACAGAGTTCTCGCCATGTTTGAGGTAGCAGTCGGGGGTGTACAAAATGAACAGGAGGGGGCTGAGCACACAGCCCTGGGGGGCTCCGGTGTTCAACACTGGAGTGAAGGAGGTGTGGCAAACAATCCGAACTGCCTGAGGTCTGTTTCTGAGGAAGTCTAATAACCAGTTGCAGAGTGAGGTACTCAAGCCCAGATTGCTCAGTTTACCATCATCATACTTGAAGGTGGTCATGTGATAACAAATGAACCATCCCCATGACAAAAGCTTTCTGTTTGTTATTGTGTCATGTGGCTTGTTGCCAGAAGACAACAGTGGACACAAGTTTAGCTTAGTATTATCTTAAAGATCTTCAACGTCATGGCTGAATATTTAGCTGATTCAGACAATGTGGATGCAATGCAAGACATCTCGAAGACATACACACTATAATAAGCAGGCTGTATCAAGAAAATGGTTAAGAAAGGGCTTTATTTTGTTGTAGGGTTCTTTCCATAATGTTGTCAGACACTTAACAATCCGAGCTGTCAGAGGCAACAACAACAAACACTTTTAATGTACAGACATTAATTTTGAAAGTGATTACATTGCAGTCTTTTTAGCTGCTGCTGTCTCCAGCATTCTCCCTCAATACTGAGTATTTTCAAAAAATGTCCCATTAGTCACTTAGACACTAAAACAGGAGGAAATTGATTCCAGGTTGAAAAATACCAAATTTGTGTAAGTATGTCATATATGCTGACTGTATGTGAATAGCTGTGACCAAAGGCATGTGCAGGTGTGCCCGAGAAGATGGAGAAGAAGTCGGAAGAAGCGAGAAAAATATATAAATGCGTAAATTAATGGTGATTATAATAAAGTTGTTGTTGAAAATTGAATAGCTACATAAATAATGATAGTAATGTTATTGTTATTACTATAATCAGCATCATAACTAATAATAATATTGATGGTAAGGAAAACATCAAAAGTAAATTGTAATTCAAATTAATTTTGTAATCTGTAATGTATTGTTCTGTTAAATAAATAAAAAGAATAAGGACAATGTCTTTTGGTTTCTTACATCCCATTGGCCCTCACATTTAACACACATTATGTACATATCATCTGTCACTGTCAATATGAATTCCACACGTTGTACTATTTGTATTGTATACAATTTCTATCACACTTCACTTGTATTCAGTCGAGAACGGGGGTGCTGTGGGGTACTGTCTGCTGTTTACTGCTGAGCTGTCCTGCTTCTTCCACACTCACGCTAACATTACTTCTTATATCGTTTACTTGTATAAGCACTGCATTATGGTCCAGATTGAAATTTGTTGACAACTATTGGATGGATGGCTGGTGCGCTGACAAAGGTGGAGAAGTTTGAAATACTTTTCAACAATATGCTAAACTTTAAAAGTGATTATTGTGGCGGACAGGCTCCTGCAGTTCTGTAATAGGAAGATATATTGTTGACACTACGACAAAAATACAAGTTGCGCTTATGGCCAGTAGTGGTACAAAGATATTTGTATTTCACACACTGTGTTAAAGCTATTTACAAGCAATGACAGGATGGAACGTTGGATTAAGGTTATTTCTGCCTGAGCTCCTTCAGTTGTCAGTGTACAAGAGATAACTGGAAACTGGAATGGACTGAACATATACCGCCACTATTACATTTATAAAAGTAATACCCAAACTCAGTGATTTTAATATGGCCCACCACTAAAAATTATGTAGGAAATCTGTTGCACTCTTTGCAGCAACCCAGAAGTTTATCTGCTGATACACAGCAAAAGAAAGAAGAAAAGAAATCCCCAACTTGTGTCTGCGGGGAAATAAATGAACCTGGAAGGATTAGTTTCTGTCTCAGTGAAGAAGGGGGGGAAGAAAAACCCAGACACTTGTGTCATCTGCCATGTTGCCATGGTTTCATCTGTGAGACGCAATAGTCAGATGATGACTAAAGGCTTGTTTCCTCATTCATTCATGTATTTATTTATTTTCCCCCTTTTGTCATCTCATTTATTGCGCCTCTCTCAAACTATCATTGAGACGATGTTAAGAACCATTGCAAGAAATCGGTTGCACCAACATTGCGGTTTCTGTCTGAAAAATGGCTGTAGTTCCAACTTCAGGGAATAAAGATTCATGACAAGATGGAAGTATGGAGAGATATGAGAGGAAGCGAGGGGAGGAAGAAGGAAAAAGAAGGTGACTCTGTTGGAAGAAAGCAAGGAAGGAAGGATTACAGGGAAAATGGTGGCAAAAGGAATGTATTAGGGAAGTAAAGAAGAGAGGGTAAGATAGGAGAGATTGGGGGATGAAGGAAGGAAAGAAGGAAGGAAGGGATCTAATGAGGGAGGGAAGGCAACCCACTGAGATAATTACAAAACGGGACAATACAAATTGAAAGGAAGAGAAAATTGAAGGGGGAAAGAAAGGGAGCACCCTGGAATGTAGAGAGAAAAGAGAGTGATGGAAGAGTGGAGTGAACCGAGGCGAGAGAGAAAACAAAGCTGCTGATAGATGCCTCTGTGGGGATGAGAGAGCAAACAAACACAGGAGGAAACGAGTGTTTCATGGAGCCCCCTGGTTGTTTTCTGCCCGGGTGGAAGGCAATGATAAGGGAAGGAGCCAGACGGAGGTGTGTGTGTGTGTGTGTGTGTGTGTGTGTGTGTGTGTGTGTGTGTGTGTGTGTGTGTGTGTGTGTGTGTGTGCAAAAAGGAGTAAGCAGGAGAAAGGAGAGGAAGGGAGGGATAATGACAGTGAGGGGGCTGGAAGCATGATAAAGAAATTCATATTCAGTCATATTTACACTCAGCACCGGCTGGCACGCTATGCTAGGAATACACACACACACACACACACACACACACACACACACACACACACAAACACATTCACACTGATCCAGGTGTTTTACCTTTATCACACTGGCTCCCTAATAAGTCCATAATATAATTTCTTTATATATATTATAATTAATTTTTTTAACCTGACTTTTTTAACCTTTTGGGATCACGTCCCCGGTTATTTGTGCACCTATTTAACAACAACAAAAACACACAAAATCAATTTCTTCATATTTTTATGTCAATATCTAATCATCATTTCTTTCAACCAATGAAATTATGACATTTATCAATCAATCAATCTGCAATTTTTAGCGACAAGGGAGGTGTGTGTCCACATTGTCTTACATTCTAAGCCCGCCCACTTTTCTAAAGGTCCAATCAAAAGCAAAGGATTTGATTTAAATCCTCTTATAACTGTACCCTGCTCAAATATTTCGTTCATCGGGGAATACAGAGTACAGAAGTTAAAGACACAGACTTCCATTTCACTGGAACTTTAAGGGTGTTATCCTTAAGATTTTCATTAAATAGAACCCCATATTTGATATGTATTTTGGTTCAGCATCTGAGAATTTTAAACTGGATTCTTTGCTGTATGGAGCCAGTGGAGGTTCTGAAGGATTTGGGTGATGTGGTCTCTGGTTGAGTGGGAGAGCAGACGGGCAGCTGAGTTCTGGATGTATTGTAGGTTGTTGATGATTTTGGTGGATGAGCCGTACAGGATGCTGTTGCAGTAGTCCAGTCGAGAGGTGATGAAGAATGTTTCAGCGGCTGAGGAGGAGAGACGGGCGATGTTTTTGAGATGAAAGAAAGATTGGGAAAAATGAGGGGAGGTGAGATCTGCTTTTACGTTCGCGGAGGTTGGTGTACAGATGTCACAGGTATGAAGAAAACAGACAGTCCTCACTTAAAACCTGCAAAACGTTGTATTCACAATAGGAGTTTTCCTCATCCTGAGTTTGTGAGGCGTTACAACACCTGGCTGACCAGACTACCAACGTGGAGCACAAACATCCAGACTCCCTGCTCATTGTTCTCGGGGACTTTTAAGAGAGCAAACCTCAGTAAAAACTTTCAAAATACATAAAGCATATTAAGTGCTCTACCAGGGATAATAACACACTGGACCGCTGGTACAGTAGATTACAGGATGCCCATCGCTGTCTCGGGTGCAGCTTTGGAACGCTCTGATCAATATCTGGTTCATCTTCTCCCGACCTACAGGCAGAAACTCAAATCTGCTGAGCCTGAGGGCAAGACTGTGAGGATATGACAAATGACAAATGAAAATAAAAAATGAGTATCTTCTCATTTAATTAATGCTTTCTGAGAAATGTCAGTAAGTCAGCTTGTTATTATCAATTTAGATGTTGTAATTGGGTATCACGATATCTCAATATATTATTTCATCACGATACGATTCCCTTGAAGGACAATAAATTATCATACTGAATTATTGTCCGAAGCCAGCTGGGGGAGCCCTAGAGAAACAACAAAGCATGCACGTTGTGTTAGAGATGGCAAAAGGTCCAAGAGAACAAAACGTGACCAGTGACAACTTCTTCCTGTCATGAGCTCGGTCAGCAGCACCTGCAGAAGATAATCACCGTGGTAGGCACTGTGAGGGGAATGAGCCTGAGCTGCCACCCGCTCCAATTGCAACAAGGGGAGACATGTCTTCTTGCACTTGGGAGGACAGATATTCAGCAGGGACGTGTGGTCAGGGGAGGCAGAGCCTCATCTGTCATCATGACAAGTAAAAAACAATATATATTAATATGTCTCTACTGATCTGTGCTATAAATGTAATTTCTGTATGATTCCAATCATTTCAAGCATTTGTATAATCAAAATATCTGAATGATCTCATGTCCTGTTCAAACACAGAGGAGACAGTGAGGTGAGGCAGTGACCAGCTGTTCCTCACCTCACTGTGAATCCTCACTAACTGGGTTGAGTCTTTTTCTTTCTCATTGTTTGTCACCACTGTAATATTTGTAGACTCTTTTATTATATCTCCTTTCTTTACATATAATAATGTATTTCACGTCTGTGTAGAACATATTTAGTGTTGCTGATCTGACATTAAACCGCAGTGATAAAGCACAGAGAGGCAAACAGTACCTCTGTCTCACTGAAGGGGGCGAGAGAGAGCCCACGGGTCGGGTTCATGCTTGTTCTGTCGTTGCTCTTCTTCTACACTTCTCTTCTTCTTCTTCTTCTTCTTATATTTTGCTTTGACCACAACAAATGTAAGATTCTATATCCAAGCTTAAAAATGTCTCAAAAAACTGGTAAATATGAACAAATCAACAGCAATTCAATGTCGGACAGGTAAAGTAACCTTGTATGTGTTTGTTGTTCTCTTTATACATCCTGGTTGTTACACAGATTATCGCTGAATCTCACGAGCTCTCCGCTTCTGAAACGCTCCCAGTGTAATCAAATATGTACCTTAATGTGTGTGTAAAGAATGCTGATATGAAATATGAAAAACAACCAGTAGCCAGTGTGCAAGCTGCCAATTGAATGGTGATTGAAGCTACTCTATTGGGTTGATATATTTGTAAATCTGACTTATGTAGAGTCAGAGCCTCACCAGACACCAACCTCACCACAGGTCACTGATATTCAGCCATCATCTTTGACTGCAATGACAACAAAGGAGGAGTGGATAACCTTAAAAAAGTAACAGGCCATGCAGCTGTCCTCTCTCATATAACATCATTGACATTCAATTCATTTCAAAACAACTTTATTGTCTCCCAAGGCAATTTGATTTTAGACAAGAAAAAACAGGCAGGAAACAGACCACCAAAGAAGCTGTTTAGGACTATGTTAAGCAGATGGTGCAATTGCTTTAGAAAAACAAATATAAAATAAAAGGCATAATAAAATACTGGTACCAATAATAAATAAGAAAATAGTCCACATGGCCGATTTTTTCATTTAATTTTACAAGACATTTAAGGATTTCATGTTTCACTCGCTAAGCTCCAGAGAGCACAGAATTGTCCTTCAGTTCGTTGTTTACTAGGGGATGACTTCTGGAATGAATAATGCTCTGTGCCGGTTGGTAGAGCACCTGGGGAGGCACAGGCTCTGCCAGAGAGGGAGCATCTGAACCTGGGGTGGAGGACATGAGTACTATCCCCATGATGTCAGGGCCCTTTGCCCTGAGCTGCTGCTCATAGAGTAAGGCTAAGCTACGGAGGGAACAAGTGTTCACTAGAGTTTGGAGACGCTTTCTGTTTTTTGACAGTGAGGGATAGGAACCAACAAATAAATGAGGAACACAGAATAGTCTTGATGAAGCAATTGTAGGTTAGTAGGATGGATCTTTGGACACTGAATAATGTCAGTTTTCTGAGGAATTATTGATGTTGCTGTGCTTTGTTAATTATAGCGTCTGTGTATTGCTCAAACTTCAAGCAGATACAGTAAACTGCTTTACACCAGCAAGCCGACCAGCTTTGTTGTGTGGGAAATGACTCGCTTGTTTGCAGCATCACATAAGGATTGTTCATGGTGGAAAAAACCCAATTACTGACTGTCTTCTTTATTAAAACAATGTGAATTGGTTTGGCTGCACTGTAAACAGATACACCAGCTGCTCTTCTGCTGCAATTTTGACAAAGTAATCATGTTCGTTGTTTGCGTTGATTATGATAAGTTTAAGTGAGAGCTGGTTGTATATGATTAGCGATAACGGGCACTGCCATCCACTCTCCAGCGCTCTGTCATGGACTCCAGCAGTAGTCAGGCAGTGCGCTCTCATCTGTTTTGGGAGAGCGGCTTTGGAGGGAGATCTGAAGGATCTGAACCTATCGTAATAGTATACTTCAGTAATTTACTAATCTGAAGATTAATTCATCTAACCAGCTTTCACGCTAAATCCCTGCACACTTTTTGCCATAACAATGCTGCATACTGGCAGCTGCCCTAATTTGTGTTGTTTTAGTGTAACTAGGTTAGAGAAAAAAATATATATTCTAAAGGTTACATTATTTCTGCAATGTTTACAGAGTCTCTTTATTGCCTTCTGAAGCCTAATCACAGTTAAAACAGTTTAGTTTAATTCAATTCAGTTTCACAAACTTAGTTCAGGAGCAAGGACCACGCCCAGAACACGGCTCATTTCCTGTGCACAAAGTATGTAAGCACAACGAACCCGTTCACTTCCTCTTTGACTCTGCTTTCACATGATGTACGACAGACGCTCTCTGACTCAGCTTGTAAGACGTACGACAGACAAGCAATGCTCCATCCCTACCCTACATCCCTCTACCTCGACCCCTACCCTACATCCAGACTAGCAAACGCTCCCTGGCTCAGCTTCAACACCACGTACGACGACAACAAACAAACAAACAAGCTTCGCCTCAGCTTCAATACGACGTACGACAGACAAGCGACATCTTAAAACCGCTTATCTTTGCTCAAAAGCTCTTTCTCAACCCTTCCAGACGACCAGCCTTATCCTGAAGTCCCGTAGCTCCCTCCTTCTCTCACCACGCTTCGTTGCCAGCAACCTCGGCTGCGTGTAGCCAGAGATGGGCAAAAATACATCAAAATGTATTTTGATACAAAATACAAAACACCCCTCAAATAAATGTATTAAAATAAAATACAAAATACTGGTGCCAGAAAATGTAACAAAATACAATACGTGTATTTTGTATTTAAAGTATAGGAAATACTTTTTTCTGGATTTTCCGTTTTTCTCACAATTTGGTATAGCAGAGCATTCAGGTTTGGGCTATATATATATAATGTACACAAAGCTCTGGTGAACCCCACAAAAAGGAAGAAAGAACAGTCACAGAATGTCAGTGTAACTAAGTAAAGCTATTAAAAGACAACAACTTGATTGATTATTATATATTTGTTAATGGGACTTAACAGCCCATCAACTTTGGCTTTGTATCAACAAGAAAATATTCATCACACATGAATAGCATCACAGATTAGGCCTATGTATACTATAAAAGCAAAATATAGAATTAAAACCAGTTGTACACAGGTAAAGAGCCTAAATAAGTTACTGTACTGAGACATGTTGTCCACCTGGCCAACTGTAGAATGTATGAAATAATACAACTAAGAACACTTTCATAATATGCCTTTTAAATAAAATTAACAAATGACATCTACTGTCATAGCCTGGCTAACTGTGAACTATATTATCTGCCAGTAATTGATATGACATTATGACATTCACATTGAGAAGATACAGCATCACTTGTAATACAGTAAGATTAGATGGTCAGACGTCTCTTGATAAGGTTATCATGAACATACAAGCTCCCAATCTCACTCTTCCTTTAGCTAGCTACTCTACTGATAAGCTAACTTGCTAAACAATGGCTATGCACTAGCCTAGACAGCATGCTAGCGTCATTAGCATGTTAGCATCGATCACTAGCTTGATAGTATAACCGTCAGCATGTATATACAATAGGCTATGTAGCCAGAACCAGACATAAATTATACATCAAGCTAGTTGACATCTGTCACACTCAGATAACATATGTACCTTGACAGACAATCTGTTGAACTTGAAGATGGAGAAAGTATTTTGAGTATTTTATATACAAAATTACTCCACTCTAAAGTATTTTGTTACAAATTACGTTAGATTTTTTGTCGGCCATATCAAATACAAATTACAAAATACTCAAAAGTAATTGAAATACATATTTCAAATACAAGTAATAGAAATACTGCCCATCTCTGCCTGTAGCCATCCACGTTCCCCGTGGCTCTTGATAACCATTCTCCATCAACTCCGAAGTCGTCCGCCCCCACCTTCCAACAGCCCGGGGGCAGATCCCGGTTTCGGCATCCGACCCCTCGAACTTAATCCCCCCATCCTTTCCCCTACACCCTCACGCCGCTCTCCCAACCACCGGAGATCCAGGCCCTCGAACGACGGGCAAAACCACCGCAATTCACCATTCTGACGCTCCGACAGTCTCTTCATATCCCACTTCTCCGAGTGGACATTTCTCTGAAACGAAGAACGCAATCATCCAACGCAACACACCTTTGCATCAGTCTGCTTAAAATGCACAACTTTCAAAACTATTCAAGCACTCGCAGCACAACTCTCCGAGCCTCCAGAGCACTTCCGGGTTTCCCCGCGCCACATTAGGCATGCGCCGATGACGTCATGACGCATCACACGGCCGAAGACGCCCAGCGATCTACATCAGTCCCTCCAGAGGGCGAGGTTGTATACCACCCACTTCAAGCTCCCTCTGTGCCAGAGACATCTCACCTTGCAATGTTTTTCCCCAATCTTCACTATTAACCCAGACATATGGGTATGTTAGCGTCAAACGCAACAGACCCTGCTCCACTTGCGGTAATTCCATTCTACATCCAACACTATCTGCCACAGCCAGAATCTACAAATCCAGCATCAAACCGGCATCAGGAAATCTTCTTTCACAGCAGTCAGTATGGCACGGAACAACTTCCAGTGGACACAGTCGACAGCCCTTCTCTGAAACACATTTAAGTCAAGGCTAACAGCAGATCGGAAGCAGCATCCAAACTTGCACAACTTCATTTTCCCCTACTGAACGTCGTATCTCTGACTCCCGCACGTAGTTTAACAGATATTTAATCGCGACTCAACCTGAAAAGGATCGATTCAAAATCTCGGTACCGGCCTCATTACCCTAACCGGGTACCTATCGACTGTACTAAAGATCACGCTAAAGATCTTACATTCATCCCTCCATATCAGCATCCTTTTCTTTTCCCTTACTTCTACCTTCTTCCCTTACTTCTCTCTTCATGTCCCACCCACTTCGGCTAACTCCTCCCACCTCTACCAGCTACCCCAGCTGCATATACCGCTCCAACAGGGAACAGGTAGGTATATAGCAGGCCAAGAAGCCGGTCGCCTAAGGCAGATACCACCAGCAACCTCTAAGTCCTTACCACCGAACCAGACTACTGGCACCTTTCTTGTCTTCCTTCGGACGGATGCGTATTACTTTGTCATGCGTCCACCAAGAGCAGCCTGAGAAATCTTGACAAACGTATCATCACAGCTACCTCTCCCGCCCATCACTTATTTCTACTGTCTTAAACCAAGGTCATTATTACGCTACCTACCGCCACCCACCGGCACGTAAGAGTATTTAATTACTTAGCCAGCCACTATATCGCAGGCTCAGACGCTCAACAATGGCAAATTGATTTGACGCAACTAATAGATAGATAGATAGATAGATAGATAGATAGATAGATAGATACTTTGGACCGATTAAACAAAATCGGATACTTTCCCACGGCACACCTGACTACCTCTCACTGCACAGCGGCAGATAAATAAATAAATTAAATAAATAAATCATCCCTCGACCCCTACATCCCTTCATCCCTCGACCCCTACCCTACATCCCTTCATCCCTCGACCCCTACCCTACATCCCTTCATCCTTCTACCCCTTCAGCTTCCTTAATCTAATCATTCCATCATGCACTAAACCTCGAAACTCATACTGTTATTGGTGTGGGCCTTGTTAGTGAACAACTTACTTCTTACTTATTGAGCAACGTTAAGCTGTGGTTGATCCAAACGTTAGTTATGTCACTCTGTTTTGGACTGATTTAGCAGTGACACAGCCGATAACCTACAGCATAGTAGCAAAACAGGTTGATTTCAATGAGGCACCTTAGATCCACACCATTCATTCATTTTTCATTACACATATTTGCATGTCTATTCACTCATTCATCATGCCAGCGCCAGACAGAACAAAGTGCCGTCAAGTTAATGACCCATCTGGTGTGAGAGGACTTCAGTTTAGCTTTGTATGTGTTCAAATGTGCATTTTTAATAACGTGAATTTAAGGTTGATGGAAAATAAAGAGATGTATTTTTGCTGTGCTATTCAGCTCTTTGTCTTGAAATATGATCTCATTCAGCTGTAAGGAATTAGTTGTAAACTGATTGACAGGTAGCTACAGTGTGTAGTGACTATTTCTGTTGAGTGCTATGATCATGGCAAGCTGCCTATTTATGAAGCTTAAGCGGAAGTTCAGTCAGGAAGACTCTCTTTACACTCCTTTTTCATTCATAATCTCTCTCTCTCTCTCCCTGTGATTACTCTATCAGCTGATTGTCAGCGTTCACTTTAACTAACCAGATTCTGCACAGTTTCTTTAAGCCAATCACATCGTTGCTGTCAAACTTTAAAAAATGTTTTCCTCTCTGCTGCTGTCAGTTGTCATTTCAGCTCAAATCAGATGCCACCCTCCTCCACCCCAGTCACCTCCACAGTCATGCTCCTTATTCATCAGCTGATTGCAGCAGCTCCCTTCACCACCACCACCACCAGTGTCTGGACTCCAGGGGGATTCTGCCTTATCTGACCTCAGCATCACTACCCCTCTATTACCCTACTTTAGACTGTGCACAATTCAAATTGTATGCATGTGTAATGAATTATTGTTCAATTCTAATGAAGTCTCTCCTGATTGAAATACATTTATATATTATGAAGCTGGAATGTGGAATCTGTTTAAAACAAATGTTTATGTAAATGAGTAGGCAGAAGAGTCTAGTGTTTAACAATATTATAAATAGGTATGGGCTTCTTGCATTTAGAAAAAACATTCAATATAGAAATGTATCCAATGATTTATTGAAATGGCAATTCCCAAATATGAAATAAATGATTTTGTGATGATTTGTAGCAAATGCAAATTTGTGATGATTTGTCGCAAATGCTTACAGTCTATATTTGAACAACTGAATGTAAAAAACATAATCTATACGTTTTGGTAAATCCCCTAGCCATAAAGGGCGCTTTGCAGCCAGGACGATGTCAACAGAAGCAACAGCATATTAACATGCTACGGCATGGCTCCATGAACCACAAAGAATAACCACCTTTTTTATTTTAGACTGGAAGAAGACCTAGAAAGAGTTGATGCCAAAGTATTAAAGTGTGAGTTTTAGTGCTGTATCGAAGAGTGCGAAGCTTCATTCGTAACGTTGCTATTCTAATTACTATCACTAGAGAAACATACGTGTTTAAATCTGATACCTTTTATTCATTATTAGGCTGAATCTAAAAATAATGTTGTTCAGGTGTCACTCACAGAAACATTGGTACTGATGTTCTATTTGTTGGCTAACCTTAACCCAGCAGTAAGTAGAAATGCAGGAATGCTGGGTTGGCTTTCTCACACCGCAGTTGTCTTCACTTACTGTACTGTTGCATTCTGGACTGCTCGTCTATGCTGCATGGTGGTTGCTGGTGCGCACTGCAGCTAGTGCTCAACCAGTAATCGCATAAAATAAAACCAGCAACATTTGTATGTGCAGAAAACAAAGTGGATTCAAAGAGCAGAGAGGCTTATTGCAGTTCAACCACCAACTCTAAATCAAAGCCACACCTTATTTACTGCACTATATTCACCACTAAACATAAAAGAGCATCAAGGACATCATTCCAAGAAATATTCTCTTCAATGACCCATCCTCACAAGAAACATTAGAGACTAAAAGTCTTAGACACATAAGGGACAGAGTTGATAGTGTGATAAAAAGACAGCATCACTGAACAAAGATGCTGCATTAAGAGGAATGTTGTTACATTTTAGTGAGAAGCAACACAACATCTCCGCTCTACTTTGTGTAGGCAACGAAGTGACTGTTGTTAACTTTGTGAGAAAAAAAAGAGCCGCATAATGGATCTTTTATTTTTATTTAAATCCAGGAGGCATGAATGAGGACTTCTCATTTGATTTGTTTTGTAACGATTGAGTTCTTAAATATTTCCAATTTTTTAATTGTATTCAGTTTTATAATGAATCTATGTGTAAAATGACCAGCCTCTAAAACCACAAATCAAGTTTAAAGTAAGCCTTTTCTTATGTCAGGATTTTACTTGTCTTATCTTTTAGGGAACATGCATTCACTCACACTCAAGACATACACAGACACACTCCATCTGTCTCCCTCTCACACACACACACACACACACACACACACACACACACACCAAACACAAGCACCGAGGCACACGAGGAAATAAAGAAATTCAATTCTCAGCTGAATAACGCCAGCAGGGAGGAAAGTGAGAGAGAAGCGTCTGGAACGATGAAAAACAAGGAAATGAGTAGGAAGACATGAAAAGATCCCTGAACAGAAGTTAGTTGAGACAATGCCCTAAAAAAAATTCAGTCTTTACATTATGGCTCTATTCAGTAGGTTGTAATGGATTTAGAGTAGGCCTGGAAGAGCATTGTCACTGTTATAACAGAGACTCTCCTGCCCGCTAATGAAGCAAAAGTCATTTAAATTATCCATATATACATACAGTTTAGTAAAGGAGCTCAAACTATGTGCAGTGTCTACAAAAAGTGGGTGTCTTTCAACTTTTTGATTAAAGAAGGAATAAGGAAAAGAGAGGTGAGGCAAGGACACACAAGTGCACAGGTCCACGCACACACACACACACACACTCACAAATTAAGTCAATGCACCGCAGGTGAAAGAGAAAATAATTCCAACTCAGGTATTTGTAATTTACAGAGCATGGTAATTTTCATTGAAAAAAAAAATAATAATGTAAAAAAGAATGTAATAATTTAATAATTTGTGCTTTCAATTTAATTTAGTTTTTGGCATGAGCAGGCTGCTCTCAGGATCAGTCACACAAAGCCACTCCTTCATGACAAATGTACAGTCACTGCACCATAGGCTGCCTCCTCACACAGCACCACATCTAAATGTCACACTTTTCTCCTCATTCCAGCTCCAAGACAAAAGCCACAATTAGTGCAGCTTTGGTAAGCGCGCACACAGACCTCTCAGAAATCTCTATAGCTGTCATATGTTGTGCTCAGCCTCTTTCGCTTGCTCTACAATTTCACAGTCTGAACGGCTTTACATTAATAAATCGTACCGATTTATGTTCACATGTAGCTGAATAATCCGTTTTAATGCCTCCGCACCGACGATAGCATCATGTGTTCCAGTCGTCTGTCCTTCCTGCCGTCCCATTCTTGTGAACATTGAATCTCAGAAACACTTGGAGGGAATTTCTTCAGATTTGGCACAAACATTGGACTTAAAGATGAACTGATTAGAATTACATCAATACTGTCAGAAGAGCATTATTTTACTGTAAGTAAAGTCCAAACTCTGCATTTCACATAATGGCAACTTGCTCCACCAATCAGTGAAATGTGACTTGTTGACTGTGTCTAGTTTGAAACATGAGTAATATGTTTTCCTTAGTCCATGGCTATCTCAACATGCCATTACAGTCATTTTTTTTTTTTTTTGCCCCATCTGTTCTTCTGCAGTTAGCCAAGCTGCAACACTGAGAGCTCTGCACAGCTCTCTGCATAAAACAAAATCACCTTGTTTGTAAAAATCAGAGCTTTGCACAGTGTGCCATGTAGCCTACAGCTGTCTCCCTCTCTGCGCGTGATGAGCAGTAACTCTAACTAGAAAATTCCGCAGGAAATTTTGACAGTGTGGCAGCTACTGCCCGAAGACGTCGCAATATATACACACACGCCGATCTTACCGGTGGTGTCGTTCAGGTTCAATTGAGATATCTCTTTTCTTGTTTCTGCATTTTAGATTTATACTCTTGAAAAAGTTAAACCAATGACAGACAGAAAGACAGACATAGAGACAGACAGACAGACTTACAGAGAGATACAGAGAGACAGACAGAGAGACAGACAGACACAGACAGACAGAGAGACAGACAGACAGACAGAGAGACAGAGACAGACAGAGACAGAGAGAGACAGACAGACTTACAGAGAGAGACAGAGAGAGACAGACAGACATACAGACAGACAGACAGAGACAGACAGGAGGTCTAACAATGCCTTTGACTGAATATCTCCATGTGTGTGTGTGTGTGTGTGTGTGTGTGTGTGTGGAGAGAGAGAGAGAGAGAGAGCGGGCATGCGTGCGTGTAACTGGTTGCCATGAGACTGATTAAGAAACGTTACAGTAAACAGTGATTTTGAACAAAACTCCTGCCTCCCTTTAACAGAAAGCAGGAGACTGAGTGCCAAAATGTGGTATCATGAGAAAGATAAGATTCTGTCGAACGCCTAGATGTGGTTTTTATGTTTGTAGTGTTAAAAATGTGAGCTCCAGAGCAATATACAAAACTGGTACCGTCTGCTTTCTTTGAGAAATTAGTGGTCTGATTTAACATGGAGTCTAATGGAGCAGTTGGTTGGAGTTCATGTCGCTCTGCGGCTCTTTGAGCCAAATTTGTAAGTCCGTTGGATTCCATAGACACTTGGCTGCGACCAAGTTTTTTGTCCAAAAATGGTATGTAAAAGAGTAAAAATTGTGGGAATGGGAGCAATTTCTTTGGAAAAATCACAGAATATTTTCCTGCTCTGCTCCACTCTGACAGTTATGCCCTCACTCTAGCACTTAACGAGCTGCACAATACACACCCATTATCAAATCTGAAACGGACCCAAAATTTTCCTGAAACTTAATCGGTGACTTCATGAAAACTGTGCTAGCTATCAAAATGTCCATTTGGCTCAATAACGTCCATCATTTTGTCTACGTTTTAAACTTTGCATCATTTTTCTACATTAATGTATGGCTGGTCAATATGGGTCCAAAGTTAAGTGTTTTTTTAGCTCTCTTGACGACGAAACCCCATTCAAGTCAATGGGGAAATTTTGCTCTGTTTTTTGGGATTTTCGGGAAAACCGCTGGGCGAATCTCTTATAAAAGTCATTGCACACCATTTCCGATCAGGCCCCACATTTTGGTGTATTTTTTGCACAGGTGTTGGCAACGCTGTGTGAGGAGAAGCACGGCAAACTTTCTGGATAAACATTAAAGATTAAAGATGAAGCTCGATGGATTATATACAGTGTGCTTTGGCACAGGCAGTTTTACTGCCTTGTGCTACAAAGCCACACTGAATTAAGCCCGATGTATTATATACAGTGTGCTTTGGCACAGGCAGTTTTACTGCCTTATGCTACAAAGCCACACTGAACTATGTTTTGACAGTGTTTTGATATTTCCCAGTGCTCTCTGGCTCAGCTATCAGGGGGGAAATATTTCCTCTGAGCCTCCAGCTGCTCCTCCTAAACACTCGAGGTTAACATATCTGTCTAGCCAGGTCAAGAAGTCTGAATCATGCAGCTTCTCATGCGGCACCATCAAATCTAATTGACAATAAGTTTCACAATTTACAATCCAGGGTTGAGGCAAAATATTATTGCGCCATTACCCTGTTTTCCTCAAAAAAATTTAAACATTTGCAAAAGTCCCAATGTTCCCTTAGCATTTTGCTCCCTAAGCCCTATGTTCCCTCAGCACTTTGCTCCCTAAGCCCTATGTTCCCTCAGCACTTTGCTCCCTAAGCCCTATGTTCCCTCAGCACTTTGCTCCCTAAGCCCTATGTTCCCTCAGCACATTGCTCCCGAAGCCCTATGTTCCCTCATTGTTGAAAACAGACTTACATTCCCATGTTCAAATATGTAAAAGTACACACAAGAGTTTTTTGAACCATTTTAGGAATAATCTCTGTCCGTACTAACACACCTGAAAATGCATCTCAAATACATACCCAGTACATACCCGTATGACACTGGGCATGCGTGTGCCGGTGTCAACAGGAAGCAGATGTGTCTTATTATTCTTACTGTAATAAAAGATCTTGTTTGATACTTTACTTTGATCTTTCCCACACACACACAGACACACACACACTCAGAGATGAATTTAGTGGGGGGGAAAACATTACATTACATTACATTACAGTCATTTAGCAGACGCTTTTATCCAAAGCGACTTACAATAAGTGCATTCAACATTGGTAATCAAAAGAACTACTAGTCACCAGAAGTCATAAGTACATTTCCTTTTCCAAACAAGCATCTAAGAGCATGAAGCAGAGCATAACTCAGAGCCAAAGTACAGGGCAGAAACAAGAAAAACAGTTAGTGCTATAAATAATACGAATACAATAAGTGCAACAAGCTAGTATGAAAACAATAAGTGCTAAGTGGAAGGCTCAGGGTAGCACTTCCTGAAGAGGTGGGTTTTCAGCCTGCGCCGAAAGATGGGCAGCGACTCCGCTGTCCTGACGTCAGTGGGAAGTTCATTCCACCACTGTGGGGCCAGGACAGAAAACAGCCGTGACCGGGTCGATCGGCCGCCAGGACCTCTGAGCGACGGGGCAACCAATCGCTCCGAGGCAGCAGAGCGAAGTGGTCGGGCGGGGGTGTAAGGCTTGACCATGGCCTGGAGATAGGAAGGAGCTGTTCCTTTCACTGCCCTGTAGGCTAGCACCAGAGTCTTAAACTGGATGAGCTCTTACAGGTAGCCAGTGTAGAGAATGGAGAAAGGAAGTTGTGTGGGAGAACTTGGGGCGATTGAACACCAGGCAAGCTGTGGCTTTCTGGACAAGCTCCAGAGGTCTGATGGCCGACGCCGGGGCTCCGGTCAAAACAATTGTATTTTTTCACTTCTACTCGGTCATTATCGATAACTTCAGCCTTCTATCTGCTAACTTGTAACTTTTTCTTTCTGTAACACACATCACATTTACAATAAAAATTAACAGTTTCAAATTTAAAGTTTTAATATATCATGGGTCAAGAAATTTGGTCAACACACGTCTCACTCGATTCCCTGGGTTAGGGTAACCCTGGGTTTTGCTGTCTTTTGACACAGTCTTTGTGAACTTCACAATAGTTGTGCAGAGCCAAATAATAAGAAATCTGCTCCATAGGGCTGACAACACCGCTGGACGCCGCTCGCTGATGGAATAATTGCTTGCCTCCTGTGCATGCGGGCAGTAGTAGCATTATAAAATGAAGAATATTATTGCACAATATTTGCTGGCATAGACAACAAGGTCAACAACAATGGTGGTTGCACAGTAATAATGGCAGATGTTTTTTGTTTTCTTCAGGAAAATGTGATGAGAACAAGGACTCATCAGGACTGATAAGACCCAATAAAGATGGGAATGTGGGATGAGTCATCATTTTCTTTTTGGGTGAAACCTTTTGTTTTTATTTCTTGCCTCGTACACGTTTCGCTGGCAGGTGTTCTGGCTAAAATTTGCAAAACGATAGAAATCAGACTCTTATCTGACAATGGTGTAAACCTGTGATGGAAAACTAGGATGTTGTCTTGCTAATATGATGAAATAGGGTTCGCCAATAGATCTCAAACAGTAAAGCGATTCCTTGCCAATTCAACCCTAAATCCAAGCAACTGGTGATCTGATCCGATGTGAAGTTGTACCTTGGACGTCCAGGAGGGTTGAATCGAGGTTTCTTTTGCAGTAGATTAAGAATTAGTTGCCTGTGTAATGACTCAAAGAGAGTGTTGCAGTCTCTTGACTCGGGGCTTTCATCATGATCAACCACATAAGTCATAAAATGAATTGGCCTTGTATGGCGCCGAAGCCATAGTGCATGATGTGGACTAAAAGTCTAATTGCGTCAATATTAGCAGTAACACATGGCTGATCACAGGCTCAAAGGACAATGACAATTAATAACTGAACCGTCATTTTTGAAAGAACACTGACAGCTGTCAATAGTGGTCTACTGCTCTACAGGAGGATCATTCATTTGGCCTAATCACTGGGACCCCCAGGGATGTGGGACATTCCGGGCTACATTGTCTGCTTTATCAGCGTGTGCCTGTTATTTCAGGCGCCAACGTTAACAGGTTAGAGCAGCTACATGGCCTCGGCTGCGTGTCAGGTCAGCTCGTCTATTCAAAATCTCTCCCATTTCTTTTGGTTCACAGCATGTTTAGACAATAAAAATGATCTTTTGACAGAAAATTTACATCATGCCAGGATAATTACTGCAGTTGTCTATATCTGTAGAACATGTTACAAACATAAAATATATATATATATATATATATATATATATATATATATATATATATATATATATATATATATATATATATATATGTATTTATTATTAACATTAACACTTCCTGTTTTCGTTTCAATATATAAGCCCTCTAGCATCTTTCTGTTGACAGAATTCCTTCATTTGTTAACACAAGGCTTTTATTTTGAAATATTTTCAGGGCAGTGTTCTGACTACTCCATCCTGAGAAAACCCATATCCACCTATTCACTCAAACACATAAACAAACACACACATAAACACACACATCCACTTATATACAACTACTAAAAAAAATATCAAAAGATAAATAAAAAATGATCAAAATAATCTAATAAAATCATTTATCAAAAATCTACTATAAAAATCTTCCTATTCAAATTCATAAATAAATAAACAAATAATTGAAGTAATGTTTGTTGGTTGTTTATTGTTACATTTTGAGTTGCCCTACATGTGTCGTGTAAAAGCTTTGTTTGATGTATAAATCAGGGGACAAACACTGATGAGTTTTCATTTTCAACACTGAAGCCTTTGCAATTTTACTATACATCGCCATTAATATCAAACTGCAATTTTCATTATGATCTTTCTTTGAAATACAGGACCAACCTGTTATATGTTATTTCCCACTGCCAGTTTGTTGACCAAACTTGCACCTAGTTCAGAAGATATAAGTTGGCCAGTCTATTTTTAAACATATTCTATTTGTTTGTTTTTGTCAGGAATTACATGTTTGCTATCCAATGAAATAAAATTAAAAACACCTAAGCAATGACATTTTGCGGGTTTAAAACACATCAGCAATATAAGTTTTTGTGGCAAAGAAATGCTCTGAATAATAAAACAACACAGTTCAAAGAAAATATAATATTAGATAAAAGAAAACAGTCAATATGATGAGTTGAACCTTTGTGTCCGGCCACTGCAACAGGGTATGCGGATCCCAACCTTTATGGGGCTCAGAATTTCTTGCAGCCAGCTGAGGAAATGAAAATAGAAATATGTCGAGAGGACTGTTGTTTTAAGGATTATCCTCGTGATGAGGACGTGTTTCACCTGTGTATGGAACTTATGGCAGAGCACAACCTGGCAATGTCTGATGTGTATGAAATTAGAGTACATTATGTTCTGCTTATTCATGTGTTCATACATGCAGTTAGCATGAACAAATATTATTTAATGGATTGAAAATATAGGGAGAGACTGTTGGTCAGATTATTACTGTGTTGTTATACCTCGCACCTCAAGCAGAACATATTTGTTTATAGACTGATCCCTCAATCTTTCAGTGTTTCATGGTGTATTCAACTGAATTCATTTTCTTTGTGCATAAGAGAGGATTTAAGATTGACATATTGCACTTATTAGCGTGACATTAGAAGACACACCTCTCTCCAGATCCAGCACTGCTCTGTATTTGCCAGGTATCATATGGCATGTTCAACTTTAGCATTTCCTAATTAATTTAAAGACAACACTAAACTGTTTTCCACTGTGTCAAATTAAAGAACGCAAAAGATATCCAACACTAAATTGATTGTTTGCTGATCAAACAAACCACAAACTCCAAAGCCATTTCACAATGAGCCGCTTTGACCGCTTTTAAGATAAAGGGGTGTTTTCACTTGCTGCTAACACCTCACATCCCAGCTCAGCCTGGACAAGAAGCACTAAACTGGAATAACCCTGATGTCAAAACACATCAACTAGAAAGAGGACGGGGTGAACTGAAAGAAGAGAAGAGAAAGAGAGAAGTAAGGAAGAGAAATTAGTGAAGGGAAGGGAGGAAAAAGGTAGGACAAAGTAAGACTGTGTGTATGAAGGACAGTTTGTCCAGAGGGTTGAAGAGTCAAAGATGACCCAGCAGCAATGACACACCATAAAACACTGTAACACTAGAGACACAGAGTAAAGGTCAAAGAAGGATACATAAAGCAAAAGAGAAATGACAGAGAGAGGCTCTGAGAGGGTGAAACCTGGAGTGAGAGTGGTGATGAGAGATGGAGATGGAGAAGGAAGGATATACTGTGCCATGTATCAGGGCTCTGCTTCATTTTATTAATCTATTCACACTTTCAACAAACGCAACAAAAAACATTATGAAGTCTAACGTGAGGTCAAAGACTGTACCGATGCCCCGTTCAACACCAAGAAGAACAAAAGCCGAGTCTTCTTCTTATCACAGCTCATCATCATCAGATTAATAACAATAATTCCAATACAAATTAATTTAATTCACAAGTCAAAAGATATTTAGAGCACCTAAATATATTAGCAAATTGAGAGAATATGATTTGTAATGAACACAACAAATGTGACTGACATTCCAGCCCCTAATTGCTTTGAATACAGCAATTACAGCCATTAATAAATAGAGCCAATATTCAAAAGACAAATAGCTGTATAATCAATCTTTTTTTGTCTTCAGAAATTATACGTCAAAGTTCACATTTGAAGTTCAGCTTTAAGTTCATATAACCTTTTCCAAACTGTCCAGCTCCAGCGTCAAGGAGCAGACAGTTTGTTGATCTCTGTACAACACTCGTTCTGGTTTAGTTAGGGTTGGTTTTGAGTAGAAGCAGATGATTAGGTGTTAAAGGTTCCACATCACTGAAGTCATTTGTTATTGTTGTGATGGGTCTACCATTCATTATAGCTTCCAACGCACATACAGCTGTTTCTAAGGCCTCATCATCCAGAACTTGTTCTTTTATCACAGAGCTCAGAATACTTTTGAGTGACTTGAGTCTCTCCCATATGCCTCCGTGGTGAACGCCTGCTCCCATGTTAAATATTCACTCTCTTCCTTCTTGGAGCAGATTCCTTTGCATTTTGTCATGATTGAGTGCTTTTAATGATCTTTCCATCTCCTTTTGTGCACTAAAACAATTTGTACCTTGATTGGATCTAATCTTTTATACAGTTTTTACAACATAGAAATCTGTTTATTCCATTGATGCAGGAGTGTCCAAACTACTAACCACTTCAAGATTGATTGTACGGCTAGTAAGGCATGTAAAGATCACACCTGTAATGGAAAATGTCTTATTATACTGTGTAAATGCTTAAGTGCTTGTACTTTTGCTCTGAACTCAGACTCTTTGATCCTTTGTGTTAACATATGTGCTCAAATGTATCTTGCTGTTTGTGTAATAGAAACATGATATTCTTATGAGTATTTTATATTCTTATCAGTAGAACTGTTTTATATACTTGTTGTGAAGTTGTAATCCATGCAGCAGCTGACTGCCTGCACCCATATCCTCTTCTTCGTGTTGGAGAACAAGTACCAATTGTTTATTCACATGTTCTATACCTAGAGGATAAAATGTATATGTCCGTGTCTGTTGTTACACAGATTAAGCAGCTCTTATACTTTACTACCATGGCCTGCACAGCCTGACACGGGATGTTCCAGTACACAGGCCCCCACCCTAGATCACCCTTGTATACAACTCTGTGTGATTTTTACTTCTGTAGTGCACACTTCTACAGAGTCTGAGAGACTCTGTAACTGTGCCTCTGTACAGGTAAAATCATTTTTCCACCACACACCCCACAGTTTCACATTGGTCCGAACCCGCTTTATCTTAAAAGGTCCAAAATAGTCCATGCCAATTTAAGTGAAAGGTGGCAAATCTGTGGTAGATTAAACATTTGTGCTCTCCTACTTCAGACTGCATTCCTCTTCAGGAAAAACCTATCATCTTTTGTGTTCTATAACTTGAATATATCTGGTATATTTGTTCTAGTTTTGAGAGCATATGATTTCTTCCAGAATGACCAAATAGGGTGTGTTCAGATATGTGGGATTTTTTGGTTAAGATTATGGGATTCTTAGTGCTTACTGGCATGTCTGATCTGTTAATCCTTCACTCCACTCTCAGGATACCTTGATCTAGGATTGGATCCATTTTGAATATGGGGCTGTCTTTTTCTGACTCCTTTTCAAGGAGGGTAATGTTTGGTGCAAAGTGTTGCCGTTGGTCAAATGCAAATAATAAATGCTAAAAGGGCCTTTGGGCATTTTTCCTATCTTCCACAGTCAGATCTGCACTGAATATTACCTTTAGTTTTATGGCACATTCTTTCGATGATTTATTAAATTATTTATCTTAGCAGCAATCAAATATTTGTCATATTTCCTCTTTGAGTGATCTCCAAGAGCACTCTTTTCAACTTCATTATCCAAGCCGAATTGTCAGCATTGTTAAGAACCTGTACATCTGGTTCTCTGCAACGGGGGAAACAGCTGCTGGAATCTACAGGCGAGCTGGAATTCCAGGAATACTATTGATTGTTCTCACATCCCAATTCAGGACCCGAGTAGAGTAAATGGGGAGCTCTTTCGAAACTGGTTGTGTTACTGCTCAAATTAGCCAGGGTCAACACGACAGTCAGATTTTAGATTTTTGACAGCAGTCAACTCTGTGCCTTACTTGAGAGCCAAACATATGAAGGATATTTAGTTCGGGATAATGATTCTCCATGCCGTTCATTCCCCATGACTTCACTATTGACCCACTAAACACCAACAGAGAAAGACCAGCCCTGTCAGATTACAAGGGACTGATAGGGAATGATAGAAAGAGTGTTTAGAGTATGGAAAAGAAGATTCCCTTGAATTAAAGATGAACTGCGAATAAAACTACATTGACTTTAATTGTAGCATTATTGTAGTTCCTAACAACTTTGGGAAGAGGCATGGGTAAGCTGATGAGGGCCCACATGAGTATGAGTATGACCAGGAGCATAATGCTGCTGCATGTGGAAAGTGGAAAGGTTTGAAACTATGTTAAATTGTAAAATTAAATTAAATTAAAGCTGCAAGCAGCATTGATTGGGCCCTCGCAGCTTCACGCACGTCGACGGTACTGGTTGACGCTGCCATGCATTTCTGTGACCGTCATACACTGCGTGCACAAGTCAGATGATATTTCCTGCATCAATCAGCAACGTAGCAAGATCATGTTGCCAGGTCTTAAGCCTCAAATGTTTTGAGTGTATCTTCGATACAATCATAAATGTAAGCCTGTTAAGATCATTAAGAAAATAAATGTGCATGAATGCGCTTCAATGTTTGTAACATAACAGACGGCCCAGAAGTGGCCATCCAATTATCGGGCCCTAGTAATAAACGTTAGAATAACAATAGATCCTCCGCTCCGACTACGTAATAATAATAATAAACACTACAGTTTCAATAGGCACCTCGTGGCCCAACGTTGTCGGTTCTCGGGCCCTAATAATAAAAAACATTAGAATAACAATAGGTCCTCCGCTCTGACTACGTCGGTGCTCGGCCCTAATTAGGTCCAGGTGAAAGTTAAACTGCATCAGACATCACCCCAGACTGAAGCTGGAAGCTGGTTCCACAGGAGAGGAACTTGATAACTGAAGGGTCTGGCTCCCATCCTACTTTTTAAGACTCTAGGAACCTCAAGTAACCCTGAATTCAGGGAGCGTAGATCTCTAGTAGGATAATATGGTATTATAAGCTCCTTAAGATATGATGGTGCCTAACCAATTAGTGCTTTGTAGGTGAGGAGAAGGATTTTATAACATATTCTAGATTTTACAGGGCGCCAGTGCAGGGAAGCTAATACAAGAGTAATATGATCTCTTTTCTTAGGTTTTGTTATTACACATGCTGAAGCATTCTGAATCAACTGGAGAGATGTAAGAGACTTATTAGAGCAGCATTATAATAAGGAATTGCAGTAATCTAGTCTAGAAGTAACACATGCATGAACTAGTTCTTCTGCATCGCTTTGAGACAGGAAGTGCCTGATTTTTTAAATGTTACGTAGGTGAAAAATGGCAGTCCTTGAGGTGTTCTGGGCCAAGTAGAATAACTTCAGTTTTGTCTGAGTTTAACATCAGGAAGTTGCAGTCATCCAGGTTTTTATGTCCTTAAGACATGCTTGAAGTTTAGAGAGCTGGTTGGTTTCATCTTGTTTGATCGATAGATACAATTGAGTATCATCTGCATAACAATGAAAGTTTATGGAGTTTTTTCTGATAACATTGCCTAAAGGAAGCATATATAAGGTGAATAGAATTGGTCCAAGCACAGAACCTTGTGGAACTCCATGACCAACGTTGGTCTTCATCGAGGTTTCATCGTTTACAAACTGAGATCGATCTGATGAATAGGACTTAAACCAGCTTAGTGCGGTTCCTTTAATGCAAATCAAATGTTCTAATCTCTGTAACAGGATGTAATGGTCAATGGTGTCGAACGCAGCAGTAAGGTCTAACAAGACAAGAAGAGAGACAAGTCCATCATTTCATAATAGACAAGCTTATTATTCAAGAATAAAACATGTATAACTGTTGTTATGAATTGCATACTAATGAGTGTTAATGTAGGAACAATGCTTTATAAATGATGAATTAAGTGTTTACTCATACTTAACCATAATGTGTAGTTATTATAAAGTGTTACCGATCTCGGATCTGTAAAAAAGCAAGGTTCAAAGAGCTTAGCGCCTTCACTGTCCTCAACAATCTGTAGCAATAACACTCATTGGACTCATGTTCTTGTGGCTTCTGATTGTATTGTGTTCCTTGAGGCTGGTTTTTTTCATGATTAATGCTCCTTAATTGTTCTTATGTGAGTACAGGCTATAGATACAACTTTCTTCTAACAGAGGACAATAAATTCTATCAATCTTGAAGATAATGAAAGACAAGTGAGTCACTCTGCCATGCGTCAGACACCTGACTCACTTTGACTGTCACTCCAGTCTATTGTTTGACATCATTGTAGTCCTTTCACTTGTCTCTCTTTCTCTGTCCTCCTCTGCCAGTCCTTTTCTTCCTCTCGTCATTTTTCTCCCTATCTGTTGTCAGTCAGTCTTTCTTTTCCAATCTGCGACACTGAAAGCATTTGACAGAAGCTGGCATGACATCATTCCCCTGTTTCCTTGCGTTTGTCTCTCTTTTCACTGTCAGGCTCTTTTAATCTACTCTGTCTTTATGGTTCCTCCCTTTGTCTCTTATTCTCCTCTTTATCTGTAATCTCTTGAAGTGATAATAGTTAATAACAGAGTCATCTATTACCAGTAACATGGATTTGAGTGCTCTTGCTCAGTCAGGAACTTGACTGTTCACTTTTTGATATGCTTGAACTCTTTGAAAGGCTTATTTTGGTAGTTTCTAGAAGAGGTGCATCTAGGTGAGCCATGCCACTTCAAATACTTAGCTATGATTTGCTCATGGCCATGCTAGAAGTGAGACCAGTAATTTAGCATATACAATCTCAATACTGAGAGCACAGGAACAAATATGTTCAATTCCCAACCTGTCACATCCTTGGCATCACTGTTTAACGCATTGGATGCGGAATTCTACTCCACAAAAAGTCACTACATATTTAGAATCAGGCAGGCAAACTCTATGCAATAATTATAAGATCAGTGTATAGCGGCTGTGGCTCAGGTAGGGTCCCTAACTCCTAACCCATCCACTAATTGGAAGATCAGTGCTTCCCGACTCCACGAGCTTGCATGTTGAAGTGTCCTTGGGCAAGATACTGAAACCCAAATTGCTCCTGAAGGCTGTGAGTGAATGAGCATTAGTTTAGATCCTGATGAGCATTTGGCACCTTGCAAGGCAGCCACTGTCATCAGTGTATGAATGTGTGTGAATGGATGAATGATGACTTGTGAAATGGGAAAAGTGTTCTCCAAGGGACCAGAATTCACTCACAAGGGTCAAACTAGTAGATTAGAGATTAGAATGACTGATCGTTTTCACAACAATACCAAAAAAGGTAATGTTGGCTTAGTATATAAGATAATAGCTAACATTTCAGGTCACTGGACCTTGTACATTGTATACTGTTCTTTATTCATTTAGCTAAACAGCATGATAACAATACGCCATTAAAACTTGAAAAACCAGCAGATCAAATTAAAGTGATGATTTAGGTCAGTCATTGTCCTTCTGGTAAACTAAAGATTCTTCAGGAAAAGGCATAGTTGTAATTGGTAGGTGTGTTAAAGTCAACAGCCAGCAACTGACAAACAAAACAAAGTGGAGGGCAGCCAGAGAAATCAGACTATTCCTTTTCGTCATCAAAACTACGGTCTATACCATGGCTACGCCCTTGTTTGTTATGCTGTGAGGAGCTGCAGCTCTATCAGCAATTTCAAAACCAACTGGAAAAGTCTTGTAAATAATGTATATTTCAAATTCTCCTTAGAACCCTAGAATATGTGGCACCATCCCTAGCCGCTAGTCTTTTCCTGTTTCTGTCTCTCTTGGCTCTTGCTTTCTCATTTATCAGAAACCATTTCCTCTCTCCAGCCATGCTTTCAGAATGATGTGCAGCAGTTATCAATCTGTCTTTCTCTCTGAGTGGGCCCCATATAATGTGAGAAGTAGTTATCAATCTGTCTGCAACTCTCTGAATAATATGAAAATGAATGCTCTCAGTTAAATAGTTGCTATTACGTTCTCACTTCAGCAGGTTCGGACCGAAGTCATCACAAGAAATACTTTCAGAAACAAAGCCGGGTGGCCCATAAATTAAAAAAGTTTAAAAAGACGTCTTCAGCTCATCTTTCCCTGTTTCTAAATTAAAGACATTTCATAGTGACCGTAATTTGTCACATATCCATTTAGGGCAGCAACAATTCACCATTCAGTGTCTCTGAAATTTGCAAAGGCTTGTGGGAAAGTGTTATCATTGTCTCAGACTCTTGACTTAAATCACTTGTGTTACAATTTTGTTATCAATCATTTTGTAAGTGTAAATGTCAGGGTTTTTTTTCATCTGGGAAAAGCGATGTTGATTAATGTGACTGTGAGGCATTGAACATGTACATGTAGTACGGTTCTGAGGCCTCTACTACGAAGCAGGACTTGTGGAGTAACTTCAGGGTTGACCCTGGGTTATCAGTTCTATGACGGTGGGTCACTTCCCGGATTACATTGCATTATGCTCATTTTTCAGGAGGTGTGCAGCGCGTCTCTGTTGTTCTCTGTGAGCTGTCCAAAACAGCTCAAGTCCATCAAAGTCCTGCATTCAAAATCTTACTTAAGTAAAAGTACAAAAGTAGCCTCAACATACACATAAAGCACCAAAAGTTCAAGTATACACATTATGCAAAACAGTCCATTTCAGCATATGCATTATTTACAGAATAATGTATATAATATTATTGAAATATCATTTTAATGTTAAACCTGGTAAATGTGGAGCATTTTCTTACTATGTACACTGCCAGGTAGCAGTCGAAACAGTGGAACAAACACAGGAGAGCGGTGTTCGTGTCCCGTGTGAAACTAAAAGTAAACACACAGGCTACGGAAAGCTGGGTCCTGTCCTACAAGGAGAGCTCAACATACCCAGGGTAGCTTTACATTATCTGGCTTAACTAACCCTAACAACTGCTAAGTGCTTCTAAGAAGCTGGTTATCAACTTGTTAAATCAACCAGGGTTTTTAATCTGTCTGTGAGGGCCTTCACATAAAGGGACATCTGACCAATCACAAACATGGACCGGTCTGCTGTCAGCTGAGCGTCACATTTTACAAACAAAGAGAAAACTATTATATTAGATAAGTACGAAGAAGTCACACACATAACTCAGGCTGAAAGTAACAGTTTAAACATGAATAGATTTAAAAAGCTGTGCCTACGGTGTGTGAATGTTGTATGAATGTTAGTTAGTCATCAGTGTATGAATGGGTGTGAATGGGTGAATGATGACATATAGTGTTAAAGAGCTTTGAATGGTCGGAAGACTAGAAAAGAGAGAAACCAGTACAGTCCATTCACTATTTAACCATTTACAGCGACCGGCTCCTCTGCAGACGGCACGGAGTCAAACAGCTACAATAATGGAGGTTACAATGACTTGTATTATAATGCGTTCAACCTTCATGTAGTGAAAATGAGTATTGGGTGATGGTAAATTCTAACACTATCATAATGCAAGTGTAACTTTGTACAGTCCATTTATCATTTTACCATGTATTCTAATGGTTTTGTCTGAGTTCCACATCAGGAAGTTGCAGGTCATCCAGGTTTTTATGTCCTTAAGGATGCTTGAAGTTTAGCAAACTGGTTGGTTTCGTATGGCTTAATCAATAGATATAATTGGGTATCATCTGGGTAACAATGATATTTTTATTGAATAGCACAGAACCTTTATGGAACTCCATGACTAACTTTAACGTGCATAAAGGGTAATAAGACAATTAGCCTCGATGTTTTTGGATAAAGAAGATGCAAGATTTTGGGTAATCCCTGGTAGTCATGGTTTACCAGCATAGCAGACATTTACAGGCTTCTTTCAATCTTACTGGATAAATAACATGGATCATGACACAGTTAGTGTGATGTTAATTGTGAGTTCTGATATGATGAAATAAACTCGTAAGACACTATTAATTCTAATCAAAGTGCCATGTTGATTGTCATTCCAAACAAAATGGACTGATCAATAAATCATTTAAAACATATTGTCATGTGATCAGTCTTTGTGTTTGTTTGACCCATCCATTCTGCAGCAGAGGGATTTACATTGGAGTTTTAGTTGAAAGCCAGTGTGTCTCACAGACGGTAAAGGGTGCCTTGTGCATCGTGTCAGATCCTGAGGTCTTTGGAATGACACCGGACTTTGTTCCAATGAGAAGTTGTGTCCTGCTCTGGTACTTGCACGTGCCTGTGTTGTTGCAGAGAGTGGAGTTTTCTTTACCTTAGAGGCAAAGCAGCATGGCATCAACCATACAGGCACAACCAAACGTGCTGGGCAACACCCGCCGCAAAAAATCTTTCAATGTAGAAACACTCTGCAGTTCTGATACAAAATGATGCCGTTGTAGCAGCTACACTAACCACTTTAGGAGCGACCATAAGTGTTCTGAACAAACAGTCGCCTCTCTGTGTCGTCCCACCGATTGGTCCGGCCACTGGCTGGCTGGACACAAACTTGAAGCCTGAAAAGCTGGATATTCTTGTGATCTCTGATCCCACAATTCTTGCGTGATCCAGTGAGAACCCAGCTGCCGTGCTTGGTAAGCATCATCTTAATTTCCAGCTGCTTTCCACAACCCATTGTTCATTTGTCTTCAATGATTTTTTTATGAATTCCATTTGTTGATGTATAATTTGCAGGGCTCCCTCCTTGTACCAGTCAGTTGTGACTCAACCTATCAGCCAATGTATTTATCCACATGGCAAAGTATGCTGCCAAAACTGCATTTGGTTGTGCAACCTTGTGTTGTACAGTGATAATAAATGAGCCTTGAACCTTGAAATAACATTCCTGAACCCTTGAATCAAAGACAAGTGATAACCAGCAATAAACTAAATGTTACTCACCCCTGATACTCTTCGTCTGTTGGATTCATTTCAGTACTGTACAAATATGGTTAGGACTGGACTGATGTCCTTTATTTGCCAGAGTATGTTGCACATACAAGGAATGAGACCGTTGTAATAGTATTTCTAACTCACTTAGACCAAATGATTGTGAATTTACAGGGTTCATATTTGACATCTTCCTACGTATATCTGGTTAATGATGCTGTGCAGTTCAATTGAGGATGTTTTTTTTAAAAGGTCAAAAACATATGTAGGAAATGATTTTGAGGAATCATTTTAAAGGTTTACGCCGATTCAATTGAAGATTTCAAACTAATCCGTCTGATGTGGTGAGGCCAGTTATTCTCCAAGGTGTCAGTCCAGAAGGTGTTGTTAGTGCTTCCCAGAGTACAGTCAGGCACTGCCACCAAGTGGTACAGCTCTGTAGCATCACACACAGGATCCATCTGTCCACACCTGCACACACACACACACACAGGATCCATCTGCCCACACCACACACACACACATTTTCTGAGGCATTTCTCTTGTTCTGGATCTTGAGGTCTGCAGTAAATCACTGTGGATCTGTGGAGTGTGGAGTGTCTTGTCCAGTAAAAATACATGAGCAGTTAATAAAAGTATAGGTACTTAAAGTTGAACAATATTGGATATATCAGCAATGAATCAAATGACTATGTGTATAATGTGTGTATAATGTGAAAGGTGTTGCTTGTAGTGGTGAACCCACAGATGATTGCTGAACTTCCCCTCAGTTCTACGTGGCTTTTTAGTTTGTTTAGTACTCTGCTCTTCTCAGTTCTGGGATCAGCTATCAAAGCTCGGATAAATCCACTGAACACTACCTGCTCAGCACCAAACAGCACCGACACGGTTAGACATTAGGGGGAATTGAACCAGAGGTCCCGCGATACGATATTATCACGATACTGCAATAAGCTGAGTATTGCGACAACATATATTGCGATATATTGCAATTTACTACCTTTTTTCAACTGCAAATTATTCAGATTCAGATTCAACTTTATTGTCATTGTACAGAGTACAGGTACTAATACAACGAAAAGCAGTTTTAGCGTCTGACCAGAGATGCAAAAAGAAGCATTAAGGTGCAGTGGAATGTGCTAAATAGCAGATAGATAAATAACAGTATAGATACAGATAAATTATGAAAAGAAAAATAACAATATGAGTAATATAACAATATGGACAGCAATTGTAAACAAATTATGTTTTATTTATTTATGTCTGTTCATCTCACTTCAATCATTTTTATTGCCGCAAAATGGGATTGTCAAGCAGACAGACTGACCAACACTGTCATAAAAACCTGTCATAAATGTTGCACCTGACAAACTGTTTGTATTACAGTCTACATAGTCCAACTTAACTGAATGCAAACGTGTGAGGACTGCTGTACTATGACAGGTGTTAACAATGCAACTTGTACAAAAAATGCAGCACAAGAATGGGGGATTGCCGGCAAAAACCTGGTGGTTGTAAACGACAATGCTTCTAATGTGGGCGTTGCCATTCAGTTAGCGGGATACCTGCATGTGAATTGTTTCGCTCACCCGCTCAATCTGGTACTAAAAAGTTTATATAATAGAAGATCGATACTTGGCTTCCGTGTATCGATACAATATCGCCACGCAAAATATCACGATACTATGCTGTATCAATTTTTTCCCCCACCCCTATTAGACACACTAGCAGAAGAACATAATGAAGCAAGGATGACAAATATTAGTTTTCTGGTTAAAAAAACACAATTTACCAGTAGACTCACACCATCATTTCCTAAAGAAGTCTCCTTTTTTAATTCCAATGTAACACAAGTGCATTCCTAGAAGAGGAAGCTGCAGCCACTTTAAGACAGTGAATCTATACACTGTTCATTTTGTTTTATTTCATTATAGTTATGATATATGGTAGCTCTGTCTTTCAACCACAGACACACACACACACACACACACACACACACACACACACACACACACACACACACACACACACACACACACACACACACACAAGGCATTTGAGGCCATTCATGCCACAGGTTCTGAAAGCTGGAGCTGAGGCTTAAATTTCAAAATAAAAGTTAATATTATTTCTGATCATTATCCTATTCTTCTGATTTCCAGAATCATAAGTAGGGGTTAGGTCTGTTCATAGGTATCTTGCTCAAGAACACATTGACACCCTCTCTGGAGGAGTCGCCGATCCAACCAGGAACCCTCTGATTGCAGTGCCACCCCATCAGATGACCATATCAACAGTTCTATCAACTCAGATCTTCTCTAAACTGGACCAGCATGGAGACAATGTTCAGAGAGACTTGAAAAATGAAATGATGAAGACAATACTAGAATATTTCTTGCCTTGCTGGTACCTCTATGAGTCAGGTGGTCCAGGTAACCTTCTGCAAACAGTGCTATAGTTCTGCGTTCCTTCTGAGCAGTTCAAGGAGTTTGCAGGAGAATTTATTGATGCTAACAGAGACGGGTGCAGCCGTCTTTTTGGCCAGATGAGACATGAATAAAAGTCAATAGAGAAAGTATCTGGTAAGAAAGGCTTTCACTGGAAGATTTTTTAGCTCAAAGCTCAGAATTTGCAGAGCAGCAGTAGGTGTAGTTACCCCAAGAGTCCTGTGAGTCTTAGCAGGACTCAGTATGGTTTTATCAACAGTGATGGAGGAGTCAACAGATGGCTGGATCAGTGGTAGTAGTTACCACGGGCCCCAGAGCATGCTGTGTGTATGTGCCTGTGCCTGTGTGTGTGTGTGTGTGTGTGTGTGTGTGTGTGTGTGTGAGAAAGACAAAGAGAGAGCGAGAGAGGGCGGGGCAAATAAGGTTGCATTACAGTATTAAAATAAATAATACCAAAGAAAAATAAAAATAAAAACATTTTGTTTTCACGGTTCACTAATATTTTGTCCAGTTTTTTGGAGGACGCACAAAAAAACATGAATGTCGTGCAAACATGTTTAGATTATTATATATTTTTGAGTCATTATAATAATTGGATTATTGGTCGATTGATCTTTATTGAGACAATAAATCTCTTGGATGATGTTGGTTGATCTTCTGAATGGCTGACATACTGAAACATAGAAAGTGAATTTAACAGAAGCTCCATTTCACTGCTGCTGAAGTTCTTCTTCTTCTCACAGCCTTTTTTTGGTGGCATGTCCCAGGCTTGTGACAGAGTATTTGCACTCGACACAACAGCTGACTTTATATAATGTTTAGGGGGCGTTACCTATGTTAATAATAAACAATCAGGTTCAGGTTATCCAGGTTATGATCTGTTTCAACATGTCAATGTCCCCGTGATCACGTGGGACTCATCATTCAGTACACCTGGTGAGAGCACATTTAGATGGTTAAGAATGTTTGATGCATCTGGAGTTGATTTATCTTTCTCTGGACAGAAAGAAAGAGAAAATATGAAAGAAACTTAAAAGAATATTGCCGCATGAGACCCACAGTGTTTACCCTTCTTCCATTTCCACTCTACCTTCCTACACTGTCTTGTTATATTTCTTTAAGCGTGGTAGGAGGAATATGTCAACTTTTTACATCTGATTATTCAAAATATTTGTGCAAGAGTTATTAAAAACACTCCAGCTCCTCTAGAGTGAGGCTCTGGTGTTCATGGGCACTGAAAATGGGAGTGAGACAGTAAAAGCTTGAAACAAAGGAGGTGGATTGGATTAATAGATTATTTCTTTGTTTGCATTGTCAGAAATGGCACATGTGAGGAATTTAAAGTTGAAAGGCAATGTTAGTATGTTTAATAAGCACACCTAGTGGTGGATGAATGTTATAACATGTTTATTTGCAGAAGTGTTAAATCATAAAGGTATAATCATTCTATGTATTAAACTAAAAGTATAGTTGCTGAATGTTTTGAGGGAGAGAGGGACCTTTGAGACAGGCTTTTCAGATCTGAAAACGACTGTATGGTAATGAGATGAGTTGCGAGAGGCCGGCTTTAGGAATGTGAGAAGGTGTGAACCTGCGGGGGATGGAAGCGTGCTGGCCGAAGGAAGATGACCTACCAGGACAAAGGTGTCAAAGGCCAGGAGGGACTAATCGGATTACAGCCAATCACTGAGCTGATCGATAGGCAGAGGAATGTAACTTTGGGGGGACAAGAGAACTGTAAATGCGAGGAGAGGATCAGACCTCCTCCTGGCCATGGGGTAGACATAGAGTCTGTCGCGTGGACCGGACGGGGCCTCACTTTCATGAAATTGATATGTTTGTTTTGTTATTAGTAGTGTATTCGGTTTGTAACTGTTATTAAATATCTTTTGATTTGATTTTAACTTGGACCAGCTGATTTTTTTGGCCCTGCTCTGTTGACAAAAGACGCAGCAGTAGGAGCTATGCGCCCTTCCTTTGTCTAAGAGAGTTGAGACCCTAACACACATTAGACTACTATGTCATATTTCGACTAGTTGGTACATCGGTGTGTATTTATTTGTCTTTGTGGACTATTATGACCTTACACTAGAACACTTTTAAAGCTATTTAAAGTTACTGTGAGGAGTTTTAACTGGACATGAAACAGCATCGGTTTAATCCTGATAACTCTATGAGCTACATCAGGAAACGAGAGCATCAGAGAGAACATTGACTAGTTCTATAACGTTATGCTTAAAGGAACAGTGTGTAGGATTTAGGGGGATTTATTGGCAGAAAGGGTATATAATATCCACAGCTAGGTTTTCTCAGGAGATAGAGTGGTTGTCCACTTGTCGGTAGATCGGCGGTTCAATACCTGGCTCCTCCAGTCCGCATGTTGAAGTGTCTTTGGGTAAGATGCTGAACTCCAAATTGCTGCCCTACTGGTGTACATTTACATGTACTGGTGTACATCTCATCAGTACACCCTGCTGGTGTAATGATGAGAGGTTTCCTGCTCGGAAACACAACCACTTTTGTCTACAGGATCCGACAAAATCAACAACAAGCTAACGTTCCTCGTACTAGCTTTACAAAATCGTTTTCTACATTTGAAAGTTAGTGGTAGAGTGGAGACACAATTAAGATATGGCCTTCGAAGATGATGCACTCAGCACAGCAGAGTACTGTGTAATAGGGCAGTGGTACAGTACAAGTACAATAGTGCAGTCACATCCATCTCCTATATATCTGCATGCACTGCACTTCTAACAATGTATCTTAAAAATGAAAGGTTTGAGTGATTCTAACTTACACTTACACTCTGGGTATAATAGCAAAAGTAAAAGTGAGTTGTTCCAGCTTCATATTGGTTCCAACAATGGAGGACAAAAATCTCTCAATCTGACTCCACCTGTCTGTGACACGACCTGTGTGTGTGTGTGTGTGTGTGTGTGTGTGTGTGTGTGTGTGTGTGTGTGTGTGTGTGTGACACACTGTACTGGCAAAACTCCTAAATGTGATTGTCCCTTTAACCCCTTTGTGTTTTGTCCTATACGGTTTTGCCACTATGTGGAGTTCAGGTGCCTTACGTCAGACTCGCAGCCTTTCCTAAAAGAATCCCCAGAAGGACCTGATGGTTCACTATTGCTTTTCTTTTACTGCAACATAAACAAAAAAGGGAACATAAGATGCTGCTTTTTTGGGGGGGTTTCTGCTTCAGTGTTTCTGATGCCTTTCAATCAGCTGCTCCTGTCACCGGCTGACGTCAAAAACACTATTTGCCGTCACCCGTTTTCTCTTCCTCTCTATGCGCCATAACCCCCATCTTATAGGCTGCCCTCCCCACCTGTGGGCGGGGCACACTTGCTTTCAACAAAAAGAAAAGAAAAAGATCAGTAATTAAAATACATAGACATCAACTTAAATGCAGCTCCTACACACGTGTTAAATGATATGATGCATGTTTGTTACACAGTTAACTTACTGTAATTTACTTTTTTTAGATTGGTTATTGCTGTTAACTTTTATTCTTGTTAAATTTGTGAGTCTGTTTTATCAACATTGATATCACCGTGTATAAATAGGATGTCTAAGCTAAAGAGATCTGTGAACTTTAACCCAATTTCTCTTCTTCTCGCTAATTCCTTCCGTTTCCATTTAAACTCATCCTTTAAGGTTGAATGAATTAATCAATGGCTTTTTAAATACAGGTGCGAAATATGGCTCGCATATGGGCGAGAGGCCGGTTTCCTAGCAAACTGGATGAAAAGAAGCACTGTGTGAATAATGTTTTCTGTCAGAGATACTTGAACTCTGTCATTTTGGGCAGTCACTCACTCCCATCTAGGGGTGAGCAATCCTCCACTCTCTGGTTGTGAACCACGGCTTCGTACTTGTAGGTGCTATCTGTAATACTGAATCAAGTTTGTGCACACAGTGTAGTGTAAACATTTGTTTTGACAGTGCAAACAGAGTATAAAGTGTATCAGTAAAGTCAGTAGAATTTTCAGCAGCTTCATGGGGGGGGGGGTGCTAGCTTTTTATGACTGGGTTGCAGCTACAGTGGTGTGTTTGTACAGTTCTGTACCTTCTCCCTGATGGCAGGGGGACAAACGGACTGTGACCTGGGTGGGTTGGGTCCTTGCTGATGTTGCTAGCCTTCTTGTGTAGACGGCTAGCATATATCGTATCCAGAGTCGGGAGCTTGGTTCCTACGATCCTCTGCGCTGTTTTAATTACCCGGGCCAGGTCTCTCCGGTTCTCTGCAGTTTGGCTGGTGTACCACACGGTGGCACAGTGGCAGAAAATTGTCTGTATGATGCTCCTGTAGAAGTTGACTAGGAGCTGAGAGGGGAGTTTGGCTTTTTTGTGTTAAGGGCCCATGTCAGATCCTTTGTGATGTGGATTCCCAGGAATTTGATTTCACTTACACTCTCCACCTCCTCACCGTTTATGTGGAGAGGGGGAGGTGTGGTCTTTCAGGTTCTCCTAAAGTCCACGATGATCTCTTTGGTTTTTGTTGTGTTAAGGACCAGGTTATTGTCAGTACACCACTCAACCAGATGTTGTACCTCCTCTCTAATGCGCCTACTCGTTGTTTGATATCAGTCCTACTATAGTGGTGTCATCAGCGAACTTCACTATAGTGTTAGAGGAGTGGATGGGTGTGCAGTCATGGGTGTAAAGGGTGAAAAGGGCCGGACTGAGCAAACAGCCCTACGGAGCTCCTGTGTTCAGGATGAGGGTGGAGGATGTGCGGTTTGTGGTCTGTTTGTGAGGAAGTCCATAATCTATGAGCAGAGTGTAGTAGATAATCCAAGGTTATTGAGTTTGGTTACCAGTTTATGGGGGACTATTGTGTTGAAAGCGGAGCTGAAATCAACAAATAGCATCCTGGCGTAAGTGTTTGAATGCTCCAGATGGGACAGGAATGTGTGAAGTGCTATTGAGACAGCATCCTCCATTACATTACAGGCTTTTATCCAAAGCGACTTACAATAAGTGCATTCAACAATGGTAATCAAAAATGGTAGTGGATTTGAGGCATGTGGGGACCACAGACTGTTGCAGTGAGAGGTTAAAGATGTTGGTAAACACCCCTGCTAGTTGGTCGGCACATGATTTCAGTGTACGGCCTGATACCCTGTCTGGTCCTGCTGCTTTGGTGATGTCAATCTTCATCAGAATGGATCTCACCTGGTGGCGCTGTAGGACGAGTACCAAACTACCAAACGAGACAGAGAGACATAGAGAGACAGACAGACAGAGAGAGAAAGGCAGTGAGAGACAAACAGACAGACAGAGACAGTCAAACAGAAAGAGACAGACACAGACACAGAAAGAGATAGACAAAAACAGAAAGAGACAGAGACAAAGAGACAGACAGAGAGAGACACACAGACAGAGAGATACTGTCTGCGGCGCATTGCGACATGATCCCACATCTTAAGTCTCAGAAAAAGTCTTCCTGAACTCGGAGGTGGCAGAGGTCGCAGGAATCCATTGGACCTGTTTTCATGGATCAAGGCAGAACACCTTCTCATCTTGTTGTATGTTTCCATACTCCATCTCCGCTGCACACATGTTCTGGTTTCTCTCCCAGGTCGCATGTATCTCACTTTAGGCCAGAAAACAGGGTTAGAAAGGCAGTTCCTATTTATAAGACCTCTGCACTCACCAAAGAACTGACGACTGGGCTCTTTGCTTGGCCTCCTGTGGTATACTGGCACGGACTCGGGCAACAGTTCTGCTGATGCTGGCTCTGTGTCCTTAACCTGCTGATGCCATCCTGGCGTGATGGGTGTTGTTTCAGCTGGAATCGGTCTCTTTGTAAAGAGACAGAAAGACACAGAGACAGACAGAAAGAGATACAGAAAGAGAGACAGATACAGACAGAGAGGGAGAGACAGAGACAGAGTGACAGAAAGAGAGACAGACACAAATAGAGACAGAAAGACAGACAGATACAGAAAGAGACAGATACAGACAGATACCGAAAGAGAGACAGATACAGAAAGATACAGACAGATACAGAAAGAAAATCAGATACTGAAAGATACAGACAGATACAGAAAGAAAGGCAGATACAGAAAGATACAGACAGACAAACACAGAAAGAGAGACAGAAAGAGAGACCGATACAGACAGAGAAGGACAGACAGAGAGTGAGAGACAGAAAGAGAGACAGACACAGATAGAGATTTGATTTTTGATTTTTACAAAAACACTTTATTTACATATTGTTTAAATTGTTACAGTCACAAGACGTCTCAAATGTAAATAAATACAAAAAATAAATTAAAAAACTGTTTTCTTTTGTTTTTAAAATACATCAGTCAAGTAAAAAGTGTGAAAAGGACAGCTGGTCGTTAAGAACCTCACACAGTGTGTTTTTAAAACACCAACGCTCTTTAAAAGACTCGAAATCGGAGACCTGTCGATAAAATCCAAACTCAAGCCGGAGTCTTGACCGGAGGTTCGTCTTCCACACTGCCGCCGCTTCCTGCCCCACCCCCTGCTCCACCTTCCTCTTTCTGCTGGTGTAAATGGCCAGTTTGGCTTGGGCTGAGAGGAAGTTGAGGAGCTGCCACTTGATTTTAAAATTTTTGTTGTAGCCAGCTCCCAAGATAAAAATCCTCTCAGTAAAAACAACGTTAAAACGTGTAAAAACCGATGTTAAAAGAGAGAAGAGACTGGTGAGTCTCTTGCACTCAGTAAAAACGTGGAAAATTGTCTCACGTACTCCGCAAAATGGACACCCGCTAAGAACAGTTGGATTAATAACAGAAATAAAAGCATTGGAAGCGACGGCACCGTGCAAGATTCTCCACTGGAGGTCGCCTGTCCGTTTTTTGAGGGGGGCTTTGTATAAAATCCTCCACTGTGGGCTGGGTCCTTCCTGTCCCCATCTCTTGGTCCACACAGTTGGAGGTCTGCCGCTCAGTCCGGCCTGGTGGATGCACTTCACGCAGTTGCGGTACAGAGTCTCTTTGTCCGCTCTTGTTATTGTTAGTTTTTCTGCGTGGATGACTCTCAGAAGGGGGCCGGTCCTGGGCTCAGGATGATGTCCGGGTAGGGGTCTGCAGCGTCCGGGCTGGTCCTGGTCTGGTCACCCATCAGGAGGTCTTTTTCTTTTTATGTCAGCCTCTTGGACCAGAGCTCCAGGATCCTCCTTCCCACCCGGAGAGACTGCAGCCCCAGCAGAGAACCCAGGGCCTGGGTGTTGGTCAGTGCCGGCCCCGCTGCATCCACCAGCTGCTGCAGGGTCAAGGTTCCAGACTGGATCAGCGCCGCCATCAGGCCGTGCGTGGTGTGGTTGCTGACGTCCAGCCTGGCTCCATTGACCAGTGGTTCTCTCAACAACCAGTGCAGAGAGTTGGCTTTCGGGCACCTTTTTTGGTTAAAAAGGGCCCATGACTTAAAGACGCCCTGGTAAAAAGGAGGCAACATAGTTAGTTTTAAAAATTTAGGATCTGTTAAAAACAGAGCATCATCCAACCCCAGGTTATTGGCACGCCTCAGGATGCTGCTGGCCACATCTCTCCACACCAGATCTGCCGGGCCTGTGAGGTACCTTTGAATAAACTGTAGTCTAAAAGTGGCAGTCCGGCTGGCCAGGTGGACAAGGCCCTGTCCCCCCTCCTCCCTGGCTAAAAACAGCACCCCCTGTGGCACCCAGTGTAGACCCCCCCAGAGGAAGTCCACCATCTTCCTCTGGATTTCCGCAAGTAATCCTAAGGGGGGGTCCACACAGGCTAACCGGTGCCACAACTGGGATGCTACCAAGTTGTTTAAAACCAGCACTCTCCCTCTAAGCGACATCTGGGGGAGCAGCCATTTCCATTTTTTAAGTTTTTCTTCGACCTTTTCTGTGACGGTCTCCCAGTTCTTCTTCACTATATGGTCTGCTCCCAAAAACACCCCTAGGTACTTTAGACCTCCTCTTTTCCATTCCAGGTTTTGGGGGAGAACTGGGAGACCGCCGCGCCACTCACCGACAGCGAGGGCTTCACTCTTCCCCCAGTTGACCCTCGCTGCCGATGCCGAGCTAAAATCCTGTATAATGCCTGCTAAAATGTTGACCTCACTTTGGTTTTTAATAAAAAATATAATATCGTCGGCATAAGCAGATAAAATCATTTCTTTATTAAAACCCGGATAAAACAAACCCTGAGTGCTGGAGCGTATCTTGTGGAGGAGAGGTTCAAGGGAGAGAGCGTAGAGCATCCCAGACAGAGCACAGCCCTGCCGGACCCCTCTACACACTCTAAAAGGAGCACTCAGACTGCCGTTGATTTTCAGCACACTCTCAACATCCCTGTACAGCACCTTGATCTTAGCTACGAAGCCCGCGCTGAACCCAAACTTCTCCATCACGTTCCACAAGAAGCTGTGCTCAACGCGGTCAAAAGCCTTTTCCTGGTCTAGGGAAATCAAACCAGCGTCTACACCTAATGAACTAGAGACATCCAAAACATCTCGAATTAGGTGGACGTTGTCCACCATGGACCTGCCAGGGACGCAGTAGGTCTGGTCCCGGTGATAACCTGCTCCATAACTCTCCCCAGCCTGGAGGCCAATACTTTGGACAGGAGTTTGTAATCCACACAGAGCAAGGACACAGGGCGCCAATTTTTGATGTCCTGCAGATTTCCTTTTTTGGGCAGCAATGTGAGGACTGCCCTCCTGCAGGACACTGGCATGGAACCAGAGGCCAGACACTCATTAAAAACCTCAGAGACATCCTCGCAGAGGATGTCCCAGTAGGCCTTATAAAATTCAACTGTAAGGCCATCAATGCCAGGAGCCCGCCGCCCCTGCATGCTTTGCAGGGCGGTCAGCAGCTCCTGCATCTGGAGGGGGCCCTCGAGCTGTGAGTTGGCCTCTTCAGAGACCTGGGGCAGTCCTCCACAGAAACTCTCCAGGAGAGCTGGCTCTTCCTGGTATTCTGTGGAGTACAATTGTTGATAAAAGCTCACAGCTCGCCCTCGTATCTGGCTTGGTTCCGCCAGTTCCTGCCCTGTGTCAGACAGCAGCGCGTGGATTACTTTCCCCTGCCCGTTCTTTTTCTCCAGACTGAAGAAATAGCTAGAGGGAGCATCCATCTCTGTGATGTTCAGGAACCGGGACCTGACCAGGGCGCCCTGCACCTTACTATCCAGCAGGTTGGCTAAAGCCATTTTTTTCTCTTTGAGATTTTCAATATAACCTCGATCTCCTGTGGACTCACTTAAATGTTCCAGTTCCACTATGTCGGTCTCCAGATCTTTCATAGATCTGGTGCTATCCCGTGTGACATTTAAAGTGTGCTGTTGACACAGTAGTCTTATTTGTGTCTTACCATGGTCCCACCACTGTCTAAGATTACTAAACTCACCCTTCCTCTGTCTAAAAGCACCCCAAAAATAAATAAAAACCTCTCTAAAACTCTTATCAAATGTTAAAACAGAATTAAAATGCCAATAAGCACTTCTGGGTAAAATGTTCCTGATAAGAACATGAGCTAAAACCAGAGAATGATCACTAAAACCAGTAGGCATAATAGCACAACTCTTAAAAATGCTAAAATGATGCTTAAAACAATAAATACGATCTAACCTGGCTGAGGAGACCCTGCTCTCTCTGAGGTGGGACCAGGTGTACTGTCTGGAGTCTGGGTGCATCCTCCTCCACACGTCCACCAGGCCGTGAGAGCGGACCAGCTGCTTCAAGGCGTGCTGAGAGGCCGGATGAGGCTCTGCGTGATTACGATCTAAAATTGCATCTTCTGTGCAGTTAAAATCCCCCCCCAAGAATAAAAAATCCTCCGTGGAGCAACCATTTAAAACGTCATTCACTTTGAGTAAAAACTGCTTCCTCTCTGCGCCGGATGTTGGAGCATAAACGTTGATAAAAACAGCAGAAAATGTGTCGAACCGAGCTTTGACTAAAAGAAGCCTCCCCTCGATAAAATGCTGGACCTCCAGTGCGTTGGGTTTAAAAGCCTATGAGAAGAGGAAGCCCACTCCTGCGCTAAGGGAGGTGTTGTGGCTTAAAATGACTTCCCCTTCCCACTCCCTCCTCCAGTCAGACTCATTGTTAAAATCACTGTGCGTCTCCTGTAGGAAGAGAACGTCTATCTTTTTCATTTTGGATGTTTCATAGATAGACGTTCTCTTCCAGACGTCTCTGGCACCGTTGACGTTAGAAAGGCCCACTTTAAAAACATCCATGGTGGATAAAATTAAAGTAAAAACCAAACAATAAAACAGTAACTTAGATAAAATAACCCAAGCTGTCCTTTCCATCACTGCTCAGCTGACGCTTTGCCTTAAGCACTAGTTTTTTAAGTCTAAAAGCCTCCTGGTCTGTGAGGCCAGACTCCTCCCTCTGGCTCATGTGGAGTCTGGCCGAGGCAATAAAAAGACCGAGGTCTGGGAAGTGCTCACCCACCTTTACCCCGTGCTGGTTTTTTGTTTGGGCTAAAAACAACTTTAATTTTTCTGACGTGAACATCTTTTTCTTTTGACTGCTGCTAAAAACCGGGACATCGCTACTATCAGACACACACTCATCATTCGCACTCTCATCAGTCACACCCACACTCATCGCCACCGCCCTGCTTGACCTCCTGCGCTTTGTTGTACTTTTTGTTTTACCCTTATTTATTTCCTCCATCTCCGCCTCCTCCACCTGCTCACTCCACAGCGCACTGCGCTCCCCTCCGTCTTTTCTTTTCTCTTTTTTTCCCCCTGCTTCACCTGCCTTCTCCTCCATGCCCCCCTCACCTGCCTTCTCCTCCATGACCCCCTCACCTGCCTTCTCCTCCATGCCCCCCTCACCTGCCTTCTCCTCCGCGACCCCCTCACCTGCCTCCTCCTCCACCTGCATCCCACACACACCGCTCACACCACCCCCCACCTCCTTCTCCCCCACCCCACCCAGAACACCTTCTCCTCCCAGAACAACCCCCTCACCCACCACCCCCTCTTTACACGCAATACCCTCACCCAAACCCCCCTTTTCACCCGTAGCTACCTCCACCCTCGGTGCATCAACTGAACTCACCCCGTGTGTTGGTTCGGCCACAGCGGCGGGTCTCCGCGGAGAGATCCGCGGAGTCGCGATCGGCCGCACGATGGGGGCGGCCACCCCCGCGGCGGGGACCCCGCTCGCGAGCGGGGTCCCCGCCGCGCCAGCGCCTCCCCAGGCGGGAGCCCTCGGCCGCTCCGGTACTGGTGGAGCGGCGGGGGCCCCCGCGTCAGCAGCCGCAGGCGCTCCCGGGCCAGGCGGAGCCGGCTCGCTCCGCTCCGGACAGGCCCTCACCGAGTGTCCCTCCTCTCCACAACCGAAGCACTTCATGCCCGCTGAAGTGGCGTATATGGTGTAGTCATAATCATCTACTTTAACAACGAAACGGAGGTTGAGCTCCTCGTTCCGGTTGTTCAGTATCATATAGAGCTGTCTACGATGAGACACCACGTGCTTCAGCAATGGAGACTTACACTCAGACAACATCCTGCGGATCGGGGACGCCACCTTCCCGTGTCTGGACAGCTCTCTGCTGAGGAACTCGTCGGTGATGAAGGGGGGGACGTTCGAGAGGACTACCTTGGTAGCGGGTTGGCATAAAGGCAGTACCTGCACGAAACAGTTGTTTACGGTGATGCCCGTCTCGACCACCGAGTTCACCTTCTCCACCCGGTCCAGGAACACAACCACGGCTCTGTTCATGCGTGCGGCCGACACGACGCCGCCGTGGCCGACCTTTTCCCCCACAGCGAGGCCGATGTCCTCCACGCTGCAGGGGAACGTGGCACACACCTTAACCCCGTGCTTGCGGGTGAGGTGCTTGTAGCACCCGCTAGCCATGGCGTCCGCCACGCTACCGGCAGACGCCGGTGAGAAAAGAAAAAAATAAAATAAACCCACAAAATACCCCAACACTAAACTATAAACTACTGTGAAACTGTGATTATTAAACTATGTGAAAAATATAACATTAACAAGAAAACACTACGACGCACACGCTCTGCCACCACCACCTGCTCTCAGCTCGCACACTCAGAGAGAGAGAGAGAGAGAGAGAGAGAGAGACAGATAGACACAAAAAGAAAGACAGAAAGAGAGACAGATACAGACTGATACAGACAGAGACAGATACAGAGAGAGAGACAGATACATTAAGATACAAAAATAGACACAGATAAAAAGAGACAGAAAGAGAGACAGATACAGAAAGATTCAGAAAGACACAGAAAGAGAGACGGATACACACAGACAGATATAGACAGAGAGACATATATAGACATATACAGAAAGAGAGAGAGATACAGATAGACACAGAAAGAGAGACAGAAACAGACTGATACAGACAGAGAGACAGATACAGAGAGAGAGACAGATACATTAAGATACAAAAATGGACACAGATAAAGAGAGACAGAAAGAGAGACAGATACAGACAGATTCAGAAAGACACAGAAAGAGAGACGGATACACAAAGACAGATATAGAAAGAGAGACAGATACAGAAAGAGAGACAGATACAGACAGACACAGAAAGAGAGACATAAAGAGACAGATACAGAAAGAGAGACAGACACAGAAAGACACAGACAGGCATACACAGAAAGAAAGACAAAAGAGAGAAAGATATAGACAGAGACAGATACAGACAGATACAGAAAGAAAGACATATACAGACAGATACAGAAAGAGATATATACGGAGAGATACAGAAAGAGACAGATACAGACAGATACAGAAAGAGATATATACGGAGAGATACAGAAAGAGACAGATACAGACAGATACAAAAAAAGAAAGAAAGAGAGACAGATATAGACAGATACAGAAAGAGAGACAGATACAGAAAGAGGGACAGATAAAGACATATACAGAAAGAGAGACAGATGCAGAAAGAGGGACAGATGCAGAAAGAGAGACAGATGCAGAAAGAGAGACAGATGCAGAAAGAGAGACAGATACAGAAAGAGAGACAGATACAAACAGATAAAGAAAGAGAGACAGAAACAGAAAGATATGAAAAGATACAGACAGACACAGAAAGAGAGAGAGAGAAAGAGAGACAGATTCATAAAGATACAGAAATAGACATACAGACACAGAAAGAGACGGAAAGAGAGACAGATACAGACAGATGCAGAAAGAGAGACAGATACAGACATATGCAGAAACAGAGACAGATACAGACATATGCTAAAACAGAGACAGATACAGACAGATTCAGAAAGACGCAGAAAGAGAGACAGATTCAGACAGACACAGAAAGAGAGACAGATTCAGACAGACACAGAAAGAGAGACTGATACAGAAATAGAGACGGATACAGAAAGAGAGACAGATACAGACAGATTCAGAAAGAGAGACAAATACAGACAGATAAGAAAGAGAAACAGATACAGACAGAGAGACAGATCCAGAAAGATACTGAAAGATACAGACAGACACAGACAGACAGACAGACAGACAGACAGACACAAAAAGAGAGACAGAAAGAAAGACAGATACAGACAGATACAGAAAGAGACACAGAAACAGACAGATACAGAGAGACAGATACAGACAGATACAGGCAGATACAGAGAGAGAGACAGATACAGTAAGGGAGACCTATACAGACAGATCGGAAAGAGAGACATATACAGACAGATTCAGATAAAAAGAGATACAGACAGATACAGAAAGAGAGACAGATACAGACAGATTCAAAAAGATATAGAAAGAGAGACAGATACAGAAAGATACTGAAAGATACAAACAGACACAGACAGACAGACACAAAAAGAGAGAGAGAAAGAAAGACAGATACAGACAGATACAGAAAGAGAGAGAGAGAGATACAGAAAGGGAAACGGATATAGACAGATATAGAGAGAGACAGATACAGACAGATACAGAAAGAGAGACAGAAACAGACAGATGCAGAAAGAGAGACATATACAGACAGAAACAGAAAGATACAGAAAGAGAGACAGATACAGAAAGAGAGACAAATACAGTCAGATATTGAAAGATACAGACAGACACAGACAGACACAAAAAGAGAGACAGATACAGACAGATACAGAAAGAGAGACAGATACAGACAGATACAGAAAGAGAGACAGATATAGACAGATACAGAAAGAGAGACAGATACAGACAGATAAGAAAGAGACAGATCCAGAAAGATACAGACAGACAGACAGACACAAAAAGAGAGACAGAAAGAAAGACAAATACAGACAGATACAGAAAGAGAGACAGATACAGACAGATACAGAAAGAGAGACAGATATAGACAGATACAGAAAGAGAGACAGATACAGACAGATAAGAAAGAGAGACAGATCCAGAAAGATACTGAAAGATACAGACAGACACAGACAGACAGACAGACACAAAAAGAGAGACAGAAAGAAAGACAAATACAGACAGATACAGAAAGAGAGACAGATACAGACAGATACAGAAAGACAGACAGATAAAGACAGAAACAAAAAGAGAGACAGACAGAAAGACACACAGACAGACAGAGAAAGAGACAGACAGAGACAGACAGACACAGAAAAAGACAGACAACAAGAAAAAGACAGAGACAGACAGGAAGAGACAGACAGAAAGAAACAGACAGAAAGAGACCGAAAGAGACAGACAGACAGACAGACAGACAGAGACAGACAGACAGACATAGACAGAAATAAAGAGACAGAGAGACAGAAATAGACAGAGAGACAGACAGAAAGACACAGAAACAGACAGAGACAGACACAGACAGAAAGAGAGAGACAGACAGAGAGCGACAGACAGAAACAGAGACAGAAAGATAGACAGAGAGAAAGAAAGACAATAATTTGATTTAGGTATAAGAATGAATTAATTCACTGACAATAACCTTAATAGACAAGAATGTAGCCAGAGGTTTTGTGTGTTTTGAGTTAGATTTGTGGTTGTCATCACAGACACACTGCAATGATCCCAGTAACTAGTTATCTATAGCCAAACATCCCCATTCAACAACAAATCATGCCCGATTAGGAGATTACACAACTTCAAGGGGAAAGTGAACGAATGAGGCAATTTGAGGATAACTGGCTACCTATTTTGTTTTCTTTTGCTCAAATGCATTCTGACAGTGTGACCGATTAACTTTCCTCAACAGCCTGTCACAAAACATTTGGTCAAAAGCTTATTTCCGACCCACAATATCATCATGGACTCAAATACAACAAGAAATAATCGCCACACTTTTGTGCTACGATGCTAATTTACTGAGTCATATTACAACAAAACTACAAGGTGTGTCTACTGCGATTACATGAACAAAGGTGATGCGATAGTCCACTTGTAGTACACAGTATACTACAGTAATTAAATCAAGAGAAACTAAATACTTTTCATCATAATAGATCGTTTGACATGAGCCAAAGTACAGTGCAGAAGCAAGAAAAACAGTTAGTGCTATAAGTAATACGAATACAATAAGTGCAACAAGCTAGTATGAATACAATAAGTGCAACAAGCTAGTATGAATACAATAAGTGCAACAAGCTAGTATGAATACAATAAGTGCTGAGTGGAAGGCTCAGGGTAGCACTTCCTGAAGAAGCAAAATATAGAAAAACATACCTACTCAATTTAAGTGGCATGACATTATGCTCACAACATTTACAGGTTTACTCAAAATACCATTGCGAGTGAAGACCGTCCGATTTCGGCATTTTACAAAAAATAAATAATGATGTAACTAAACGGCTCTTTGCTCCTTCTAAGAAAACACTATTGACATCAGTAATTTCTTTCCATCGTGCTATTTCATGTCTTTCACAGAGGTTTGAATTATCATCGGGAGTTATTAACATGCAGATCATTTAAGCAAAAAGTGCACCATATTCTGGAGCCTCCGTGTAAAACGGTGATGTACATCCCAACGTGACGTCGGCCACTATTGGAACCCAGTTCCACCGATAACAGTTTGTAAAATGTCCTGTGAGCATCATTTAATGGCCGACCGCTACTCCGTACCAGTCACGATTAAAGAGCAGACGTCATGACAGTTTCACAGCACGACTGATGTTAACTCATTGATGTTATGTTAATTGAAGTTCAATATAGGATATATTATATTCATTTATAGCAAATTACAACATCAACAAATAGGCAAACAGGCCCATTCATTTGAGAAAAAGCAATCTATGGTATAAAAACATTGATTATGTAGCCACTATCCACGGTCCAGAAATAAACAAGGCAGGTCTGAAAACATCGTCAGTAATACAAATGTAACGACCAAACTATGTGAAATAAAAACAGACAATATTCTCTTTTCAATTACCAAAACACTATAGACACAAGGTTTCTATCACATGCAGACAGCAAGTCACAAGCATTTACAAGATGTCATGGCAGCCAACATAATGCAAAACAACCAGGAATTTGGGTCATAGACCAAAGCCTCTTCTCACATGAATTCAGCCAGAATGTTTATGAGAAAAAGAAGCAACAAGGTGAAAGAGAGCTAATGATGAAAGGCATGGCAGCCATGTCTGCCTTTGCACTGCAGCACCAGGATCATTACAACCAGATCTGCTCGGTGATGGCACGGCGGCCACAAAACACAAGTACAATGCAAATCAAATCAATTGCTCTTACTGTTCGTAGCTCTCCTTCTGCGTTCAGGCTGTAAAGAGGACGTCCATGGCACTTCACAATGTAGGAGGTGAAGAGGATTTCAAGTCTTCAATGCTTCACTCCTGCTGCAGAACCAGGGTCACAACAAAAATACCGGCTCCTTGATGGCACGGCGGCCAAAAAGAACACAAACAGAACAACCAGGCACGTGCACAGACATTTTGGGGGGCAGGTGCTCAAACCAAAAAAAAGGGCACCCATCGACAAAATTATTTATGAAATTAAAAATAATAATAATAAATAAATAAATAAAAAACACAGTAGGATATTTTCAACTGATATATTTATTGTTGTTAACAAACAAACTCAAATTATCAAATTGAATAAATAAATGAATAACAGGCAAAAACAGACAAAACAAGGCCATATTGAGCCAAATGCAATCAAAAAATTAAAAATAAAAACTCGCTAGATTAGACAGCTAGCTTACATTTTCCTTATGAATAAAGATGATTGGCTACATACTACATACTGATCAACATACTTTAGAAATTGTCTAAACGGCATTTATACAACAACACAAAGAAGATGCCTGCCTGTATATCTCTCCCTCTCTCTCTTCATTAAACATGACTAATGTCAGTAAACAGCTGGACAAGGCTTTGAAATCACGGATTTCGTGAGTTTTTTGTTTGTTTATTTTTTTAGGAAACGTCGGACCAGTTGTGACGTAATGTTTTCAGCGGCGCTAATGTTGTGGTTAATTTATCACCAAACAACGTCGGGGGATTGAACAAACACCGTCGTTACCTGTTTGTCTGATGCTGCGGGTCAGAGAAGAAGTAGGCTGCACCCGTTTGGCCTGGCGCTCAGCACTGCAGGAGCACTAAGTGGAGGGGGGCGGGGCGCGCGGCGGGGGCTTGTGAGCACCGCGGAGCATGTCGGGGCGAAATTCTCACAAGAACTCAAATAAATGCCCCGTCAGATATCAAAACACATTTGGGGGGAATTGATGACAGAGAGAGTAATTTTTATTCTTAAATACTGATGAATGAAGAAAAAATTGGGCTCCAGTAGAAGGGGCACTTTTCTCATTCAGGGCAAAAGGGCAGGTGCTTGAGCACCACTAGGGGTCTATCTGTGCACGTGCCTGAGCACAACACAAATAAACAATGAGATGGCACAGCGGCCAGGTAACACAAGCAACACTACGCAACTGAATTCAGTTTTATCAGCACATGAGTAGACCAAATGATGAAGTGGAGTCATCAATAACACCAGTCTCTTGTATGTAAAATCTTTTGGGGGGGTAGGCTGACCAGACTATACGACCAGAGTCACAACCAACATATCGGCTCAGAGATGACATCATCAGAGCTGACACAAGCAGTCTTTAGCTAGTCCAACCAGTCTGTTCAGAATAAAACCAGGTGGCACAAACGGAAAGTAACGGTACCGGTGTGCGAGATTAAGTGGTTTTGGATTAACTGGTTTATGTTCGAGTGCGTGAAGCAGACGTGTCGTAGGAGTGGCCTTTCAGGACCCACGTTGAATAAACAAGAAACAAACATGTCAATCCCCTCTCCTCTCTCTTTCACATAGTTTCTACGGTTTGTTTTGAAAGAATATAAACGGAACTGTTTGCTGGAAAATCTACTACTCGTTCTGAGACCGATAGAGCTGTCCGTGCTTTCATACAGTCTGTGAGTGAAACACACTGAGTTCAAACACCGCGTACAGATGACTGTCAGCTGTGATCCACACAGATCAACTTGAGATTCAACTTCTGTAGGCTATCTCACAACGCTTATGTTTTATATTAAAGACTACGGACGTTCATCTTCTGTTAACGATGCTCTACACTGTGCAGCACACATTCATCCACATCGGACATTACTGTTAACTCTCGTTGTGTTACTGTGAGGGTCCGAAATGTAATAACTACCCGCAGGGGTTAGGGTGTCTGTTGAAACATTAATATGGAGAGGCTGGTTGGAGCATTTAGGATTTCGACAGCATTACCACGACCAATTATCCATCTTCATTACGAAAATACGATTTGTTGTCTGGTGAGATAAAAACAGTAGGAATGTGGACCCAACAGGAGTCAAACCTCTGATCATGACCGACAGTCATCTGAACTACCACTGAACTAAGAAGCAAAGACAGCATGTCAATGTACTCATCGTGAAACATTCACATTATCACACAGTATCGCCACTCATCTTCATGAACTGAGTATCCTTCTGCAGTAGGAGCTGGCTCAAATCGTGGCAGCGGCAGCTAGTAGAGGCACTTCCTGTGGCGAGCTCAGCTGCCGCGGCAAGTCGTGGCAGCTGCCACGACTTTGTGGCAGCTGCCACTGTTTGCCACTGTTTGTGGCAGCTGCCACAACTTGTTGCGACAGTTTTCACAGTTTGTTGGAGCTGCCACTGCTTGCTGCGGCAGCTGCCACAGTTTGGGAGAGGTGCCGCGGCAGTTTAGCCTTTATTTGTTGTTATTTGACAATATGTGACAATACATTAAGGTCCTTAAAGGTATGACTGTTGGTTGTTGTAATTGGTTTAATAAAAAAATGACGATTTGTAATAGTATCGCTACTCATTTCTATTAAGCTAACATAGGCTAACGTCAGTTGGTACTTGTTGGTACTCTGTTTGTCCTGTCTGTCTCAACAGGACAGTAGTTTGAATAACCTGATCACATGAAGCTTGATCTACATCATTCCATCTATTGTAAACCACAGATGACCAATCACAGATATAGACCCCAAACATCTATATACTAGTTTAGTGTTTAGTTTAAACAGTTTGGGGAAAGGTGCCACGACTGTTTGGGCGATGGTTTATTTTTTTTATTGAACAATAAACAACAAACAATTTCACAGATTGTCAATAAAAACACAGCAAAATACAAACATTCAAACTAAGTGAAAAGCTGTGAAAAGTTATATAAAGAACAAAATGCTATTGAGCTATGTATTCGTGGCAGCAAAAAAAAACAACCTTCGTGTGTATCACATGTAGAATAATTATTGTTCCTCAAACCTTGAAAAAACGTTCAATTTTTTTTTGTCAACAACTTCGGTGCAGAATTTGTCGTAGTCCTTCTGTTTTTGAAAAACAAAATTGAAAAGCTCTGCTGGAGACTCTTCACTGGGCTCATCTTCCCAGTTGTGCAGCTCCTGGAGGGTTCCCTGTTGTTCCTCTTCATCCATGGAAAGGACGGCGGGAAGTTTAAGCCCTCCATCAAATTGCGTCTTGCGACACCAGTCAGCTGCAGCCAGGCTGTCTCTCATAAGAACATTTACCTGCAGTAAAGAATAAAGTGTACTCAAAGTATTTATTGTATATTGGTGTCGTAACAAATGAATCCTTCAAACTTGTACAGCATTTACAGTACCTCATTAACAAATAGATATTTTGTAACAACAAATGTTGTCTTTGTCAAATAAATAAGCAACAACGAACAAACAACAAACAAACTGTAACGCTGGATGGGTTCCATCGAGAGCCTTCCAAATTGAATGGCAGTATATAATAAGATTTACCTGTATTTTCTTATGTAAATTAATACTGACAACAAATATTTGCCACAAATTCTAGCCAGAGCTTGATCCATTCGCATAATTAAGTACCACTCTTATTAGATATCCAGTGAGTTCACAAAAGCTTCTTAATTTAAGTAGTGAAGTGATTCTATATTGTCTTATGATCATGCAACAGACAATACCTTCATGATGGATTTTATGTGAAAGGCTAAATGACATTCATTCATTTATATTTACAGTTTTAGTATTTCATGTTATTACATTTTTTTATTGTTTATCAGGCAGCCCAAAATCTATTATTTCTTATTTTTGTAAAAAAATCTATAATCGGTTTATATTCAGCTTCATTGTTATTCCTGTACATGCATGCAATGCATATGTATGAAGTTCTGATGTTTGTGAATGTACTGCATGGTTTCCGCCATCAGGTGTCGCCCTTGAGCATATAAGTTCATAAAAAGTTCTTTCAGCAAAACATAGAATTTGTCTTGTGGATTAAATCAAATATACTCTGCTTTGTTGTTTAATGCAGAAATAAAGTCACTGTAAATCAAACTGCGTATCAGCATCTGTGTCTCTGACTGCAAAGATTTGAACATTTCTTACCTCTTCTGTGCTTTCTCTGTCACTTATTGACATCTCTGGAGCACTGAATAAAAAATATATATGATCTGTAAATGAACCACTGCCACATTCAGTCATTACAGTGATGTCAACTTGACATGCAAAACCACTCTTAGCCAGGACTGAGATAATGGATTTAGTGATGTTGCACGTATGCATGCTCACCCACAATTCAAACCCACGTCATGTAGTCTACCTTTTCTTCATAGACGTGTTCTCCAGCAGCACAGATTCTGCCTGGTATCTACACATGTTGCTGGTCCTTTGCAACCACTGAATCAAAACCTACAAAAATATATCAATAATAATAATTATAAAGTATGTTAAATACATTTGACAGTTTTTACCAAATGCTAATTATCAGTCTTCTATACATTTATTTTTCATTTAAATTGATACTTACCTGTACCAGTTCACCCAGTTAAGTTAGCACATTTATACTAAGTCATTTCCCAGTTGTAGTTTTGGTTTATATTCTCCAAATGGTGTTTTCAAATGTCTATTGACGCTTGTATCTCTTAGAGGCCTATGCCATTAATAACTCACTCATTTTCTGCTGTAAACGTAATTCTTAAACGAATTGTTTGGTACACATCCTCAATAGCTCACCTCTGGCAAAATGACCTCTGTGATGAATAGCTGCTTCTCAGCTTCAGTTCCAGGCACTGACAGTATTCTTTCCAGACGTTGGATAATCTGTTCTGTCTGGGAAAACAAGTAAATAAGAAACAAGTAAAACACTTTTTTGTATACCATCCTGAAAGAGGAGAAAAACAAAACATCATGGTAACATTTTCTCTATCAATCTATTCATACCTTTCCCACCCCTTGTTGTGTGTACAAATAAGACAAAAAGAGTGCACTCTACCTTCATGTCACTGAATAAAGTGAAATGTTCACTGTAATGTTTTCGGAGGGCTGCATCCAATCCTCTGTGTTTCCACAGATACATTCTGTTGGAGAGAAAATGCCCACTCTGCAGGTTTCTTTCCAAGTCCTGAAATATTAGATGTATATGTAGTTGTATGTATAATTAGTGAATACCATTTTCATGTGAAAAAACTTTGTACGTACAGCTCACTGGAGAAAATGTACAATATATGTTATTACCTTTATCTCTTCGTCCTTCAGAATTTCTTCTGCTTTAACAGACTCCAAGATGTTGTCTCTGTTTAAGACAGAAGCATTGCCTAAGTTGGAAAATCTTTACATGTTGTACTTTTACAACATACATCTTTATTTACCATGTATCAAATTTTACATTGGTTATACTGTATCTATAACTAGGCTGTTGCCAGTATGTACTGTAAGTAGCTAAAGGCTATGAATGTTGTTTGGGTAATCGTATATTTCTTTGTCATTAACAAAGTCTTTTTTTCGTTATCTATTTAGTTGTTTGTTAATTTTACAATGTTATTATGTGTTAACTGTAGTGATCCATAAATTATGTTAAATATATGATACTTTAATATAGAACATAAAACCGAAAATTATTGGAGACACTAAGGGAAATTCTTCCCGCTAGTTTATATCAAACACAACTAAAACAATTATCACTTTTATATCAATCAACGAATGAATGAGATTATTCTTACACATCTGGGACAATGTTGCATCCACAAAAGAAATCCTTTGATGTCCAGTCACCTTCCACACCAGCACACATAAAATGCAGCCAATTTTTGCAAGTTGAGCATTGAACCCATTGGTACTTCTTTATGTGGTCATGGAAAACCTTATGAAAAAACAGAGGTGGGACAACTTCCAATATTCCACAATAATTTGTAATTACTATCAGGTTCGTCAATTGCAAATATTCAAAAATGTATTTTCCCTCGAATCATAAGTTACTTACATAAAACTGAACTTGTCAACTGTGTTGTGTGTGTGAAGTGCTATATAAATAATGTAGAGTTGAGTTACCACTCATGTTGTACATACCTGGTTGTCCCAGTTGCTCGCTGGAACAAACATGACTTTTTTTTCGAGGCCAGGCAATGGCTGCTGGAGTCTGTCTTTTTTCCTTCGGCTTCGTGTAGTCTACTTTCACTGATTTTCATCTTCATCATTTCTTCCGCAGTAAGTGGGAATTCCTGTGTAACAAAAACCTTTGGTGTAATCACAGCATTTCACTTATTACCATTATATATTTTAAGATAATAAGGGATCTATTGGTCTAACCTCAGCATTCACATTTTTAATCATGTGGGTTGCATGGTGCAGACGAAGAGTCCTGCATTGGTTGAGAGTGAGAGCCTCCTCAGTGACCTCAAGATTTTCCACTTCATTTTCAGCGGCTCTAGTTGGAAACAATTGACTTTAATCAACCCCACAGACCACACATGCCCTGAACAGGAAGACAAGCAGCTCACAGAACAGGCAACTCACAGAGCACACAAAAACTCCACAATTAACACAGTCCTGCTGCTTCCACTGTGGAGGACATGTCACAGTCCAACCTTGAAGGCCACCAGAACATCTCAAGGCATTTCTACAAAAGAAAAAAGTGACAATAGTTTTTTATGATCATAGTGTCATATATCACCTTACCAAGATATGATAAATGCTGAATGTTACGTGACTCTCCCTTTACCTGAGGAGGTCCATGTCAGGATCATTGATCTTAGGGTAAAGCATCAGTGAATCATAGATCCGGATCTCTTTGGCTTTGAAGTCAAACACCTACAAGGAAAATAAATCTGTCAAAACTACATTCCAAAACACATGAAAACCTTTAGCTCGACTGACATATAACTTAAAAGTAGTTCATTGTCTAAGTTGGATTTTGCTGTTTCTGCATAATTTAATGTAATAATAATAATAATAATATTAACTTTATTTATATAGCACCTACAAAGTGTTTTGATGGACAAAACAGGAAAAGCAAGTCAATAAAACAATGGAAAGCTCAACAGTGAGGCCCAACAAAGCAAGACAAACTGATGTAAGAGTTAAACCAGGAAAAAACAGTACAATAGATAGAATGGAAAAAAAACAATCTATACGACAAAAATATACAAAAAATGAAATAAGTAAAATAAAATAATTTAGTAAAATCAACAGGTCGTTCCAAAGCCGAGGGGGCCTAAAGCCAAAAGCACGGCCACCTTTAGTTTTCAGCCTCGACTTTGGAACAGCCAGGAGGGCCCCACCTGAGGATCTAAGGCTGCGAGCTGGCTCATAGGGGGTCAACATTTCCTTTATATAAGTTGGGGCCAGACCCATACGTGCTGTATAAGTGATGTAAAATCAATTCTAAAACGAACAGGGAGCCAGTGGAGAGAAGCCAGGATTGGTGTGATGTGATGTTGTCTGTTAGAACCAGTGAGAAGCCGAGCTGCTGCGTTCTGAACTAGTTGGAGGCCAGAGAGTGACTTTTGGTTGGTGCCAGAGAGAAGGGAGTTACAGTAATCAAGTCTTGAAAAGATGAATGCATGAATGACTTTTTCCAGGTCAGGGTGAGAGAGGATTCTTTTGATTTTGGAGATGGTTCTAATTTGAAGGAAACATTTTTTTGATTTTGGTTTGAAGCTTAAATCGGAATCAAATGGTACTCCTAAGTTTCTGGTAGTGGACTTTATGTTAACAGACAATGTAGACTGCTGAACAAAACCACAGTCACCAAAAATGTAATACAGACATGTTTACCTGTCCAGTTCTGTAAAAGACAAACGATGGAATAAAACCTTAAAATTTATGGTTGCTCACCCAAAGAATAAAATGATTCCCCGTCTCGGGAGTGGCATGACCCACAACCCTTGGGAGAAATATCTTGTCTGAGACCTATAGCACAACAATAATATCAGGTATTACAACACAGTCCATGTTAAGAGCAGATGTGTTTTGTTAATTTCTACACTGTCTTCTATTATGCAAAAAAAAAAGTAATAAAAGGACCTACAGGGAGGCGTTTGACAACCTGGTCACTGACTGCTCCACTGTTTGTCCATTCTCGGTGCCACAAGATAAAATCAAAGGTACCCAAAGCACCACACTATAACAGAGAACATATAATGAATATTTGTGTGAACCTTGACATGCATTAAAAATCATAAATGAAGGAAATTGAAATCTGTTACCTTGTTTTCTTAAACCAGCTGTGCTACTCGATAGTTGACAGCCTGAAATTCAAAAGGCGTGTTTTAATACAACATAATAAAACCATTTGTGCTTTACAATACTGCTGTAACTGTCATTACAGTTCAGTTAATTTCAGATTACTTCTTAACCAAGATCATTTATCTCCACTTACATCATCAGTCATCCACGGCATTACAATTGAGAACTGTCCCAACAATTCCGGTGGGCAAACACTGCGCATGTCTTTAACTGAAATTGGATATCGTCTTGATATGTGAGTCAGGGTTTCAGTCTCATCACGACATCCTGTGAACAGCTCCTTGAGTTTTTCCTTAATACACACATATTAACAAAATCATAACTGTGTCATTTATAACGTGATTTAAGACAAATGTGAAATAGCACAGATCTTGACTAATTACCTTGTCCTTTTCACTGACAGCATATGAGTGTGCTGCGAATGAGGACTTAATGTGGTCTGGTTTGATGTTTCTGCTGTGATTGCCCACTAAACTAGGCAGAGGATTTGCCTTTCCCTCTGACAAAAGAAAATCAAGGATTAATAATTATAATCCGCAGAAACTATGATTTTATGTCCACCAGTTTGGGCCACACAGACAGGATTAGGTTATTGCCTTTTTCACCTCAGTTTTTGGGAGAATGTTTCCAACTCTGGTGTGCTCTCCCATCCACGGTGCCAAAGTGGAGTGGTGAACAGATGTGCTGTATGGGTTTGCCACAGATGACCCTATTTGTAAAACATATAACATTATAAATTAATTTGTTCAAAGGTTTAGTTAGTGTCACGAAGGGAGCTCTTGAGGAGGACTCGGACGCAGAGTAGAGGTTCAGCTGACAATCTTTTATTTCCAACAAAAATACACAGGGAAATCCCTGGAAACAAAAAACTCCTCCGAAGAGGGATGAACGGGGAAATGCTCTGGCTAAACTAATGGAGCTGGGCAATATTAAACCTCTCTTAGCGAGGAAAGAAGAAAATAACAAAGTAGAACTAAAAATGCTCTGATTTAACTCAAGACCTGCAAAGTCAAAACGGCAAAAGCCAAACCAAAAATCTCTTCTCGAGGAAGGTATTAAACTACAAGTAAAATGCTCTGATTTAACTCGAAGAGCTGAATACTCGAAAAGGCAAAAATGCAAAACCAAAATCTCTCTTACCGAGGAAACAAGAAAATAATCAGACACTAACAAAAAGGCTCTGAAATAATTCTAAGGGCTGTGAAGCAATAAACGGCACAAGGCCAACCAAGGACTCAATAACAAGGTTCGGGACAGACAAAACTATGACTTGGACTTGATACTAGTGCAAGACGAAAGGACATGACACACTGGCACAGGACAAGGGGAGACGCAGACTATAAGTACACATGAGGGAAGTGGGGGAACAGGTGGACACAATCAGGAATCAGGGAAGACAATCAGACTGGTGACACATGAGGAAGGGCAAGGAACCTGAAACGAGAGGAGAGTTAATTTCCAAAATAAAACAGGAAGTCACAAAACAAACGTGGAGACAGGACAAAAAACAGCTTGACATACAGGTGTGACAGTTAGTGTAGCATAGCATTGTTTGAAAGTGTATGATTGATACCATTGTGCGTTAACTTTAAAAAATGTTTACACATTTATAATATAGATTGCTTTCACAATGTAATCCAAACCTGATACAAGGCCTTCTGCTATTTGTGACCTGTCTAGATCCGACCATGCCTTTACAACATCCACTTCAAGGTCTTTCTCCGATATGGTTTCTGGATCAGGCCTTTTAAATGTCCCAACTGCAAATTCATTTGTTAACACAATTACAAAGGCATGACAAACACTCAACCTTTCACAGAGAAACATCCCTTAACCTCTACCTACAAATCTGTAATTCCAACAAGATGGAAAATATTCCATAACAAGATTTTGAAGGACGTCATTAAATATAGAATACTTGCACATCTAACATCCCTGATACAGTCACACATTTGTATCTGTAAGAATTTTCATCAATATTGGAATTTTACTATAAAGATATTACAGAAATCTAAAATATTCTTACGTGGGACATCAAAGGCCAGTTTCCAATTTGCATCTGCTACTACGACAGCTGGGTGGTATCCACACTGGTAGCAGTAGAAGTCAAACTGTAAGTTTGTCAATGAGAGGAAGTGATGGAATGCTCTCCTCACTATTTGGTGATGGTACCGGTTGTCATTGAAGAATGACAGAGTGTCCAACATGCGTCCACTGGTTGTCTTGTTCTGTAATTTAACAACATAGTAAAGTGATATCCATGAGCAATATATAATTTACATAGTTTATTATGCTTAACCTTTTTCTGATAAATAATTGCTAGACTTTGATTGAAGTACACAAAGCATTATTGGCTGCCTTACCGCCAAACCAGACAGCAGAAGCTCACACAATGGCAGTGTTAGGATGACCCGTTTGTTAAAGTTGTGGAATCCAGAAGAATATTCCTGGAATCTCACAATATTCGCACACGTTGGGCACTCTTTGGCAGCAACTGAGACACCTAATTGGAAAAGTACACGTAAAAGTTGTATTATATATACACAAAACCTTCAGTTCGTTATCGTCATATCTGTTATTGAGGCCAGATATAAATGTGATCTTATGAGGGGTACATCCATGCAAGAAATAGACTAATTTAAGGACTTTATTTAATGATTTACCTTTTTGGACATAGCTTATCCCATACACCATTGCTTGGGTTGTCACAATTTTGGAGGGATTAAGTGCTGGAGGGGTGGGCCCTGGACAGTAGGGGCAGGTGTTTTCAGAGGGGATGAAACATTGGGGTGGCTGTTCCTCCTGAGTCCTCAGCTTCACCGGTAAGTCTTGCAGGCATGGGATGCGCTTTTTTGTTGCCAGGTACTCAGTCATTAAACACATGTTTTGAGTGTTCAGGTTGTGTGGCTCACACGTGACAGTGGTTTCAACCATGTGGGTTTCCAAGTCATCAATGTCCTCGACTTGGATATCAGAGGATGCTAGGGTGCCTGGGGACTGCTGGAAAATCCACCACATTCCCATCATACGATGGATGCAACGGTGCGATCTTCCAGTTCCCCGACACTGACAGTTCCACTGTCCACCCACTGAATCAAATGTCACTCTCGTCCTCCCAAAGTGACACCAGTTGTCCATTTCATTTGTGAATACTGAAAAGAAGTACCACCGTTGAGAGTATCCCTCATCTCCAAAAAAAACAGGAAAAACACTGTCCACTCCATTATTGTTGGCAGCAATGTTCAGCTTTTCACATTTGTCACCCCACTCGGACGTCATCAACCCTTTGCTAACCATGTCCTGCAGTGAGGTAGATGTGAGGACTGCTGGCTTAGCATAGGGTTTGGCCGTCTTCGTTCTTTCGAGGTGAACGCATTCCTTTTCAGGATTTCCTGACGACCAAGCAATCTGCATGAATGTGCGGCACTTCTCTACCTCACAGTCAAGTTGAGGTGGATATGTCGATTTGACGACATGAATTGGAAAAACCGGACTATGTTGATATTTTGGAGTGACGTATATTCCATTTTTTATGTCGATACATATCATTGGTGTAGTTTCTAGATTATGTACCTCTCTGATATGCCTTCTTAAGTTTTTTGGTGCACTGAGTGTTGCTGGGCAATACGGACAGGCACAATGGTCAGGGTTTGAGTCCAACTTCTTTGCGGAGTCATCTGTGTCTGCTTTTCTTTTTAAAGTGCTTGGCTTCTCTGCAAAAACAAAAACAAGAACCTTTATCCCAGCTTTCAATGTAAAACATTTAAACATTGATTAAAGGCTTTAAATAATTCTCTACCCCACACCCCACTGTGGGTGTGGGGTACATTCTGTTTAGCCACACAATGGAAACTGCAATCATTGACATTGCTAGTGAATACACAACATTGATGACCAATGACCACCTGACACACCGAATTCAGTCAAATGACAGTACAGCTATTATAAGGGACATAATTCAATTTGATATTTTCACATCCTTGATCAGAATGTAGTTATGAGTCTAATGTGTAATCTGAAAATATGGAATACAATATCTCAGCAGTCTGTTTGTGCCACCTGCAAGGCATACAGCCTACAGAGCAATTATAGGCCAGTAACATTTATTTGATTGTTTGATGTTTGTGTCCCAGTGCGCTAGATATGAAATACATAGATTATTTTCATCGACAGCAATATTGTGGCAAACTGTATGTGTCATTTTATATGTTATACCACAGCTTAAGGACAACGCAGGAGCATATCCTCCTGGAGAACTAATTGTGGGACTATAGCACTATTCCAAGACTGTTCATCAGATATGAAAGAAAGCCAAAAGTAAGAAAAATAATGATTGCCATGTATTACCTTGCTTTTTGTCTGATGCAATACCTGCAGGAGATAGAAGTTGTTAAAATGTTGCACTAGCATTAGATAATTGTAATGGTCATTCCATGAAAGTTCACTTAATAAAACTAAAACATGCACCCCAATATCAGAACAAAATAAAACAATCTGATTCACTAAAGTGAAAATTATAGCTGGACCAATACCAGTGCAAATATCCTATGAGCACTGACGAACTTTAATTACCAAAATGTGAGGGCTAAGTGATAATAAATTAATGGGTGACGGTGCAAGGGCTTAAAAATCCTTGTGAAAAATACAAGTCCTTTGGGAAATCACATGGCCAGTCCAAAACATTTCTGTGGGCAGTACAGCACAATAATTATATATAGTATTCTTTGAGAAAATATGATTATTTCAATTGTCAGGTGTTTCTTGAATTGTGATATGTTTATGCTTATTATTTTTCCCAATGCTCAACATATTATGTTATAAACTGTTATAAAGCTGTCCCTCTCTCCACACACACACACACACACACACACACACACACACACACACACACACACACACACACACACACACACACACACACACACACAGAGGAGTTGATTATATTTATCTCCATGGATTTACTGCTTGGTGATGTTGGTTAACATCAGATTAAGATGTATGTAATGCCACAGCAGAACACCTACCATGTGTGCCTTTTAAATGCTTTATGAAGTTGCCTGAACGTGCAAAAATTCTAAATTTACAGAATGGGCAATGGTAGTGGCTTCTGGATGCTTGCTCGCTGTCTTTGCAGAAGCAGGCCACCACAAATTTCTCTGAAAGACAAATAAAATAAATTGGTAAAATGCATTACAATCTCCAAATAAAACAATTAAATTACATCATACACTTTGCTATAGATCAGCTGTACTCCATACCTTGATTGTTTTCCACAAAAAAAACTGCACCTCTGAGACGCTTATTGTGAAGGTGATGCTTATTTGCGAGTTCCTTTTCTTGACAGAATACACACTGAGAACCAGCACAGGCCAATAATGATGCGACATCGGAGAAGGTCTGGTGTGAACCTGCGAAGAACAACAGCATCAACACCCTTCCCTCACTCCTTAAACTTCTGAGCTTAAGTTAGTTGGTAGCCCATATTGTAAATAAATCTGCCTGATGATTTTAACATTGTGTATAATTTATTTTAGTTCTTCCTTTCATTTTGGCTACTTTTAAAACTTTGATTTAGGCTATTATTTTTTAGCCCTTCTCACCTTCCATTTTTCATACTCGTTTTAGATGCAAAGCCACCATCTCAAGAGTCTGCGGATACAGTCAAGAAGATGGTCAAATAGAAATGACGACAGATGAATACAATAACACTTGTAATAGTAGCAACAAAAAAATCCTGAACTAGCTACTTATTATGCATATCAAACAAATATATTATTAATACCAAATGTTTATTTGTTATTTCGGTGGATTGTACCGTTAGCGCAAGACAGCGGCCATTATTGTCAAGCCAGGCTGGCAGAGTAAACAAACGTAGGCTAGACTCTAAAAATAAGTTTTAGATAATAATTGTACGTGCCATTATAAGAAGCACTAAATGAGTAACGTAATAGTCATTTTAATCATGAGCATGTCAATTAAAATTAACAAAATGAACATGCATTCAAAAAGTAGCGGCAGACTTAGTCTGATTACCTTACACGGTCTCTCCAGTCGTTAGGTATAGGCTCTTGGTGGTCATGTGTTTACGCTCTGCAGGGTTGCCAGGTATGGAAGGTAATTTAAATATTGCAGCCTCAAATCAACCAAAAATGTGGCAGGAAAAAGGGTTGTGTTATACCATAATAATCATTTTTGGAAATTAGTAACAATTTCCAACATTTTTAAAGCCTACGATTCTCACAAAAATGTAATGTAGTAGGCTACATACCATTACTTTGATCCTCCGTCTTAAATTTGAGCTTTGTTTCTCTTCAATTCAATTCAATTTCAATCTCCCCTGCCACCTCTTTATCATAAATGCTGACCCCACAAAATCGGAATACTGTCTTCGGTGTGACAATTCGTAGCCTACATATAATGTATTTACGACTATAGAGCCAAACATATTGCCTGCTTTTCACTCAAGTCATATTATAACATAAGTGTTGCGCCTTCACACAATAAACATGTTTGGAAAGGCTTTAATGGATAAAACAATGCACAACATTTTTAATCAGGGCATTCAATTATCCAAACTACTCGGAAAAACACAAATTTGGCAACAGTTTAAATATTCATTCAGTAAATTATGTTTGTCACAAAACATAGCTCATGGATATCTAATATTATTGAATCTCTTTATCCACTTTAATTTCAGAGACTGTATCAGATGATTGGGTATGTACGGGCTATTTCTTTCACCAGGGCAAGGTTGTGATTCGATCCACATCTACTGTCCACAAGTGTCCTTGAAGGAGTGTTGGAGGGAGACACTGAGCCCCATTAAAAGCCCATTGGTAGTAACGTCCAAATGGGGGACCCTCGGGCTTAAGAAGATTTAAAGCAGGGGCCAATTAAAAAAATAACTTAATAATGTCAGAGAACTCACCACACCTGTTGATACAGTAAATATTAAAAAAAGATTATGTTATTGTAAACAAATGTCATTATCTACATACAGTCATAAAAAGACAATGACAAACAAGCATAACAAAATGTGGAACATGAACTAATAATGTTTGCTTTCATATTATTTACATGGTGGCACATATACGTTATAAAAATGTTACTCGTGCATCTAAAATTTAATTTTCTATGTATTGGCAATAGCAATTTGTACCAATATGAAGGATGATGCCAAAGCTTGCTCCAAAAAATACTGCTGGTGTTTCTTCTGTATGTGCTCTGGTAAATAAGTCAGTGGTGTTGCAATTTATATATAGCTTCATCCAGGACTTTTTAAAACAGGCATTGTTGTAATAAAGAGGCAGCAGGCAGTACTGGGTCTTTTGTTATTTTGTAATGATCTGTGGCGATAAATACAAATGCACAAAGCATCAACTGTGTGTGTGTGTGTGTGTGTGTGTGTGTGTGTGTGTGTGTTACAAACTTAGCTCAATACTTGTTTTTTTGGAACTCTTAATTACAATATGATACAATCGAATAGCTAATCTGACACAAAAAAGATCAATTGTGAAGGCTACACCATATGAATAACATTAAAATATTTAAGTATAACCAACTATGAATAGTCAAACATAATAAATATTAGATTTGGTTGGAGAATTATGAATGATAAGTTAAATTAGACAATGAGACAATGATATTTGATTCGATATAGATATTCGATAAACAGAAAACCAATCTTTAATTTCTTTAACCAATATTAAAACAGAAAATGACAATTTGAATTCACATGATTTAGATGCACTAAATTTAGGGAACATAATCAGGCAGTGCTATAGTGTCACCATGGAAACTACACCAGTAGACTAAACTGGGGTGTATGATTGGCTATGCTAACGAATTTCATTGCACAATGTATTTATCAATTCACAAAAATATATTTTCGAAAAACAAACAGAGGAAAACATCTCTATACCTGTGGTGATAATTAAAAAATATGTATGTGCCTTGCATTTGTTTACGCCTGACAGAAGTGCTCACTTAAAGGTGTACTCCCTCTTGTGGCCAAATGGGTCAATAACGCTTGTCTTCAATATGTACTATTCCTGGGTGCAGAAAACTGGAGCAGTCACTATTTTGTAAACTACAACACCACATGAACAATACATATTTTGGAAAACAGTATACAGTTTAGGTCATGCTATGGAGCTTTAATGAGATGAAATAAAATGAAACCAAATAACATATGTTGTGGTGGCTTCTTGCCATTAACTTTGAAGTCCTTGTCCTAACATATACATTTATTTGTTTATTTATTTCAGGGACAATGCACTCCAATCAATAATAAAACTGTGAGCCAGAGTTAGCCAGAGAGGCTAGTTTTCATCTGCTGTCCCCGGCCAGATATTTGAAGGCTGCCTAAAAATTACAAAATTTCAAATAAAAATGGAATTAAAATTCATAGATAGACAGTAACGTATAGACAAAACCAATACACATATAAGCAAAAGCAAAGTGTACAACACTAGAGCAGAGCAGACATAACAGGCTGCAGCATGCGTCAGGTAGAACAAACCCACCTACAGTACAAGCACATATATAACACTGAGACACATAACACATCAAAAATAGAAAATAGCAACAGTGAACAAGACAAATGCACATATAGGCAAAACAAGCAGACAGGACAGACAGTACATCAATGCTTGCACACCTGATTGGCAACAAGCCATTCCTTAAGGCTGTGTTTGAATGTTTTGTACATGTTTTGTGTGTGTATATGTGGTGGCAGAGCATTCCACGAGTGAGCTGCCTTCACAGAGAATGTAGATATGCTAATAGAGCTTGACCTATGTGAAATGACACAATCACCTCTTGAAGCAGATCTAGTGAGTCTGCTACTTTGAGCGCTTTGTTTAATAAAATCACTAAGTGGAGGTGGGGCCATACCATGTAAAATTTTAAAAACCAGACACACATCAGTGAATTTAATGAGGTTCTCCCAACTCAAGATATGTGTTTGATGAGGATATTGCAGTGATGGTAACTTCTGGGTTTTTAGAGCTTGTTTATGGAGAATATGAATAGATGTTAATGTTGTGCTGCTGGCTTGTGCCCAGCTGGTTGAGCAGTAGGTCAGATGGGGGACAATCATCGCATTAAAATACAGTTTCGCAGCCTGCATGGTTAGACTGTTTCTTATATATCTGAAATTCATGAGATTACATTTTAAGACCTTTGTCACATGTTTTACCTGCTTTTTATTAAAAGAGAGATTAGAATAAATAAAAATTCCTAAATATTTAAAATCTGACACTACCTGTAGTTTATATGATTTATATATTTGTATTATAGTATATATATATATATAAACATATCCAAGTCAATAGGTGATATGGGTTGTCATTATTGTAAACAACACAATGCATCTTATCCATATTTACAATTTGCATTTCTTCAGTCTGCTGACTGAGTGTTTATCGTTGCCATGGGCAACAAGTACCAACTGACGTTAGCCTATGTTAGCTTAATAAAAACGAGTAGCGATACTATTACAAATCGTCATTTTTTTATTAAACCATTTACAACGACCAACAGTCATACATTTAAGGACCTTAATGTATTGTCACATATTGTCAAATAACGAAAAATAAAGGCTAAACTGCCGCGGCACCTCTCCCAAACTGTGGCAGCTGCCAAAGCAAGTAGTGGCAGCTCCAACAAACTGTGAAAACTGTCGCAACAACAAGCTGCGGCAGCTGCAACGAACAGTGGCAAACAGTGGCAGCTGCCACAAAGTCGTGGCAGCTGCCGCAACTTGCTGCGGCATCTGAGCTTGCCACAGGAAGTGCCTCTACTCGCTGCCGCTGCCACGATTTGAGCTTGTCCTTTCTCTCCTTCTGTCACGTTAACGTTAGTGCACGTAGCTCACCATAGGGACATGTTGCCTAGGCAATTACGTATTTAATTTTGGTGGGTTTAAATGATGCAAGAAGAAAAGACAGCCAGTAGACTATATTGTAGATATATTACTATTTTGGCAAGGTTGCTATATCATATACGTAATCTGCTCAAGTTACGATTTTATTATTGTGAAGCATTTACTAATGTGAAAGTTTCACGATCTTGAGGTCATTATGCTAATGTTGGGCTAATAAAGTTAGCAAAAGACACCTAATTTTTCTACATAACACTACAGTCACAACAACCATATCGGCTCAGAGATGACACAAAGCAGCACAACTCAAATAAGAAGTAGTTATATCAGCTCTTACTGTTCGTAGCTCTCCTTCTGCGTCCTCAGCTAGCTTCAAAAGTCTGAAGACCAGATGAAAACCGTGGCTTAAATAAGTCCAATTAATTAGCTAACTAGCATTAGCAGTGTTGACAAAAAACGAAGTTTGCTTCATAACTGAATCTCCTCAGCTGGTGTTATCTCTGAAGCTCCTCTCTTGAAATGAAGCCCTTTAGCTCAGTCCTGCAGAACAAAGGACTCGAGTCCTCATGACTCGACGTTCTAGCGCGATATGACATCACTGACGGCCCGTCAATCAAACCTGTCAAGGTGGCAAGGTGACGTCAGCAGCACTTACTTGAGCAATTTGCCAATCAAATGAAAATAAAAATAAACAAATGTGTCCACCTGCTCTGAGCATGCGCATTGCTGTTTTCCAACACTACCGGTACTTGACTTTGCGAGCCAAGCCAAACTTAATACACCATTTTAAAGATCCAGTCACTTATCTTATGTTGTATATGAATGATAAAGTACAACTGAGGATGTTTTATGTCATGCATTAATCCAGAATTATCCACGTTTTTTTGCACAGCAGCTAGAGCTTGACCATTGCTTCTAATTATTTCTAACATTAACATTAGCAGTTACAACCTGGCATATATTTTAAAATGAAGGCGTCTGTGACTATCTCCAAAACCTTTTTACTTTGAATATGTGGTGTCAAAAAACGTATGATTCACATTCCAGATTGCCTCGACCATTATTATAATAGGATGTTTGCCTCTAATTGTGCTTTTTTATTGTTAAAATGCCACAGATTGTCCATAAAAACACAAAATAAATGGTTATAGGCCTGCAGATTATATTTTGTCCTGAAGTCTCTCATGAAAATCTTAAGCCTATGACTGTTTTTGTTTATTCTTTGTCTTTTTCTGCTTCTATCAGGATGAAGTTAACCAGATTGTGACCAGTAATGTTGGTCTCAAACAGGTAAATGTGACCCAAAATATATGCCAACTACACATTTAGAAAATTCAAAAGACTATGCTCAGAGGGTACGCCACATTGCAAGTATGTCGATTTAACAGGATTTGGAATAGATCTTTTTATATGTACAGCCAGTGAAGCGTGAGCGGCACCTGCCCCGTTTCTAGGCGGGGAAGTCGTTCGCACCTAACACGGTGGTCACTCCGTCGGCTGTCCCACCTGCAAGGATATACGTTCCTTTTTGAGGTGCTGGAACAATACCTTCGGCCTTTTATCTCACCCCGTCGCTAAATTGTTAGGATTTCGGATTAATTGTCTTCTTGAAATTCTTTTACGGCTAAAGCCCTAGGCGTTCTCAATGGGATGCAACCCTAGCACCCTGTATGTAATAGTTATGTACTTCGTCTGTACTTTACTATTGCCTATTGTGAACATTCTCACCATTTTATGACTAACACTGCCAAGTCTTCACTCAGGGTACTTACCTTAAGCTCCTCTGCATGCTTCAGTCCTCACTTCTGATCACATCATCAACGGACAGGGGGTTAAATTGTTTTAAAGGACCAGAATACTTTGGTTTCAGTCTCTTACAAAATGTAAGGCCGGATTTTTATTTAGGTTTTTCTCACAACAATCTCATACAACAATTTCAAGTCAATGAAACAGTTTCTGTGGTACAAGAAATAAGTCTAACACTCCTTCTATATGGAGTTTTCCTCTTTATCAGTTCTCACTGATTTTGCTATGAGGAATAATCCAGTCACTTTCTAAGGGGGTAAGACCCCCAAGTCCAGTTGGGGGGGAAAAAGCCCAAACTCACAGATTCTCTGTTCCTTTTTATGCTGCTAAAAAGCTCCACCTCCTTCAGGCTCATGAGTAACTCACACACAAGTCCTCCCCTCTTTTAGAGCTAACACAGAACGTAACTGGTTTGATCCTGTTCACAAGAGGAAGCATACGTTTTAGAGTGACTATTCTAATAAAGACACATATACAGTTTATATGGTTCATCACATCTATCAAAAAGTAAAGCAAGTTATAGGTTTAATCATTTCTATCAAAAAGTAAAACGGTTTATAGGTTCAATGGTTATACGTTGATTGAAAAGGTTTACACGTTATAACAGTTATACTTTTATACTTTCATACTTTTCTACGATCTCTCAACACCAGTCAATGTTTACGGTTATTTTAAGGGAATTACAGTAATGCTCACCTTTGATTATCAACAAAAGAGTGTTTCTACGCACAAATTTCCATAGAAATTAATGCTATTAAAGTTTTTACCATGTGACACCCAAAACAGTTACTCAATTATTATAATTGAGAATCTGCTGTTTAATTTACATATAGATCTAGTTGCAACTGGTAACCCATTATCATGTATTTATTTATTATTGGTGAATATGTTACACAAATAGTATCTGTTGAGTTGAACTGTGGGCCACGCCCCTTACAGCCTGAGAGCACCAGGTGAGATTGATCAGCTAATTAACTGGCTTTGCAGTCACACACTCACAGAATCACGGCAGAGCAGCACTGAGAATCTGGGAGGAAGCAACAGAAGTGACTGAAACAGTGTTTGTGCAAACCAAAGCTCGTTTTGAACAAGGAAGAAGCAGCCGGTGAGCTATCATGCATTGTAACGGTTGTAGCCCGTTGTTTGTAGCCATTGACTGAGATGAACTGATTAAGAACTGCAAATACTGATGGTTAAAAGCATGTTAGGTAAATAGTTAAAATGCTGTCATGGTATTTAAATAATTAAAAGTGGATTTGCTATGTATTTACAAGGTTAATTTTTGGGTATTTAATTTAAGTCATTTAAGTATTGTAGTCTGTTAACTGCATGTGGTTATCTTGCTTTTCATTTTCTTAAGTGGTGTTTTGTTTGTATTTAAAGGTTTTTCACCTGGTTACTTGATCACTGCATCAAACTTCTAAAATAAAAGAAAGAAGGAAAAGAAAGCAAAAGTGTGATCAATGAGTGGAATCCTGTGAAGTCTTCCTGAAATTGGCTGTCCTTTTCAAGTGGGGGAGTTTGCACATTGAAACCTCGCAAAAGTGAGGGACCACTTGACAGTATCACAAATGAATGATATTTGTGGTTTCAACTAGTTGAAACCACAAATGAATGATATTTGTGGTTTCAACTAGTTGAAATAGAAAGAAGGGTTTATGACATGGTGACTGCTGGAGGTTACAACATTTTTATTTCTTCTGCTGTGATATATACAGTACATGACAACTTGTATTTTCACAATGTATTCATTCTGGGAATAAAAACAACTAAACTTGGCTTCATCAGTACATTAGTAGACACAATGATCTCAAGTTGTTATGATGTGGTGTGTATACGGACCCAAATGCAGACACAGGACAGCAGAGTTCTTTCTCAAAAACAGGGTGTTTTAATTAACTCAGGCAGGTCAAAACACAGGAAACAAAATAAAAGAGAAAGTTCTGAGGCGGCCCGGTTCCTATAGCGACGAATTGTTCCTCCTCTCTCACCTCTGAATCCCAAAGTGAGAGAGTGCCGCTCCCGCGCTGAGTGACAGGGAAAACAAACCGGCAGGATACAGTCACGTGAAAGCAGAGGCGCGTCCACGCGCTCCGCTTAGGTCTGAGCCGGAAAATGGCTATGCTGCGTTCGCGGCTTGCAGGCAGGCAGGCAGGCAGGCAGGATTCAGTCCCGGGAAGAAACGGAGGTGCGTCTGCGCGCTCCGTCCTTGTCCAAGCCGGAAAGTGGCTATGCCGCGTACGTGGCTTGCAGACAGGCAGGCAGGTTCGACTGTGTGACACCCGAGGCTCGACACAGGAATAGGCAAGACATCACAGTTGATCTCCGTGGAACGAACTGGAGTTCTTCTTCGACCAGGTGAAACCCGAGGCTCGACACTGGACGGCAGGTAACTTGCAGACAAAACGAGGAGTTAGCTCTGGAACTTCAGAGTGAAAACGATCAGACTTATGGGGCGGAATACCAGGTAGGGTAACGGACGGACCGACAGCTGGGACGAGAATGACCGGAGTATTTATGTCGGCTGGAGTTGATCACAGGAGATGAGGCACAGCTGTGCCTACGGAGAGAGGAAGGAAGGAAGTAGGCGGGACTCTAAGGAGGACACTACTGAGGGACACGGAACAAAACACAAGCACGTGGCAAAACAAACAGACAGGGGAACGACAGCCCACATGAGGAGAGGTGATCGGGGAAAACAGGGAAACACACCTGGGTGTTTTTCACCAAATCCTCACACAAGTTTCTCTGATTTTCACCCCAGCAATGGCTCCATGTGAACCTGATGAATTCAGATGAATATGGAGGCATCAGGAAGATCAGAGTCCCTTCAACCGACATATGGAAACCAGACCTGGTGCTGTACAACAAGTACACACACACACACACACACACACACACACACACACACACACACACACACACACACACACACACACACACACACACACACACACACACACAGACAAACACCTGTTCGTCCAAATGCCTCGCATGCTTCTCTCATACTCTCCCTCTGTCCCTGTCTTCCTCAGCGCTGACGGCGACTTTGCCATCATCCACGAAACCAAAGTCCTGTTGGAGCACACTGGAATGAAAACGTGGAACCCTCCGGCCATCTTCAAGAGCTACTGCGAGATCATCGTCCTCCATTTCCTGCTCGACCTGCAGCGTGAAGCTGGGGACCTTCAAGAACCACAACGATGGGCTTCCTAACCCTAACCCGTTGGCTGAAGGGGAACCGATAAATCTAGCAGAGCAAAACTAAACTACAGATGCAAAGTAAACCGATATGAACAAGAGTCGGACAAGTTTTTAAATATCAAATATGAGTTCTGAGGGGTCTTTGGACTCTGCTGGATCTGGAAACTGGGAGCTGGACCCTTGGCTAGAGGCAAGATCACACCATTACACCCACTGGTCACTATAACACAACACGGTTAGTGTGCTCAAGGTTCCTTTGTAAAAATGACACTAGCATTTAACTGGTACGCCACTCTGCAAGCTGCTTTCTTCTGCTGACTAGTTTGTGTTGCATCACCATGACAACAACCATGGGTGACAGTGGCTAAGTGGAGACCAGGGCTGCCCTTCAATCAGAGGGTCAGCGGTTCGATCCCTGGCCCCTGCTCCACTAGCTTCATGTCAATGTGTCCTTGAGCAAGACACTTAACCCGAAAAAAAATTAAAAATAATACATAGATAGATACTGTAAGTCGCTTTGGATAAAAGCGTCTGCTAAATGACTAATGTAACAAACGATTGCCTGCACCTAGAACAAACCAATTCCATTGTGTCAACTGATTTCATCTGGTAAAAATATGAATAGAAGATATTGAGAGATTACCTCATGTCAGTTGTGTTTCTCAACCCTAACGTTACAGTTTCTTAAAGACTTGGTTGCTTTCTGGAGCAGAGAGGATGGTGATATTTGAAGGTGGTGGAGGTGTCTCACCTCTGCTGGCGCCTTGCTCACTAACAACTACATAAAGGGTAGAAGTGGACATCAACGTTGGGAAAAGAATCAAACACAAACTAATGAGAAAAGGTCAACTAGAGCAGTGCACTAAGCCTTTAACACGAGTCAGTGACATTAAGATGCACAGAACGGGGAGAAGACCTCGCCTTGCTGGCTGCTCATCTGTGTGTTGTTTCCCAGTACTTCCAGAGGGGGGCGCACTCTCCTCTGTGTCTGTCCCAGAACGCGGCGTTGGTCCAGGGGAACGCGATTCTGCTCGCAGCCTCCTCTCATAGCTGAACTCTGGGAGCCTGAGGGCACGTTTTCCTGGTCGGATTCAGGAAGTAGCAGTACGCACAACGGAACGCTAAGCAGGTGGAAGATAGGAAACAAGAAAGAGAGAGATTAGAGGGAGAGATTGTAAAAAAAAATGTACACTGTGTTCCCTCTTAGTGGAGAGTCCTTCTCATTAAATGTAATGGTGCGTTTCTGTTCTGACCGAGATATTCAAACTCTTCTTTCAGAGCCATGCCGTTATGAGAACAACACTGCTGGCAGACCAAAGCGTATCTAAAGGAAGGAAGGAAGGAAGGAGGGACAGAGGCAGACGCTGTTTGATTAAATACTTTTGCAATGTTAATTTCATTCAAGGAGCTATTTAGCAAAAGTTAATTTCCATTAATCTTCCTCGTCTACTTTGGTCAGTGAGGACCTCTGATGACCCCAGGAGACATGTACTTTAGTCCTCAATCATAGGTAAACAGAGCTCAAGAGGTGCAGCTAACTAGCACATTAGGGGTTTGATCAAGGGCTCCACACAAGTCCTGAAGGCAGGAGAAGTATATGTATCATTCTGCTGCTATAGATTCACAATCTTATCGGTTTGTGCGGGTAGAGGAGGTCTGACAATGACTGAACACCACTCCCTTGTGGGGAATCTGCAGACTGCTAAATAACAGAAGGGTCTTCACCTGTTCTGTGGTCCGTCCCCAACCAGGTCTTCAATGACTCGGTCCACAGCTCCCCTGTCTTTGGGCAGGATGGGTCTTGCCAATGGAGGACCCGGTGGGTGCATGCCTTTCAGAAAACAGATGGGAATGAGTACACACACAAAAAGGAGAATGCATTGATCTTTTAAATTCAGATATTAGACATTTCATACAGATTCAAGGTTTTACATTTGAGTTCACAGACTTGCTGATCTCTGTTGGCCTCAGTACAATGTGCAGAGTTGGAGCCTAGATTCACTACACGGGTCTTACAAAACCCAAACTAAGACTGTAGAAACCAGCCACAGCACTGTTTATTTTATGACAAGATGCAATCGCATGCTTTTCAACCGACCTACTCCTGGTAGAGGAGAGCAGGGGGTCCTGGGTCTTGCCCCCTTGAAGACGGAGGCAGACCGAGCAGATCTCTCCGGTGATCCTCCTGGAGCTGAGAGAGGGAATGTTCTGTAAGGAGAGCAACACGGGATAAAGACACAGACGCATGTCTACAACAACTGGGCTTTCTGTTCGTTCCAGTTGCCTTTGACTTAGTGCTTATCTGCACACCTATAGCCTGAGCTCCATCAGAAGCCACTGAACAAACTTTAAACGTTCATCTTTCCGTTGTGTATTGATGTGCGTCATACCTTGTCCTGGCCTAGGAGTCATCTGAGGACGCAGCAGGACTCCAGCAATCCCCGCCTGTCCTACTAGTTCTCACTAAAACTCTTTTTCTTCACCTATACTGCTGTGTCCGTGTCTGCTTCTGGGTCCAGGATAACCGGCCGTAACACTTAGCCTGAATCATTTTGTAACGAGCAAAACCTAAATGATAAGAAGGGAAACTACACTAAGGAAACATTAGGAGGCAGCTGCAATGAACATGTAGCAATTATTGTGGCAATACACATTACTTTGCATATTGTTAAAAAAAATTAAAAATAATTACATTTTGGATTTTAACATTTTGAACAGTCAACACTCCCTAACCAGTGGCAGACCGGGGTGGTGGTTCCCCTGTTCAAAAAGGGGGACCAGAGGGTGTGTGCCAATTACCGAGGTATCACACTACTCAGCCTCCCTGGTAAAGTCTACTCCAAGGTGCTGGAAAGGAGGGTTCGGCCAATAGTCGAACCTCGGATTGAAGAGGAACAATGCGGATTCCGTCCTGGCCGTGGAACAACGGTCCAGCTCTTCACTCTCGCAAGGATCCTGGAGGGGGCTTGGGAATACGCCCATCCGGTCTACATGTGTTTTGTGGACCTGGAGAAGGCGTATGACCGGGTCCCCCGGGAGATACTGTGGGAGGTGCTGCGGGAGTATGGGGTGAGGGGGCCACTTCTGGGGGCCATCCAATCCCTGTATGCCCAAAGCGAGAGCTGTGTCCGGGTTCTCGGTAGTAAGTCGGACTCGTTTCCGGTGAGGGTTGGCCTCCGCCAGGGCTGCGCTTTGTCACCAATCCTGTTTGTGGTATTCATGGCCAGGATATTGAGGCGTAGTCGTGGGGAGGAGTGTTTACAGTTCGGTGGGCTGAGGATTGCATCGCTGCTTTTTGCAGATGATGTGGTCCTGATGTCTTCATCGGGCTGTGACCTCCAGCACTCACTGGATCGGTTCGTGTGAAGCGGTTTGGGATGAGGATCAGCACCTCTAAATCTGAGGCCATGGTTCTCAGCAGGAAACCGGTGGATTGCCCACTCCGGGTAGGGAATGAGTCCTTACCCCAAGTGAAGGAGTTCAAGTACCTTGGGGTCTTGTTCGCGAGTGAGGGAACAATGGAACGTGAGATTGGCCGGAGAATCGGAGAAGCTGGGGCGGTATTGCAGTCGCTTTACCGCACCGTTGTGACGAAAAGAGAGCTGAGCCGCAAGGCAAAGCTCTCTATCTACCGGGCAATCTTCGTTTCTACCCTCACCTATGGTCATGTGGACTGGGTCATGACCGAAAGAATTAGATCGCGGGTACAAGCGGCCGAAATGGGTTTCCTCAGGAGGGTGGCTGGCATCTCCCTTAGAGATAGGGTGAGAAGTTCGGTCATCCGTGAGGGACTCTGAGTAGAGCCGCTGCTTCTTTGCGTGGAACGGAGCCAGTTGAGGTGGTTCGGGCATCTGGTGAGGATGCCACCTGGGCGCCTCCCTAGGGAGGTGTTCCAGGCACGACCAGCTGGGAGGAGACCCCGAGGGAGGCCCAGGACCAGGTGGAGGGACTATATCTCCAAACTGGCCTGGGAGCGCCTCAGGATCCCCCAGTCAGAGCTGGCTGATGTGGCCCGGGAAAGGGAAGTTTGGGGTCCCCTGCTGGGGCTGTTGCCCCCGCGACCCGATCCCGGATAAGCAGACGAAGATGAATAAATGAACACTCCCTAACCTAATGGCATCCAAACTCTCTTTAAACAAGTCAGTAAAAGCCACATATATTAAATGTTGAGTGTTTTGTAAACCTTTAAATCTTCCAATTCATCATCTAAAAAGGAGACAATAACAGTGTTGTGAGTTTAAGTCTGCAAAAAAACAAAAAACCAACAACAAAAAAACGAGAGGTAATACAAACTATATACTAAATACTAAGTCAAAGAGTCATTTGGTAAGTCACAACATTAACCAGACCATGAAACAGAGGTGTTGTGTGTTCGCTGGATGGACAGACGGACAACTTCCTGTTTCTCTCAGTGCGTTTGAAAAGAGAAAGACCAACAACTTCCTGATGAACCAAACCCTGAGGACGAGGGAGAAAAAGAGAAGCACATGTTCTTAATAATCAGCTTCAGAGTCAAACTTTACAACTAACATTAAGTCACTTTGCACACTGTACAGTTTGTCAAAGAAAACAGCATGCATTGAAGGAACAGGGTACTAAAGTAATAGTTTGAGATGGTTGTGAGGGAGATTATGAATGAACTCACAGCACAGGGTATATGAAGAAAGGCAGGGCCATGGCTATTCTCTGAAACCATTGTTCAGGTAGGTAGAGCCACAACCAGCGAGGTCATTCGGTACCACACACACACACACACACACACACACACACACACACACACACACACACACACACACACACACACACACACACACACACACAGTGAGGGAGAGGAAAATGCAATTCAAGCACATCTGGGATGTTTTGCTGACTCTACCTTCTGCAGACGTTGGTTTTTGGCTCTGAACTCCTCCAGCTCTTTAATCTCCTACAAGGGAAACATGGAGGTTTAAAGGTTATTCAAGCAGTGTGCAAAGAAGCTCAAATAATCAGACGTCAAGGTTAGAGTTCACTAATTGAGAGTTAGCAGAAATCTGTTTTCGGTAACTTTAAGTTCTATTTGTTCTTGGATTTCATTTGGGATACTCAAATATGAGTTTCAGGTTGATATGCCCCATCTTCAATAAAATACAGAGCTTTCTCATGAAGCAGGTTTGAGGACATTCCTGCACCATGTTCAGTGTGATCATCCTGTAATTCAATCATCCTGCTTGGGAGAAAGGCCCCTGATGTATTGTAGAACTATATAGATACACACACACACACACACACACACACACACACACACACACACACACACACACACACACACACACACTGTGAGAAACCAAAATGCAAACTGGGCATGCATGGACCGCTCAACTGTACTCATGATCTAAAGAAGAACACAGAGAAACTGAGTGACTAAGAAAGACAAAAACAGATCCAGGGTTTAGTCGGTACCTTGTGGATGTTCTCCAGCTGCTCCACTGTGGTTGGCTTTGTCTGGATTGAGGATGAAGATCAGAAAGTCATCATCGGGTTCATCAGACAAAGGTATCACAGTCAACAGCTGACTGATGTGTCAGTAATCAATCAACCCTGTCACTGTACACACATGTACTTGGGACTAATCAAGGGTCACTTCCTGCTTCACTGAAATATCTTGGCTGACTGTCAAAAGAAAATGTCACTTCACATTTCTCTACATCTGTGCATATTCCTCTCATTCTACTTCTGAAGATGTATGATTTCAAAAACCAAGGGTTGCACTTTCTATTGCTCCACTCTGTCTGTCTGTCTGTCCCTTTGACTTCTCTAGTACGTCTAAAAATAGCACTTGAACTTCATCAAGCTCGGGTGCAGGGTTCACTGTGTCCACAGTTAACAACCAAATCATCTCTAATACTTTCATCACTTGAACATCACTAAAGTCCACTATGACTCAGTGTTCAACTTATTTGTTGTCTCACTGTTCAAGGCTTGTGAAGTCAAATCTATCCATTCATAATCGTTTGATGAATACTGGTTGACGTACTGCACAACTTGGCCTCATGCTAGATTTCAGCGCTCTTAAATCTTTGCAATGAAAGACAACACTATTAATGTTGGTCCCAGCGCTCTCCCTGAAGAGATCAGAGCAACAACATCAGATTTGCCATCTTCTTAAAAAAGACTTTCTTTAAGATTTGATGAAGCCTGTATTAGTCTGGTCTCATAATTGTTGTTGGTTTCTTGCATTCTGTTCATATTGTGTCGTGTTAATAACTCCTTGATTTCACTTAAAGCTGAAGTGTTTTTTAAATGTCTTCTTACCCTCATCTGATATTAGAGCCGTATCTGTCGATTACAGTCGTCTCCTCTTTGGTTCACTATTGAACACAAAGTGTCTGTTAAAACACAATCCTGGCTACAGTTAAAACAATGTATGCTGCTGATGTTAAACACCACGTCAGCCCTGCTTTGACATTAAACACTTGCATCATGGAGGATTCAGCAAGCTGCTGATAGAGAAGCTGTTCAGTGGCTGCCATTGTTGTTGTGGATTTACTGAATCAATCTTTGCCCATGGCTGCTCACAGAACAAACAGACGTAGTTCATAAACAAACAACATAATGTGTGGAGACCTCTGTGAGATGTCTCCTGGCTAGATGGATCTCATGGAGCTGGTCAGGCTCGTGGTAACAGCAGGTTCATTCCACATCTGCATTTATGACAAAGGACAACATAGAAGGACGGTCATCTCGCAGACAACAACGCGTGCTGTGAGGCATTTTAAGTTTTAAAGCATTCCTAGTGCTGGATATTATGTGTCACAGTGTGTTTACTTAGGAAGTGTTAAACCAAAGAGTGTGGTCATTGAATGTATATTGAGTGTCTGTGATGGGGGTTTGAGGAATGTCAGAAGGTGTAAACCAGCGGGGGAAGAGGGTAGTTCACTGAGGTGTCTGCCCAGGACAATGGGTCAGGATCCAAGGAGGAGCCCATTGGACTTCAGCCAATCATGGAGCTGATCAATAGGTTGAGGAATGTAACTCTGGGGGGGCAAAGGAGCTGTTTGTCCCCTGAGAGAATCAGACTTCCTTCGTACCATGGGGCAGATACATCAATCTGTCCTGTGGTATGAACGAGGTCTCATATTTCTTCGGTAGTGTAATTTGGTTTGTGATTGTTTTGGCTTCTGTTAACAATATTAAATACTTTTGATTTTGACCTGGACCTGCTGACTCCTGCCCTGCTTGCTGATGGAACAAAGAGTGCAAAGGGGGGGGGGGCTGCTGCTTCTTCTCTTCAGTGGCCTTCTTCTCCACTATGGCCTTCTTCCTCTCTGTTTGAGAAATTTCTGAACATTACAGTGCTCCGTCTAGTAACGAATCCTCCATCGCTTTGAGGATGTTCTGTGATAGTGTAGGAAGCGGACCCAAACGCACACTCACAGCAGGATGAATCCAGCCAGGGGTTTTATTTCTCACGTGCAGAATCAATACAGATCAACACGCTAAACAGCGGCACAGTGTCCAGTGGACCAAAGTCTCTCCTTCGGACTCGGGGAGGAAACCGAACTCTCACCGGGGAAAGGTCCGGACGGGATCGCTCGAGGCCGTGGACACGGAAGACAACCGGTGCCAGAAGACCTCCAATGGGCGGGACGGCTCGACCACGTGGAAACGCGGGATCACCAGGACGTCGGCAGGCGTCCACCGAGGTACGACGCCAGACGGCAGACGGCCTCTTCCACAGGTGACTCCCGAGGATCTACTCTGAGTGGCAGGAGTGCTGAAGACAGCCAGAAAGTCAGGACAGGATCTTCACTGAAACAATATTCAGACTTACGTGACTAGGTAGCGGACTGGAGAACGGACTGACGACGTGCCGGAGGAACACCGGGGCGATTTAAGCCAGCTTGAGATGATCACCGGAATGCACAACAGCTGAGCCTACAGAGAGGGGGCGTGGTAGTGGGCGGAACTCGGGGGGTGGAAACTGCAGGCTGACACAAAAAACAAAACACAAGTACATGGCACACAATAACTCACCAGAAAGGGGAATGAGAACACACACGAGGAGAGGTGATTGGGGGAAACAGAGGAGCACACACACTAGCAGCAGACAGGAATCTTAACAGTGGATTACACAGTTTGAAATAGACTGATACAGTGATCGTATAGTGGGCTTAAATTCATGTCAATAAAATAGATGAAATAGAACAGAAACTGTCTCTCTCTTAAATGGATGAGAAGAAATACAAAAAAATATATAACCAAAAATATATGTATAACTGAGTAAAGGTGTAGACTATAGAAAATACTCAATCTGCATGTTTAAAATATGACCACACTCTACAGAACAACATAGTGTAACATACCTGCATGTATGACAAAGGACCACACAGCAGAACGGTCATCTTGTGGACAACAGCGCATGCTCCGTCTAGACAGACGGCATCGCGTTAGTGTTAGCTAGCTGTACCGGAGACATTTTTACTGCAATAAAACACATACAAAACGTACCGTTAACTTAATGGGCTTTATGGAGAATATAATCTAAGACAAATAATATCCTCTACCAAACTCTCACCGGGGAAAGGTCCGGACGGGATCGCTCGAGGCCGTGGACACGGCAGACAACCAGCGCCAGAAGACCTCCAATGGGCGGGACAGCTCGACTGAGTGGAAACCCGCAGTTCCCCTGTCTGTCTGTGAGTCTGTCTGTCTTTCTGTCTGTCTGTTTGTGAGTCTGTCTGTGAGTCTGTCTGTTTGTGAGTTTGTCTTTCAGTGAGTTTGTCTGTGAGTCTGTCTTTCAGTGAGTCTGTCTGTCTATGAGTCTGTCTGTCTGTGAATCTGTCTGTCTATGAGTCTGTCCCTGAGTTTGTCTGTGAGTCTGTCTGTCTATGAGACTGTCTGTGAGTTTGTCTGTGAGTCTGTCTGTGAGTCTGTCTTTCTGTGAGTCTGTCTGTGATTCTGTCTGTCTGTGAGTCTGTCGTTCTGTGAGTCTGTCTGTCTGTGAGTCTGTCTGTCTGTGAGTTTGTGAGTCTGTCTGTCTGTGAGTCTGTCTGTCTGTCTTGAAGTTGCCGGTGGACCCTCATCTACCTGCTTGTCTCTTATTGTTGTTTAGCTGTGTCAAACTGATTTATATATTATCATACTCTACATGATTTTATGTTTTGTGCCTCTGACATGGATGTTTTTAATGTCTAACAATGCAGCATCATCTTGTCTTTAGACCATGTTTCTATTTCTCATAGTGATCTCTCATTGTATTTACTTTGTGTGTGTTGAATCTGAGAGCCTCTGTGTTGCATGTCTTGTTAGTACTTGGTGTAGCGGACCCCAGCCGGACAATGGTGAAGTGTACTGATGTTTCCAGAGACCTTTATTTATGCTCAACCGTCATCCTTATGTTGATGAACACAAATTTACTTTTTTTTCCTTCACAACCAATCTCCAGAAAACACGTAAGAGCTACGGAACAGATAGAACATAAATGAGGTTTTACGAGTTCAGACATTCCTTAAATACAGTTAAATATACATGGGAGCATTTATTAAACATTTTCTCTCATATATATACTTTTCAAAAGCACGTGTAAAAACCGAAATCTAGCATTAGCTTAAATTACAGTTAGTCATTTACCCTGTTACGCTAACATTAGCATCTAGTTGAAACAGTAATACATCAAACACACAATAAACGCACAATACCTTGTTCCTGTTCCAGCTAGGTGCTTAACCGTTAATTAATAAACTATTGCAGAGGAATTATATCTTATAAGACTTTTCTTTTAGTCTGCACCGTCAATTACCTTACTTTTCTAAATCCGAAGTCAAGCTACTATACTCTCTGACGCGATTTCTATCTGCTTCCGGTTTTGCCAGAAGGACTTCAAAATAAAGGATCCAAAACGTAAAAAGACACTTACAAAATAAAGGCTAGCAGGAAGTGATTAACTTAGGTAACAAAGAAAAAGGTTTGTAGGAAATATTCACCTTACATGAACAGAACCTCTTGACAATGTAGTATAAGATGATACTACCTATATTTATATTCTCACTTCTTTCATTGTTTGTGCACGCTTTGTAAAGGGTCAATATTGCATAACTTTGTAAATGTAATCTTATGGTCAGTTTTTAGGTTTACTTTGTAACATCTCCCAGGACTACAGATGATAAATAGCCTCTTGGCTAACTCATTTACAGCGCATTTACAGCAATGTTTTTTTATTAATGTGCACTGTCCCTTATCAAATAAACCAATAAATGAATTAATTATAATTCATGTTTCCAGCTAGCGTGAATGCTAACGTTGATGGAGCTATAGCTAACGTTAGCTGGTCTATGGAAACATTACGATATACAATCATCACTGTGCCAGATGGAGAGGCCAGTACACTTTACAAATATCTTTGGTGAGAGTCAAAGTAAACCATACCTAAAGTGTAACTTAGCTTTAGCTTAAGCATATGTTAACGCAGTGGTTCCCAAACTTTTCTGTCAAGTTCCCCTTTGATGATATAGGAACAATGTAAGCTCTCCACCACACCACGGGTCATGCCTTTGTTTTGAATTAATTGCATTATAATTAGTGCTGGGCAAGTTAACGCATTATTATCGCATTAACGCATTAATTAATTAACACTGACAATTATTTTATCACGCAATAACACAGTTTTTTTATTATTATTTTGAAAGTCCGTTGCTCACTGGCAGTTGATGCAGTGTGTGGAGAAGTAGAGATAAACTAAAGACAAGCTAACAGACGCCACAGAGAAGTGGAGAGAGACAAACTGCAGGTAACCAGTAACTAATGCTGTCAACTACACGTGGAGCAGTTAATGTACATAACTATGAACTACATGCAATAATGACGACACGTGACGTCATCCAACGGACACGTGCGTGTTTATTTAACGTCGCGTGATTCAAATGAAGCACCGGGTCCGGTCATAGCTCGTTGTTCTTTCGTTACGTGTCCGTAAAGTAACGTCCAGACAGAGTATATGTAACGTTAACCGGCCGCTGGTCAGCCTCTATATTCACCGTACAGCAGTGAACAATCACTCATATATTTAAATGCACGTTTGTGTTAACTTGTGATACTTTCAGCCACAAAAACACAACAAAGTCGGACATGAATGAACCCGTATGAACAATAAAACTAATTTAATTCATTGTTGACCGCTTGGGTCTACTTTCTGTTCCAGAGTCACAACTAAACATGGAGAAGCAGCGTTCAGTTCTTCTGCTCCACATATCTGGAACAAAGTCCCAGAAAGCTGCAGGTCTGCTGAGACCCTCAGCTCCTTTAAATCAAGACTGAAGACTTTTCTTTAATTGAACTGAGATCGTAGAAAGATATGAAAGCATTAAAGTAAAATCATCACAAGACATATTTTGTTCACTTTTTATAATTGTCATAAAGACATATTTTGTTCACTTTTATAATCGTCACAGAGACATATTTTGTTCACTTTTTATAAATTGTCACAAAGATATATTTTGTTCACTTTTTTATAACTGTCACAATATATAAACTGTTTTATTTCATGATAGAAGTGATAGAAACATTTAGCCTGCCTAGACACTTTAAAATAACACGGTCACTTGAGCCTCGTGTAGTGCTTTGGTTCAATCTGGACCAAACTAGTTACAACCAGTTGTATTCTGTTGCTGACTCTGCTCCAAGATGTTTCCTGTATTTGCGTATCCTACTGGCGGAAGGATCTTCGGAACACATTTCTCCCACAAAGAAGGGAAAACATCGGTGAGGAGAACACACAATCATTTTAGGCCCATCCAAAAGGCCACACCCACTTCTCTCGGCGAACCCGGGCAATTTGCATTTCTCAACACACAGCTTCACAGCATACAACAGACACTTCTGCACAGCTACGCTTGCACTTTTCTGGACAATCTGCAAAAGAAAAAGAGGCTACAAAATCACCCACAATCTGACTCAGAGGACAGAAATTAGCATTCAGAGCTGGGAATTTCCCCAAGCAGTCAGGGCTGATGTATACAGTGATTTGAGGCTGGGAGCACAGTGTTGTTCCACAAAGGGCCTCAGTAAGGAGTAAACAGGGCCTTTGTTTGCCACAAGTCCCAGCCTCGAAGACAGACAGCGACTGTGACTCGCGTTGTTCATTCCAGAGTCAAATCAATCAACAGACTGATCCATTTGGATTGGTGTTTGGTTGTCCACAAGGCATTTGAAGAGTCCACCGTTCCCGGCAATGCTGCAATACTGGGTCAATGCGTGGAGTGAACGGAGCAAGCCCCTTTTTCATCTCCCAATGCTAAAAATCTGCTTCATACATTATCCTCATATAAAGGACATATCAGATATTAAACTGATAAGAACAGATACTACAGATTTTTTCTTTTTTTTCTTTTTCTTTTTATTAACAAAAAATCTTTACTCAAAATTCATACACTATCAAACAAACATTCAGCTTTAACATTTGTCCAACAAGAGACTCAATTCAATCTGACAATCTCATGCAAATAACCAAAAGTTTGTCATAAAAAATAAAAATAAAAAACACGGTATAATATACTTATGCATTACCCTCAGGATTTACCATTCACCACCCAAAGCCTCCTTTCCACCTTTCCAAGGCAGCATGCTTCCCCCACTTCCTGATGTCCCTTTCAATCCTCTCTTCCAATCCGCTCGTGAGGGGTGTTTTCTCCGGTGTTCGCGGAGTGATCTCTGCCAGTCGCTGCCGGTTATCTTTGGTTTTGGTTCTCTTTAGTTTCGCTGACAACACCCACACTTCACTACACACGCATCCACGTTGACAATACTGACGGACACACCTCATAGACCTAACTATTTATTTATTTAGTAAAAATAATTACTTTTCTTCACCATCATCTGTTGTCCTTGCCGTATTTGTCATGGCCTAGGAACCGTTATGACTTTTTACCCGTTTGTGCTGTGAGTTAGGGAAGAGTTGGGAAGGTGTAGTTTTGTGCCTTTGGGCATTTGGTACCTATCGTGCGTTTTTGTAATTTGTTTGTTGGCGGCGTTTGGGTCAACTAAACGGTAAAAAGCTGTCTGAAGGTTGGTTTTCATCGTAACTTACGTTTGTGCGTGTTGAGTTGAACTGTGGGCCATGCCCTTTCCAGCCTGAGAGCACCAGGTGAGATTGATCCGCTAATTAACTGGCTTTGCAGTCACACACTCACAGAATCACGGCAGAGTAGCACTGGGAGTCTGGGAGTAAGCAACAGAAGTGACTGAAACAGTGTTTTGTGCAAACCAAAGCTTATTTTGAACAAGGAAGAAGCAGCCGGTGAGCTATCATGCATTTGTAACTGTTGTAACTGTTGTAGCTCATTGTTTTGTAGGCATTGACTTAGATGAACTGATTAAGTACTGCAAATACTGATGGTTAAAAGCATGTTGGGTAAATATAGTTAAAATGCTGTCATGGTATTTTAATTAAAAATGTGATCTATTTATCATGTGATTTAAGTGTAATTAAAACTGTGAAGAACCATGTGAGCTAAGTACAATTTAAAAAGTGATGCATTTGGAAGATTTATCCTTTTAAAAAGCTGCTGATTTATTGTACTGTTAAAATGATGAAATCATGATCAAATTCAGCTGAAAATGTATTTACTGTATTTAATTAATTTACTCACAATATTGGAAATGGATTATTTTCTATGTATTTACAAGGTTCATTTTTGGGTATTTAATTTAAATAATTTAAGTATTGTAGTCTGTTCACTGCATGTGGTTATCTTGCTTTTCATTTTCTTAAGTGGTGTTTTGTTTGTATTTAAAGGTTTTTCCACCTGGTTACTTGATCACTGCATCAAACTTCTAAAATAAAAGAAAGAAGGAAAAGAGCAAAAGTGTGATCAATGAGTGGAATCCTGTGAAGTCTTCCTGAAATTGACTGTCCTTTTCAAGTGGGGGAGTTTGCACATTGAAACCTCGCAAAAGTGAGGGACCACTTGACAGTGCGTACAGATTTATAGTTGATGCGCGTGTGCGTAAAAGTTTGTTTGGACCGCTTTTAGCACGCTTCCTTTGTTCCTTTGTTTACTTGTGCCACTGGTAAACTTAGCTGCTCATGTGAGTAGTGATTCGAGGGAAAGGACAACGGTTTTGGCATAGATCTACTGGGTAAGTTACGTTCATATTTATTTGGTGGTCTTTTCTTATCTGGACTTGGTGGAGAGAGGAGGTTCGTGGTGTTTATGCTGAAGCGGGCCCAGATGACTCTTGCAGGTTGCTCTGTGCGTAATTCTATCAAAGTGGTGCGGAGTGTTCCCTGTTAGACTGTAGCGACGTTCCCCTTTGGGTTCGTTGAGCTGGTTTTGTGTAGTGCTGTGGCGAACATGGTTGAAGCTTGCTTGGGAGCATGTCCGTGGTTTCAGAGGAGTTGCTAGCTTGCTAGTTGCTCTGCTAAACCAGCGGTCTGAAGTGCATAAATACCCACCGCAAGTAGCTGCATGAAGACTAGGGATGAGCTTAGTTAGCTGGGTTGGTCTTCAGATAGTGGGGATACTCCAAACCGAGGTGAGGATTATTCCTCATTGCGTACAAGGGTGAACTTTGTGATGTTTGTCTGGTTCGGCTGTGTGCGTAAACGTGGGTAGCTGTAAATAGTTGAAATGTCTGAGGTTGAGGCGTTCATTGCCGCTCCATCTCAGGAGTCCCTGGATACATGCACAAGAGAGCAGTTGCTCTTGATTGCAGATCATTATTCAGTGGTAGTTGTGGGAGATAAACGTGTTAAGGAAAACATTAAATATGCTATAATGTCAAAATTGACTGAGATAGGAATTATGTCTGGGTAAACAAGAGTCTTCTTCAATTTCTACCGCTGTATCTTTTCAGACTCAGGGACTATCGTTTGAACAACAGAAGGAGATTTTGCTGTTGCAGATGGAGCATGACAAAATTAAACATGAATCGGAGATGCATCATGACAAAATTAAACTTGAATTGGAAATTCAAAAACAGATAGAAATGGAGAGAATCCGCCAGCAATCAGAGATGGCAAAGATAGAGCTGGAGAGATATCGTTTGTCTCTGGTCAGAGATGGCATGTTATCCGGTGAGGATCAGGGCGCACAGGTGCGCCCTGATCCTCCTTGATGCTTGATGTTAGTAATTTGCGCTGGTTGCCACCGTTTAATGAAAGGGATCCAGACACTTTCTTTTTGCTGTTTGAGCGTGTACCTAAGGGTAGAAAGTGGCCCGATGCAGACTGTGCTCTTATGCTTCAGTGTGTCCTTTCAGGGAAAGCACAGGAAGCTTATTCCTCGTTGAGTCTGGAGGAGAGCTCTAGCTACTCTAACATAAAGTCTGCGGTGCTTAAGGTGTATAAGCTGGTGCCCGAGGCGTATCGCCAACGTTTTAGGTCCTTGGAGAGGAAAAGTGGTCAAACGTATGTGGAGCTGGTTGAGAGCTGTCGGCTCACTTTAAGCGATGGTTAACTGCTCTGGACATAGATACTTTTGAAGATCTGTGTGAGTTGATGATTTTGGAGCAGTTTAAAAATGTTCTTCCAGATCGTATTGCGACATATATCATTGAACGAAGAAGCACGACTGCTGCTGATGCGGCCGTGTCAGCTGATGGGTATATGCTGCTTCATAAGAGCAGTTTCAAAGAGGGCTCTGTGGCTTGCGATGTTGTTGGTGTACAGCGAAGTGGTTCTGACACGGTTTTGCAGGAGACGTGTTCAAGGAAGGTGGGAGTTTTTAAAACTGACTTCAGAACTGGTGTCAGATTTGACAATAGTAATACCTGGAACTATTGTCGGGAGGAACATTGGAAAGCAGAGTGTCCTGCGTTACAGGCTAAATTAAGGGAGGTGAGAACTAATGTTAGGCCTGCTGCTTTTGCTGCTACAGTTAAAGACCGCCGTGTTGCTGATGAGCTTACATCTCACTCTTGTGACCTGGGTGTTTTGGCAGCCTATGCTCCTTTCATTCGAGGTGGATTTGTGTCGCTTTTGGGAAGTGAGGTGAAGGTCCCGATTAAAATCTTGAGGGATACAGGTGCCTATGACTCGTATATTGTTGACTCTGTTTTGCCTTTGTCTGAAGAGACTGACACTGGGGACTGTGTTCTCAGTCGTGGGATGGGATTGAAGATCCTCCCTGTTCCTTTGCACAAGATGGTGCTTGACTGTGAGCTGGTTAAGGGTGAGATAGCTGTTGGTGTGCGTCCGGCGTTGCCTATTGAAGGGATACATTTTATTTTGGGCAACGGCTTGGCTGGGAGCAGAGTTTGGACTGACACTCCTCCCGCACCGGTGGGTCGATGTTGTCCAGTTGATTCGGCATCTGACGAGAGCTCCAGAGTGTTGCCCGAGATCTTTTCATCCTGTGTATTTACATGCGCTATGAGCAAATCAAACCCTGACATGTCATCTGACAACAAGGTTAAGGTAGTTTTGGAGGTCTCATCTCTGTCTGAGCTTCCTGTGTCACTGTCACACAGTGAGGTAGTAGAGGAGCAATGCGAGGATTCTTCTTTGAAAGACCTATTTGAGCGAGTTTTGCCAGTTTCTGAGATAAATAGTGCGGTTAATGGCTACTTCTTGCAGGAGGTGTTGTTTAGGAAATGTTAAGTTTCGTCCTTGTTTTGGAAGTGGCACATGACAAATGTGGACACTTTGGGGTCCAGAAAACATACCTTAACATTCTGAAACATTTCTTTTGGCCGTGTGTCAAAAGGGATGTGGCTGCATACATTAAAACATGTCATGTATGCCAGTTAATGGGAAAACCAAATCAGAAGATCAAGCCTGCGCCACTGCAGCCTATTCCTGCTCTGAGTGAACCATTTACACACCTCATTGTGGACTGTGTGGGTCTGTTGCCATGTTCCAAGTCTGGTTGTAAATATTTGCTCACAGTGATGTGTCAAACCACCAGGTACCCGGCTGCTTATCCTTTGAGATCAATCACAACTAAGGCTGTGGTTAATGCATTGTCACAATTCATTTCTATATTTGGCATTCCGAAGGTGGTCCAGAGTGACCAAGGGTCTAACTTCTCATCACATATGTTTGGGCAGGTGTTGAAGTTGTTGTGCGTTAAACAAAACCAGTCATCTGCTTATCATGCGCAAAGCCAAGGAGCCTTGGAAAGGTTCCACCAGACCCTTAAGTCTCTTCTACGTGGATTTTGTACAGAGCTGGATAGAGACTGGGAAGAGGGGCTTCCATGGTTGATGTTGGCTGCGAGGGAGGCTGTACAGGAGAGAACAGGTTTTAGCCCAAATGAGTTAGTCTTTGGACATTCTGTGCGTGGTCCCTTAGCAGTACTTAAAGATGGCTGTGTGGATACTAAGTTGCCAGTGAGACTAGTGGACTATGTGAATGGTTTTAGACATCATTTGTTTGTAGCTGGAAGTATGGCATAGGAAAGGTTGTCTGTGTCGCAGATTAAAATGAAGAAGTTGTATGATCGACGTACAGAGCGACATGAGTTCAGTCCGGGAGACCAGGTTCTAGCGTTTATGCCTATTGTTGGTTAGTACACAGGTTCATACACAGTCACTGAGAAAATAAAGTGATGCCTTTTGGGTTGAAGAATGCCCCTGCAACATTTCAGCAGTTGATGAATCGTGTAGTGTCCGGATTAAAAGGTTGTGCGGTTTATCTGGAAGATTTGGTCATTTACAGTGATACTTGGCATTCGCATCTTCAGCGCATCCACGCATTGTTTGATCGTTTGGCAGAAGCGTGGCTCACCATTAATTTGGCAAATGTGACTTTGCAAAGGCTACAGTGACATACCTCGGTCGTGTGGTGGGACAGGGTCGTGTAGCCCCAGTTCAGGCCAAGGTCTTGACAATAGCCAAATACTCGCAACCCATGACAAAAAAGGAGTTGCAAAGGTTTTTGGGTTTAGTGGGGTACTACAGGAGTTTTTGTAAGAACTTTTCGACTATTGTGTGTCCCCTCACTGAACTGCTCAAGGCAAGGGTGGAATTTGCTTGGTCGTCTGAATGTCAAGGAGCTTTTGATAGTGTGAAGTCTCTGTTATGCTCTTCTCCCGTGCTGGCTGCTCCTTGTTTTGATAGAGCGTTCATGCTCCAAGTAGATGCCAGCCAGGTGGGAGCAGGTGCCGTCTTGCTTCGGGATGACGACCAGGGATTGGTGAGGCCAGTTAGTTTTTTCTCAAAGAAGTTTAACAAGTACCAGGGAAATTACTCTGTTATTGAGAAGGAGGCTTTGTCGCTTATTTGGGTCCTACAACATTTTAATGTATATGTAGGAACTGGGGGGCGGATTTTGGTGTATACAGATCACAATCTGTTGACCTTTTTGCACTCCATCAGATGCCCAAACCAGAGGCTGACTCGATGGTCGTTGGTCCTTCAGGTTTACAACCTCGACATTAAACATATTAAAGGAAAAGACAATGTTATTGCTGATGCGTTGTCACGTGCACCGTTGCATTGAGTAGCAAAATGCCGGTGATCCCTTGGGACACAGGGAGAGCATAAAGGCCCTGCTTTAGCGTTGCTCGTGAGGGGTGTTTTCTCCGGTGTACGCGGAGTGATCCCTGACAGTCGCTGCCGGTTATCTTTGGTTTTGGTTCTCTTTAGTTTCGCTGACAACACCCACACTTCACTACACACGCATCCATGTTGACATTACTAACGAACACACCTCATAGAGCTAACTATTTATTTATTTAGTAAAATTAAATACTTTTCTTTACCATCATCTGTTGTTCTTGCAGTATTTGTCATGGCCTAGGAGCCGGGTTATGACAACGAGCGCCCTGCTACCCCGAATGTTTGGTCAACATGGACGACGTTGACCAAACGATGACCAAGCAATGCCCAGGCAATCCACTAAGACCTATGCCAGGAGTTTGTAGTCAACACACAGCATGGTCAGTGGTCGCCAGTTCCCTAGGTCGGTGCGGTCCCCCTTCTTATAAAGAAGGGAGATAACTCCGGTGGCGGCAGCCCCTCCCATTGCACCTGTGCGGAGTATTGCGGACAACACCTCCAGCACTACCGGCCCAAGTATATCCCAAAACTTGAGATAAAACTCTGCCGGAAGCCCGTCGATGCCCGGCACCTTCCTTCTCTTCATTTTCTGGAGGGCCCCCTCAATCTCTATTAGGGTGAGTGGGGCCTCCAAAGCCTGTGTTATATCCTTCGGCACCCGCTGGGTCAGAACATCCAGGAATGCCTCCCCTCCTCCTACCTCTATTTCTTTCTCCCTAGACCTTGTGCGATAGTAGTCAGTGGCAGCCTGCACCATCTCTACCCCTTCTGACACCAACCTGCCCTGCTTGTCCCTTACCCCGGTCACTACCTGTTTTGCCCTATCAGCCCGTACTGAGCTGAAAAAAAGTTTTATCCGCTCTTAAGCAACCTCCCACCACTCAATTTATCCAGCACACAATGATCTTAGTCCTTTCAGGCCCTTTAAAAAACGAACGAAAATTTTGGTTGAAAACCTCCTCCTCCAGGATGCTGATGTTGATGATGATGGCGCCAGTACCCAGTCCCAAATGCTGGTCCATCTGAGTGCACTACAAATGGCAGCCCGTCATGATCAGAAAAGAACACAGGGAGCAGCAGTCTGCCTGCCAATAGCCTCAAAGATTTAGAAAGAAAACATTTAACTATGCCCCCAGAGTTGCACCATGTGGGACCTGTTACCTGTGGCCTGACCTCCCTCGCCCCATCTACCAGGCTGTGTTTAGCCATGAGGTTGGAAATAAAGCTATCACTGGTATCTCCCCCCTTGCCCAACTCAACATTAAAATCACCCCCTATCACTACCTGCTTATTGGTGGCCAGGTGCGGCTCCAATTGGCCAACCATGTCTTGCCTTTCTGTTGGAGTTTGTGGTCCATAGACCACAATAACCCGAAGCGTGGCTGTCCCCCATGAGATGTCTGCGCCCATTATCCTCCCCTGAACAATAGCAAAGGAAGACTCCACCGTGATCTCTTGAAACCCGAATAAAATACCAACCCCAGTAGAGTCCCCCCCCCCCCCTACGCTCCAAACAGAGTCCCCTTTTGTCCACTCCCTCGATAAAATCCCCACGTCCCCCCAATCCCGTAAATGTACCTCCTGCAGAAAACAAAAGGCAACCTGGTGTGAGTCCACAAAATCAAAAACAGCCCTTCTTTTAAAGAACCCATTGTATGTCCTAAATAATAATTCCTGAGGCCGGTTCCCACTACCCCGAATGTGACACCTTTTCCATCTCGTCAGACCAGGAAAAGGGTACCGCATTTGGAGACGTTGTTGGTCTGCTAAGCCCCTCATACGCATCGTCCCCTAAAGGGGACGGCAGCATGAGCAGGCTTGGGGGGAGATCGAAGGCCCAAACCTTCTGTTAGTGTGGCAGCTGCCTCCCTCAAAGCCTGCTCCTCCATCCCTTCTTCACCCTTTTGACTCGTGTCCCCAACTTCCTGCTCCTGGGCCCCTCGTTCCTCCACTTTGTCGGCAGCGCTTATATGCTGTTCTGTTACCTCTCCCCTCTATCCCCTCCTTTTGGGTCTGTCCTCCCTTACTCTCCCCCCTCAGCTTTTTGCTGTATGCCCCCTTCCCACGCTCTCCAAACTCTGTCAGGAGTCCTGTTCCAAAAACCTACTAGCCTTTCCGTGCCCTTTGCTTTGACGTGGAAGGAACAGGATCAGAAAAGAATTCAGAAAATTTGTCCGTGCTGTCCGTGGCTGCCTAGGCCACTCCGCCTGTTCCGGCGGAGCCCTCCACCTGGAGCACTGCCTCCCCTTTGCTCCCCGAAGTGTCAGCTCCGGAGCCCACCTGTACCGGCCTACCCCCTCCATTCTGTCCACGTCTAGGTCCCCTACTCAGCTCGCCAGCCTCAGTAGGTTTGGCGGCCTCCGCGAAAGTTTTCTTGCGGCTAGGGCAGCCTCGGTAAAGGTGGTCCGTTCCACCGCATCCATTACAAGTCCTCGGCTCTGTGCAGTCTTTGACCATGTGCCCTGTCCGTCCGCAGAAACGACACCTTGTTTCCGCACAGCCTGCCTCTGTGTGTCCTGCCTGCCTCAACTTCCTGCAGAAAGCAGATTGCCGTGGGTAGAACAGGTATCCGCGATCGCCCCCCAGGCTGAAAAAGGCCGGTGGGTGCTTCAGGCCTCCTGGGCCTTCTGTGTCAGGATATAGCAAAACCTGGAACTGCCGGCGTCCCGTCCAAAAACCCAGGGGGTCCTTTATGTGTCTTGCACCCGTCATCACCTCACCATACTGCCCCAGAAAAGCAGCTGGTTCTGAGTCATTTACAAAGGGGTTATACATATGCACAGTTATTGTTCGGAAGTTCAGTCTATCAAGGTTCAATACTTTGTAGCCGGCTAGCGGCCTTACCCCTGCTTCTGATCGGCAGACTTCCGCCACTCTGCCGTAAATGTCCTCGTTCTTCAGCGTGACGTCGAACGCCTTCTCTTGCTGGTTCCGCTGGATGCGTTGAACCTCCTCCACCTTTAGATGTAGCTGCCAGATTATAACTCGTCTGCCGAAAAAGTCTCTAGAATACAGCTCCTCTTTTCCTGTAGTCGCAGCGTGTATCTCAGCCCGACCCTTGGAATCGACTGATCTCCTTCGCCCGTTGCTGCCATTGTTGTGTCGTTGTGCGCTGTCTCTGTGCTGTATCCTTCGGCTAAAACACTTGATCTTAGCCTAAAGGCCGAGAAGCGATGAACCCCAACTGTTTGCTTCCTGAGGCAACCTCCTGACACATTTCTCCCTTGTCATGGTGCAGTTCATTCAATGGGGCATGGCAGTGGCTGCTGCTTTGCACACCCGTCCAAACCCTCCATAGTCAAGCACCTTGGTCTAGTTAAGGACAGCTTTCTTTCTTTTCACAAGTGTACAAGGCTCAGCCAAACGGCAAAGCCTGCCAAAAATAAGATTACCTCATTGGTGTTCCTCTCCACGGAAGTCATTAGTAAAAGGCGAAAGACTTGTGCGTTACGAAGAGAAACCAAAGTAAGTACAGCACTCTTGTCGAGAGCAGCTGAAGACCCTAGTCGTCCCAGTCAAAAACGCTCATGATAAGCCTGAGTTGTCGTGCCCTGTTCCAAATCCAAAGCCACACCCCTGCCCACATCTTAAAGAGGGCAATATTCTCCAATGTACTATTTCCTCCCCTCCAATCAAAAGTACAAATCTCGCTGTGTTACTGTTTCTTCATTTCACTGTTGATTCAGAGCTGGAGATTTCACCCAGCAGTCAGGGCTGATGTATACAGTGATTTGAGGCTGGGAGCACAGTCATGGTGCAATTCTTTCAATGGGGCATAGCAGTGGCTGCTGCTTGGCCCACCTGTCCAAGCCCTCAATGGTCAAGCACCTTGGTCTAGTTAAGGACAGCTTTCTTCCTTTTCACAAATGCCCAGGGCTCGGCTACAGGAATCGTCAAGCGGAATAGCAGCATGTTGAGGTCCATGTCCGTCTACCAACCGTGTAATATTTTTTTCAACGTAAAAATCAGGGTAGAGGGCGAACGCAGTCCCCCACTACCAGAAATTATGCAGACGAGATTCCCACATTTGGGGAGTTCGCAGAGGTCGAGTTTACAGTCGTGCAAAGTCTACAGTGACTGTAGACATTTAAGCAACCTAATTGGTCAGTTCAACTGTGGACTACCAATTGGATCGGAGGACCCGACTGTAGACCACCAATCACAAGCTGACCTGCAAAAAATTTAATACATTCATTTTGAGTTGCGATTCTACCCACAGCGGTGACCTTTCAGTAATTCTGGTAAGACTGAAATATTTGTGTCTCTATAATTATGAATGAAAATCACTGTTTATACTGCCCAATTGTCTTTTGGTCGTTTGGAAAAATGTCGGACATAGTGTTAACGTTAGCTAGCTACGACTTCCTTCAACAGGTTAGGTGACTTTGCCACTAGTTCACGGTTAGCAGCTCTTGATAACATCGCTTCGAAATGATAGATTGTATTACTGTCAATATCCCTTTTATCTTGTGTTAACCCTTACATACTGTTCACATCCGAAGACAACACAACTCAAGTGTTCGGCCGGGTTAGGTAACGTAACTTACGTGTTGAGCTAAGGCTAGTTAACGGTCGACATCTCTCAGAAATTATAACGTACTTGTTATAACGTTACCACTACTGGAAATGATTTGACAGTATGCATTTTATCTTGTGTTAACCCGTTAACCCTTACATACGGTTCAAATCCTGATGCTCGGGTCCGGTAAGATAACGTTAACATTATCTAGCATCTCTAAATATAACCTCAATCATTATTACGAATGCTTTTGCATCCAAAAACTGCTAGTCACTCATTAATCAATAGACCAACTAACTATTAGCCAGTGTTTCAGAAGTTATGGAGACAATATTTTTGAGGGTTTAAATTTGTTCTTTTAATAATTTACCTGCTGTCATAAACATCTGCTTGCTTGGTGTTTATTAACAAAGACAAGACCATTTAAGAACTAAAATTACTTCTGTCAGCGTGTTTTTTGTCTCTGTTGCTGTGGTTATGATGGTATAGGAATATGGAATAATAGAAGATCAATATTTCTGATGTGTTACTGGCACGATGACATGCACACTCTTGAGTTTTGCCATGAGTAAAAACATGAAACTTCTCCAAAGAGAAGCTGAACAGTTGATCAAATATCAGGAGTCAGTCAGTGTTGTAGGCTCAGGAGTTATGAGATATGATGTATGAGTTAACGTTAGAAGAACTCTCCCTCAGAGATCTGTAATCTAATCTGCAATCAGGGTTTAGCAGTTGTCATCCTGCTCTTCTTCTTCCTCCTCCACTTCTTCTTCCTCCCTGGAAGTTAAGAGGATATCAATGGCCTGTTGTACGTTCATTGTTATATTAGCAATTAATATAACATAACAATATCAATATATTATAATAATAACATTCTGTTGTTGTGGTGGTGTTACTCTACAAATGTGTTGCAGCTACATTTGAAGATGGCAACCCCGTAATCCACATCATCAACCCAGATGCCCCTGGGAATCGTCAGCAGGCCGTAGTGACAGTGACCAAAGAAGCCCGTGACTACAGGGACAAGAGAGCGGTCTTCCCCAAACCTCCACAGGAGCTTCTGGACCGGACCTCTTCTCTGGCCCACGCAGAGAAGCTCCTTCGAGCAGAGGGTGTACCCTCAACATCGCGTCAGCTGTGTCTGGGAAAGCTGGTGATTCCATTTGGCCAGTATGAAAATGCACCATTCCACTGGCTTGTGGCAAATGATGTGGGCTACATGAAGTAGTAAGCATGTTATATTATCATTATTATAGCAATACCATTGTATGTTATGCAGTTTAAATACAATTTGTATCTGTTTGCACAAAAACTATCATCAGTGTTTATTATTCAAGTGCAGTGATAGTAATGATATAGATACTAAATTGATGTATATGATTCCAGCATGCTCGACAAACACAGAGCGGAGGTAACAAACCCACAGAGAAAGGGGAAGGTGGGGAACCAGTGGGTGAAAGACTACCTCACTGAATATGCAGAGAGCTTTCCACAAGTCTCCAGTCTCCTTGAGGCCAACATTGACAGGTGTATCTACGGCCAGAGAGGGTTTGTGCACCACACCTTTCTGGAGATGTGGGAGCTCTACAGCCAGCACCTCACCCAAAAGGACAGGCCAGAGCAGTTCAGTGCTGAGCAGAGGGAGCTCATACAGAAGGCCTCCAGTTCTGTGAGGAGGTGGCTGAACACACCGGTGACCCACATCACAAGCGTGCAAATGAAGAGGTTCAGGAAATACATCAAGGAGAAGGAGCAAGTGAGTGTTGATTTGGTTATTCATATGTTATGAAGAGCAGAATAGCATAGTAAAGGAAAATTGGTCAAATTACTGATATTTGATGCACTTCTGCAAAATGTGTTTCTTGTCTTTTGGTAATTAAAAACTATTAAGTCATAAAATGTAGATAGTAACTTTACTTTTGTTGTCCAGCAGGCTAGCACCAGGTGTGATTCCTCATTGTGGTCAGGTGATGGCGCTGAACTGGTTGCTGCAAGCCAGACTGTGGAAGGTCAGTGAGATAGAAAATTAATAGACATCAAAACATTTAATAGAAAATATAATACAATACAATACAAAACTCCTTTCTTTGGTAAAATCTTAGACTTGCTCAAGTCCCAAGAGCCCGCATGTCCTAAGACTAGCAGCCACTCCCAGGATTCCCGGCCCACAGACAGGACCAAGCAGCGGAATCAGCCAGAGACCACTGTCCGGCCGAAACAGCCAGAGACCACTGTCCGGCCGAAACAGCCAGAGACCACTATCTGGCCAAAACAGCCAGAGACCACTAGCCAGCCCTCAGAGACCCCGTCCACAACCAGGGGTCCTGATTACTCCATGGAATCACCTCAGAGAGACTCCCCTGTAAGTGATATTCACATTATATGCAAACAATGTAAATGACAACAATCTGTTTTACATGTTTTTTAAATTGGTTTCATGTTTTAACAATACTTTGGACCCTATAATAACCAAAAGTTTTGTATTTGTGTTGCAGGTGGAGCTGGAGGGTTGGGTGCATTTGTGGGAAAACCCCAATGGCGTCCCATCTGCAGACATTTCCTGGCTGAAAGAGGACACAGAACGAGGCCTGTTCACCCCCGTTCAAATCTTCAAGAACATCACTGGTCAGTTAAAGAGGAGACGGGTGATAAAATCAGACCACATGTGGTTTTATCCACCAGAACCTCCTGGCTACGTCAAGGGTGCTCTGCCAACTCCACAGCTCTTTTTTCGGAGCTGCGTCTTTGTGTGGCGCCCTGTTGGAGTTTGGAGATACTCTCTGAAGTGTCCTCGAGGGGTTGACTGTGTGGGTCAAGGACGGGATGTGCACCTTTACAAGTCTGGCTACCACAACCGGGTATAACTCACTTCACTTGTGTCATTACATTTCATTATTACTGTGTAGGTAAACATGAAAAAAGAGAAAGTAAAATGCTGCTATTGGCCTTTAATTGATTTGATATATATACAATAATAATATAATATGTACTTTAGGTACGTCACATCTGTGATGTGTCCAGCTGGTACACAGTGATCACTGAGGTCCTGTGCTGTGGAGCCTGCACAAAGGCAGCCAGAAGCGGAGAAGGTGGAACAGTGGGCCGGTGGCTTGCGTGGGACCCCGCTATTTTATCACAGCTTAGTGAGGCTCATCAAGCTCTGTTCCCTGCCATCCTCACCAGCAGGTGAGCATACTGAACATTATGTGCATTTAACAGACTAACTTGAAAGTATTCCATCAACCTCACCACATTGATTGTGAATCTACTCACAGGTGTGGTGTGGATAGGAGTGTTGTGCGCCTCCTGAGGGACCGGACCGAAGGGAACACTATGGTCAAGGTGTGGAGGCAGGTACAGGATAATCGCGTTGAGGAGTACCTTCAATGCAAGGACCTGTACACCACACTCATGACTATAGTGGAACCGGGAGGGATTGTCTCCGCATTAGGACACTCGTTCCAGGCTCCACCTTCTCCAAGAGAGCTTCACTCCGCACGGCTCTTGCGCCACGCCTTCCTGCTAGCTGAGGCAAACAATGTGCAGGACTACCGCAGCCAGATCCTCTCCACTTTTGGCACCGCGCTGAAAATGGATTCTACCAAGAAAGTATGTCAATCAAAACACATGCCATGATGCCATACTGTATGATGTAAAATGATTCAGAAAAATAACAATATCAATAGAAACTAACAGAGTTAATCACATTATGCAAACTCAACACATTTTTTAGGTGGTGAAGAAGCTGTCTGGGGAAGGTCAAGGCTCAGCTGAGTGGTTCACCAGCATCGGGAACGAGCACTCACAAATAGTTTAATTTGTGCTGACCTGTGAGGAGTAAACTCAGAAGCTGAAACCAATGTGCCGTGGAGTCATAGAGAGGTTCCGACTGGCCAATGAACCTGTCCCTGAAATCCTCTATGTGGACCGTGGGTGTTGTGGGGTCAGGGCCCAACAACAGTGGAGACTTTGTTCCAGCCTTGGGTGGACAATGGGATGGTTGTGCGCCTGGACATTTTCCATTGGATCCACCGGTTTGACGCAGCCATACGGACAGAGTCTCACTGCAAGTATGCTATGTTCAAGTCTGTAGCCGGTGCAGTGCTGGCCTACAACCGCTCAGACCTGGAGCTGCTCATCAAAGCAGTCAGAGCCAAGGACCCGGCAACTATGAAGTCGGTCTCAGACAAGGATGTTGTCCGATGCTACATATCCAGGGAGCAGCTCAAACACCACGTGAGGAGGGTCACACTAGGGGCTCAGGAGACATTTCGACTCATCCAGCTGACCATTGAGGAGCTGAAAGGTCCCGCTAGGCTGGACGAGAGTGGAGTGAGCCTCTTCAAAACACTTGGTACAAAAGACCTCATAGAAAATAGTTATTACAACATTAATACAGATAGTGAAGCAAACATTAATACAGATAGTGAAGCATACAAAGTGAACATAACACACTTCATGGTTGGATGTGGGCAGGCCAGCAGCGACACCTGGAGTGCATCCAGGATCCGCCAGACATGAACATGTATAGGGTGGCACGGACCACAACCATCAACACTGTGGATGTGCCCTACTACAAATGTCTGCGTGGAAGCAACAGCCTGGAGGGATTCCATAAATCTCTGCCACACATGATTCCAGGTGATTCCAAGTGCTGTCTGTATACTTGTAGCAAATATATCATGTGATTTTGTCATTATTCTAATACCTTCCATTGTCACGTTCAACAAACAACAACAACCTGACCACTGAAAGAGAGAATGCACAGACTAAATGCACAAGGGACTAATTAACTAATGAAACATAAAGGAACACTTCATCCTGTCATAGAGGTGATGTGTACTACCTGTGTACTTTTGTTTATGTGTAGTCTGCAAGACAAATTGCCCCTTGGGGACATTAAAGCTTAACTTTGCTCTGTTCTACTCGACTCAGGTCTGTGCAGCACGGCCCTATCAGGTTTACCTGATAAGTAGCATTGCTCGGAGGAATTCCGACAGGAGCTCAGATGCCGTGTTCGGTGGTAAAGGACGGCACCAAAAGGACCTACTCTGCACCGCTGATCGACCGCCTCAACACCCGCTGTCAGCAGCTGTTCGGAGAGACTGGAGGAGAATTTCCGGGCCCCTGCCAATGTTCTTTCAAACGAGCTGCTCGGGTTGGAATACCTGTTCAGCCAGAGCACGGGTGAATCTGAACCCTTCTCACTCAAGGACATTGTCAACGGTGGACCTGGTCCAGAGGAGGAGTTGGTTCAGCATGGGCAGCCCGATCCAGATCCCGAGGCCGACGAGGCGTACCAGAGCGACGGGGAGGCACGTATGGATGTGCTGGATGCCAATCTGCCCCAGATTACACTCACCAGTGACGAAACCTCCACTGTTCACCCTCCGGCCTTTGTGAGTAACTGTGTATGTAATGAAGACCCTCCATTACCAGCATTTGTGGTCTGTTTTAAGACAATAAGACACACACACTAAGGGTTAATGTTTTATTGTACTGTTGTGGTTCTGATATGTTCCCAGGTATAGATGTTGAAGGTCGGGCCTGAAGATACAAACATATTATTGGTTTGTTATCTTTACCGAAAGAATTGAATATAAACTGTTGTTAATAGTGCTATAAAATAACATGCATATTCAAATCACTTACCTCTGCTGTGCCTGGCTTCGAAAGGCTGATTTCCACCAGAGCAGAGCAGAACTTTTCCAACCTGACAGAGGACAAGCTGACTCTCACCACTGAGCAGAGGAACTAGGTCCTTGAAGCATGGAATAAAGTGGAAGAGCACGACAAGCAGCCGCAGCAGTTCAACCAGCTGTACAGGACACACTGGGGCAACACCCTCAACTGCCGCACAAAGAGGGATGACCTTGTTGAAGCTGCAGTGATCCAGAGGCTAAAGATGGCTAAGCGCTACGCACCAGCTCAACAGGACATCAGTGCTCAACACAACAGGCTGATGTACACGCTGGTGAAACTGCCGTGGTTGCGCTCACCTCAAGGGTCTCGCAGCAGTCCTGAGAAGAGCACCATCTTGAAGACATACGAGAGGATTCAGCATCGGATTCTGGTGGATTACATTACAGTCATTTAGCAGACTCTTTTATCCAAAGCGACTTACAATAAGTGCTTTCAACATTGGTAATCAAAAGAACTACTAGTCACCAGAAGTCATAAGTACATTTCCTTTTCCAAACAAGCATCTAAGAGCATGAAGCAGATCATAACTCAGAGCCAAAGTACAGTGCAGAAACAAGAAAAACAGTTGGTGCTATAAGTAATACGAATACAATAAGTGCAACAAGCTAGTATGAATACAATAAGTGCTAAGTGGAAGGCTCAGGGTAGCACTTCCTGAAGAGGTGGGTTTTCAGCCTGCGCCGAAAGATGGGCAGCGACTCCGCTGTCCTGACGTCAGTGGGAAGTTCATTCCACCACTGTGGGGCCAGGACAGAAAACAGCCATGACCGGGTCGATCGGCCGCCAGGACCTCTGAGCGACGGGGCAACCAATCGCACCGGGGCAGCAGAGCGAAGTGGTCGGGCGGGGGTGTAAGGCTTGACCATGGCCTGGAGATAGGAAGGAGCTGTTCCTTTCACTGCCCTGTAGGCTAGCACCAGAGTCTTAAACTGGATGCGAGCTCTTACAGGTAGCCAGTGTAGCGAACGGAGAAAGGAAGTTGTGTGGGAGAACTTGGGGCGATTGAACACCAGGCGAGCTGCGGCTTTCTGGACAAGCTCCAGTGGTCTGATGGCCGACGCCGGGGCTCCGGCGAGTAGAGAGTTGCAGTAGTCCAGGCGGGAGATGACAAGAGCCTGGATGAGAACCTGCGCCGTCTCGTCAGTCAGGAAGGGACGAATCCTCCTGATGTTGTAGAGCAGGAATCTGCAGGAGCGTGTAACGGATGAAATGTTTGCCGAGAATGACAGTTGGTCATCCAGGGTCACACCCAGGTTCCTCGCAGTCCGAGTTGGCGTCGCCACGGTATCATCAAAGGTGATGGACAGGTCCCGGTGCGGGCAACCCTTCCCCGGGTGGAACAGTAGCTCAGTTTTGTCTAGGTTGAGCTTGAGGTGGTGTGTCGTCATCCACTTCGAGATGTCAGCCAAACACGCAGCGATGCGCGTCTCCACTTGGGTGTCACCGGGGGGAAATGACAAGACCAGCTGGGTGTCATCGGCATAACAATGGTAGGAGAAGTCATGCGAGCGAATAACAGAACCCAGAGATGTTGTGTAGAGCGAGAAGAGAAGGGGGCCCAGGACTGACCCTTGCGGAACCCCCGTAGTCAGCATGCGTGGTTCCGACACGGCCCCCCTCCAGGTCACCTGGTAGGATCGACCCGTCAGGTAGGATGCAAACAGGGAGAGTGCAGATCCTGAGACGCCCATCCCCTCGAGGGATGAGAGGAGGATTTGATGGTTCACAGTGTCAAACGCCGCAGACAAGTCCAGGAGAATCAGGACAGAGGAGAGAGAGTTGACTCTCGCGGTGTGAAGCGACTCTGTCACCGCAAGGAGGGCCGTCTCTGTCGAGTGACCCACTTTGAACCCGGACTGGTGGGGGTCCAAAAGGCTGTTTTGGTGGAGATAGGAAGACAGTGGGTTAAAGACAGCACGTTCAAGTGTTTTGGATAGAAAGGGTAGAAGAGAAACCGGTCTGAAGTTCTTGACATGAGAGGGGTCAAGTGATGGTTTCTTCAGAAGGGGGGTGACTCTGGCGGTCTTGAAGGCCGTGGGAAAGCATCCTGAAACAAGAGATGTGTAATTGAGGTGGGTGAGGAAAGGAAGGGAAAGTTTCAAAGACTTTTTTAGGATTGGAAGCAGAGGTTAGGATTTTAGAGCGGAAGAACGCAGCTTTAGCAGTAGATAGTGAGGAGGAAAAAGTGGAAAGAAGAGCTTGGAAGTTAAGAAGGTCCTCCGGGAGTTTGTCTTTTCTCCATTTACGCTCAGCCTCTTAGGCTCCGTCTATCAGTACGCACTGAGTCCAACAGCCACGGGGCAGGTGGAGTTGGGCGTGCAGGCCTGGAGGTGAAGGGACAGAGTTTGTCCAAAGAAGAAGTAAGGGTGGAGAGGAGAAGATCAGTAGCAGTATCAGGGGATAGGAGAGAGAAGGATTCAGGGTCAGGGAGAGCAGAGGTGACAGAAGAGGAAAGATCAGCAGGGGAGAAGGAGCGGAGATGACTCCGGGTAGAAACCATGTGGGTGGGTGGAGGAAGTGATGGGGCAGAGGATAGGGAGAGGGAGTAGGACATGAAATAGTGGTCAGAGAGCTGGAGGGGAGTGACAGAGAGGTTAGCAGTAGAACAGTGGTGGAGGATCCGATCCTGTGCAAAGCAGGCATTCCGCTCCCTAAAATTAACATCAAGACAGTACGGGACTTCATCCTCCGTCAAGAGCGCCTTCTTAACCTGCATGCCACCAAACAACCCTTCACTGTAACAAAAACGACCTCCATCTCATCTGCTGACCTCCCCACCACACCAGCCAGCAGTCCTCCCTCCACCTCTCTACCCTCTGATGGAGTATGTGCCCACACCCAGCACGGCAGGGACTAAAGTGTTGAAGGGAAGGACGGACATAATCATGTCACTCTCCCGGCCTCAACCACCACTGCCACTTGTGCTACCGGCAGTTAGAAACACCTCTGCCACCTCTACCATTACCAGACCTTTGCCCTCCCTCTCTGCATCCACAGCAACCGCTGAGACTGCTGGCCCCTCCACACGGCCCATACTGCCTGCTCCTCCCACTACTTCATTCCCTACAACTCTGCCCACAATGTCTGCTCCACATGCTTTAAGCCCACCGTCCTGGGCCAGAGCTACGCAGTACAAGCAAAAGAGTCTGGAGCAGCCCTCTGCAGTAGGAGTGAAGGTGTCTCGAGTGCATCATCTCCCTGTCTGTACATGCTGTGGCCAACCGACCCAGGGACATAACAAGTATAAAAGAAAGGTTTTCTGCCCTGTAAAGATGATGTCAACATCAAAAGGTCTGGACAACACAGTGTACGACAGCTACGAACACTTCACGTCTGTTGTGGACAAGATGGAGCGATGAGCTGTGGACACCCTGTGTATATATCTGTAAATAATTGTGTATATTGTGTGTATAGTTTAAACCTTCATGCACACACTTGTGTATATTGTAAATAGTTTAGAGCTTCATGTACATATTCTTCTTTTTTATGACATGTACTGTGTTTTTTCTAAATGTTCTCCATTTCATGCACTTTATTCAATAGTGTTACAGTAACATCGAGTTGTGGAATATCAATTAATGAATGCAACAACAGAGGTGTGTTTGTTTTCATCAACAACAGGGACATATAGAGTCCAGGCATATATAGAGTTCCAGATTCATGTGAGTGCATATGCCTATATTACAATATCAGATCATTTTGTAATAGAAACATTAAACAGCCTCAGAAAATATAAAACTACTTCTAATTAGCCTCCCAGGTGTCATCAGGGAATTTGAAAAGACAAATGTAAACAAACGGCATTCTCTCACAAGTATAATTTTGGTTTTAAGTAAGATGTATTTCAATGAAAAAAGACAGTACAGTAACCTGAATACATGACATGAATTATGTAGCATTTGCTTTCAAATATACTTGACATTCTCTATTTATAGCATCATAACTTCAACCGGTATCACAATAAATAGCTAATTACAATCTGAAATGGACAATTTTACACATATGGAATCAATCCAGATGATGACAACAGTGTCTGCAACATTTACTTTGAAAGGGGGTGAGGCGTGTTCTAGACTCCTCCTGTGACTCCTTCAAATTCCACACATGTGGGGATCTTGTGTGCATATTTTCCAGTGGTGGAATTGTGATTCCACAATTTGACAAGTTGAGGGAACAAATATCCATTCTACATTTAGTGATTACACCGATATAAATTGACAACTTGATGGCACCACTACACATTCTTCAATTAACGCAAACTTTGATCGCCTGGGGGCGCAAACGATTCACTTTCGCACCATAGACTGACATACAACATACACTGCTGCACAGCTACGCTTGCACTTTTCTGGACAATCTGCAAAAGAAATAGAGCCTGCAAAATGACATCACCCACAATCTGACTCGGAGGACAGAAATTAGCATTCAGCATTCATTCTCACTGAATGTCAACAACAATGTTCCTCTGCTCAGCCATCTTATATCAGTGTGCAGCAGTAGGTCTCTGTGTTCAAAGCCCTTCTCCTCCAAGTGAGTCCAGAATACCATTCTCTGTAGTGTCCTGGTCCCAACAGAACTCTCAATCTTCAAGGCAACATCCCTCCCTTCTTCCATGTTGAACATCTTCCTCCACAATGCTTGCTGCTGAATTCTACGTGATAATAAAGGAAATAGAGGAACATTCTCTGTGTTATCACAACATGATGAACCCAGTAGCACTAATCCGTCTCTGAGCTTCTGTGCACCGTTTCTTAATGCAGCTCCAAAGTGCCCTACTTTGGTAAGACCACGCTCACATTGCAGACAACATAGACGCTGTTTGAATCTCAGTAAACATTAAAAGAATTCTCCTCCCAGTCTGTTTCATTGTAATTTTATATACTATATAATTATTTTCACTTCTTTTATCACTAATAGTGTTCAATCTATGCATATGCAGCAGTTTGGCATCATTTTGAGAGCCTGGATCCTCTCTGAGACTGTTAATGTTTGTCATCCATGGGATTTTATCGTCTGAATTCCAGTTTTTTTCTCTTCCAGTGCCTTACAGCCTGTGTGAAGGGCCGATTTCACCCAGTGAACATTCCATAGACGCATCACAGCCTGCTCTGTTGAAACAAATCAACGTGACTTTGATTGACAGAATCCGTTAGCCAATCAGAATATAAAAACTACCTGAGTGTCAAATTTTTCAAATCCGATTTGCTGAGACGTATAACCCCGCCCCTTCCGCTAGCAGCACACGACGGCAGCGCCAGCTTTGAATTCACACAGAGAGGGACCTGCTGAACAGATAGACAGTAAACATGAACGGATTCATATTCTTTTTTGCTGCAGAACCTCTCAAAGTAAGGAGCTGGTTTATGATGTGATCGATTATGCGGATTATGATGATGGCTTTGTTTTGTAAGTAAAACTGCGAGGCTGTGTCGTAGCGGAATGTGTAAAAAATGGCTGCGACCGTCTGGTCACTAGCGATCTCCTGAGCTAACGGGTGGTAGCATTGAATTAATTTTTCAAAACGTTACTGGCATAAATGTGGCGAGTGGGACTGCCTAGGTGGCGCTATATCGATTGTGTTACTTGGTATTATATGTAGCTTTGTCATATGTTGTGTTTGGAGTTTGTACAAACAGCTGAGATGACTTTGTAGCGCAGGAGCTGCAGTTTGAGCAGCTATGCGGCATCATTATATTCGTTACTGATGAGTGCACGTTATGAGTGGATTCATTTTTGGATGCATGCGTTGCCCCCGCCGGTGGAGGCGCTCAGGTGAGATTGGTTTTAAACTCGCATGTGCACATCTGTGTTCAAATATGTGCAGATGATCAGTTTTCATGTGTTCACACACAGAGATGAAATGAGAGAGAGATGGGAAGTTTGTCATTGAAAGCTAAAGTTTTGAGTTAGACGACATCATGCCGGACTTGATGTGAAAATGTTCCTCTTTTAACCTTGCTTAGCAACAAGGGTACGCAGTGGTAGAGCTTGATATCAGAGAACAAAGAGACTCTTAAGACCAGGTCTGGGTCAGAACCCTCTTGATGGAGACTTAATAAACCTGGTCTGGATCAACAAAGAGACTCTTAAGTCTGTTTAAAACCTGTGTTTCTGTAAAACCTTTGATTCAGTTCACAACAACAGAATAAAGGCGGTTTCATGGTCTTTTCTAAATGTAACTGTGAAGCCTGTGAAGCTGCTGTTGCTCCGTCTGTCCACATGATGGTGATGTTCTCCAACACGTGAAGCTGAAGCAGCTGATGAAGAACACAGAGTTCACACAGGTGACATGAGTCACTTCATTCAGTGTTTAACAGCATCCATCAGCCTCAGCTGCTCTCTGATCATGAGTGAAGGTTCAACACATCACACATCAAATCAGTCACTTTGTGGAGGACAGTTCACGGTTCATTCTCTTCAAATGTGACGGCTGCTTGTGATGAAATGCTTCTTCACATTAGTGTGTGTATCTGTGTTCACTAAGAAACAAGAATGCAATGAAACTCGTTAAAGAATCCTTGATGTACTTCTGGAAACACACCAAACATCTGAAGCTACATCAAGGCGGCACCAAAGGTCACTTCATCTGTCCAATCATTTTATTTTTAGGTGGTAGAATTTCAAATAATTGATTGACAGAATATGAATCGGCAACTTCTTGATGATATTACTGATAATAATAAAGTCATTTTTCAAGAAAGAAAATCCAAATATTGCATTGTTTCATCATTTCAAATGTGATAATTTGCTGCTTTTGTCTGAACATGATAATATATTTTGGTTGCCTCAGAGGGCTTTACAATCTGTACACATGACATCCTCTGACCTTCGACCCTTACATCAGAACAGGAAGAACTCCCCACAAAGCCTTTAACAGAGAAAAGAGGAAGAGACCTTAGAGAGAGCACCAGAGGAGGATCCTCTTTCAGGATGAAGAGTGATAGATGTCATGTGGACACAATGAACAACACAACAGAGTTACAACTCATTCAATGCATATGACAGAACATATTCATATCATGAGAGTAGTGAGTATAATAATGATGGAGAGATTATGACTACTAATAATAACAGCAGCGCTGGATATAGTAGAATAACTAATAATAAAATCAGTAATCGTATTGGTAATAGAAATAGAAATGTGATAATAATAATAATACTGATAGTAGCAGTGGGTGTCAGCAGGACCAGAGTCCAGATAAGACCACGATCCATGGAAACCTGTGAGGAGAGAAAGCACAAAGACTCCAGAGAAGAAGCAAAGTTAGTCATGTGAATTAATGGAGCATGAATTCATACAGAAGGAGAGAGAGAAGAGGAGAGAGGAGCTCAGTGGATCCTAGGAAGTAGTCTGTAGCAGTCTGGGTCTACATGACTATAAACCTGAGGGCTAGGGTTCATTTTGGTAAAGAGAGAGTTTAAGAGAGTTGTTTAGAGTTGTTCAGTAGTTTAGACTTCATCAACTGGCCCGGTCTGAACTTCTTTTCCAGGAGGTTTTGAAGAACTTCTGCTGGGACCGGAGCCTGGCTGGATCAGTCTGCATCTCAGAACATCAGTGGCCACTAAATTCAAAGGTAAGCAGAGCCTTTATTTCAGCTGATTCTGATGGTGTCTGGGTGCAGGACTCCACCCAGGTGAGGCAAATCAGAGTGTTCTTCAGCTTAAAGAAGCAAATACAAGAAACGTCATTCCAGCAGAAAACACCACCTCAGTATACAAGCTCAACTGAAACAATACAAAGTACAATTGGCTGAGGTGACCAGCACCATGAATAGCTACGCCCGCCAACTGGAAATAAAAGGCAGCACCTTGCAGCCTATCGTCGACTGACAGACATCGCACTTATTAAACCAGAATCCCCATATGGCCCGGCACCTAAACAGAGACTCAGTATACAAGCCTCTGTCAGGATCTCACCTTTTAACTGTGACGAACAGAAATATATATAGAACACACTAAAGCAAAGGGATAGGTCCATAATACAATAAAATTATATTTTGAAATGGTCCATTGAGCATAATGAATGCTTTTAAAAGGCAAGTTTATTTGTATAGCACATTTCAACAACAAGGCAATTCAAAGTGCAACATCAGTGAAACATTAAAAAGCAAAAAATAGAATAATAGTTGCAGTGCAGTGTAAGAAATAAAATACAGTAGTAAAATGCAGAAATTGATTAATATCCTTGAACGGACCCCGCCCCGGGGAAAGCGGGACAGGCGTGCGCACCTAACATGGTGGTAACTCCATTGGCTGTCCCACCTGCGAGGCTATACGATTTCGGATTAATTGTCTTCACGAGAATCTTGTACGGCTACGCCCTAGGCGTTCTTGTTAGGCTGCAACCCTAGCACCCCTTATGGATAATTATGTAGAACGTCTGTACTTTACTATCGCCTATTGTGAACATTCTCACAATTTATGACTAATTCTGTCGGTCCTCACCTCTGTATCACACGGATGAGGGACAGGGAAGAGGGTCAAATTGTTCTAAAAAACCACTCTCTAGTTTAGGTCCAGTTACTTACAAATGGTAAGGCTGTAGTTTTATTAAAGTTATTCACACAAAAATCACATACAACAATTTCAAAGCAATGAAACAGTCACTGTGGTCCTAAAAAATAAATGCGAAATGTATCCCTTTAAACCGGGGTCTCTAACTTCTTGTGAAGAAAAGTTTCCCGTCTCTAGAGATGGGGAGAAAGAGCCCTTTCTCGCAGTTTTCCTGCCCCTTTTATGCTACCCATCATTGCTGACATGTTAAGTCCTTACGTTAGTGGGAATATGATAGAACACAGGCATCAGAACAGGCCAGAACACGGCCAACATAACAAACTATTT